>NC_091392.1:159048604-159371104 GCF_032191515.1 Phaenicophaeus curvirostris | reverse complement strand
CATAATTCTTCTGTTCAAGCTGATGTTTCATGCCTCTTCAAGCATGACATAACCACAAACACATCTAGTTACAGCAAGACCTTGGCTAGCCAAAGAATTAAATGGTTATTAACAAAATTTTAAAGAAAAGAGAAAAAGAAAGAAATTAACTTGGAAAAAGAATCCACTAAAGTCACAAAAAATAAGAATGATGCAATTAATCATTATTAAAATCATGCCTTGAAACACAAAACCAACTCCAAGTTCCCCTGTTCCCCCTTTTTTGTAGCATAGCTTTGTTTCACAAAGTTTTTCCAATGTGTAACCCTGGCAGGCTTTCATACTCTGTGGAAAATCAATTATCACAGAAATTAACAACGTCTGCTTATTATGGATATATTAGTCTTTCTAAGAAGTAGATCAGTTTGAAAGATAGATTAGACAAGGTCAACAAATTCATGCCAACACTCTGAAACTTATGAATATGGATAATTGTAAGACTGACTATGACGGTTTAGACCAACAAATGTAACTGAATGACAGATCAACACGAGTACTTTGCAAGCAGCGCTTAAAACATTAAGGTACAAGAAGAACATATTTCTCCTTAAAAATATATCCTCAGTCAATGCTCCCCATAGGAACAAACAAAACCCAAAAAGAAGATAAAAGCACAGGCTGAAAGGGGAACTTACAGTGTTGGAGAAGAGGGGAAGGGGAAGAAACTGGGTAAAAACATCAGAGTTATTTTAAATGCATAAGGACTATGGCTGTAGGGATAGGCAGAGGACAGTATTATATACAGCACGTGTAAAGAACCTGGAAGCAAATGAAGAAGAAATGACAGAGCCTGAAGGAGTGGATAAAGAAACTAAGGTAAGGAAAAGAGCACATATGAGCAGAAAGGACTGGTATACAATAGGAAGCACAGAAAACAAAACCACAGGACTGTAAAGTAAATTTCTGTAAAGCCTTTGACACGGTCCCCCACAACATCCTCCTCTCTAAATTGGAGAGAAATGGATTTGATGGGTAGACGGTATAATGGATAAGAAACTGGTTGGAGGGTCATATTCAGAGAGCAGTGGTCAATGGTTCAAAGTCCAAATAGAGATCCATGACAAGTGGTGTCCCTCAAGGACACTGGGACTGGAGCTTTTTAATATCTTCATCAATGATATTGACAGCGAGATTGAGTGCACCCTCAGCAAGTTTGCAGATGAAACCAAGCTTAGTGGTGTCGTTGCCACATCAGAAGGATGGGATGTCATCCAAAGGGACCTGAACAGGCTGGAGAAGTGGGCCTGTGAGAACCTCATGAGGTTCAACAAGGCCAAGTGCAAGGTCTTATGCCTGGGTCAGAGCAATCCCCAATTTCAGTACAGGATGGGGAATGATGTGATTCAGAGCTGCCTGCAGAGAAGGACTTGGGGGTGCTGCTTGATGAGAAGCTTGACATGAGCCGACAGTGTGCGCTCACATCCCAGGGGGCCAGCCGTATCCTGGGCTGCATCAAAAGAAGCATGGCCAGCAGGGCGAGGAAGGTGATTATGCCCCTCTATTCTTCTCTTGTGAGACCTCACCTGGACTGCTGTGTCTGGTTCTGGAATCCTCAATGTAGGAAGAATATGGAACTGTTGAAATGGGTCCAGAGGAGGGCTATAAAGATGATCCAAGGGCCAGAACACCTTCCCTATGAGGACAGGCTGAGAGCTGGCGTTGTGAGAAGAGAAGGTTCCGAGGAGACCTTATAGTGACCTTCCAGTACCTGAAAGGAGCCTACAAGAAAGCTGGAGAGGGACTATTCATAAAAGCTTGTGGTGACAGGACAAGGGGGAATGGATATAAACTGGAGAGGGGCAGATTTATGCTAGACATTAGGAAGAATTTTTTCACCATGAGACAGGTGAGACACTAAAACAGGTTGCCCAGGGAAGTTGTGGATCCCCATTCCTGGAGATGTTCAAGGCCAGGTTGGATGGGGCCTTGGGTAACCTGGTGTAGTGGGATGTCCCTGCCCATTGCAGGGGATTGGAACTAGATGATCTTTAAGGTTCCTTCCAACCCTAATGATTCTATGATTCTATGACTGCAGAGTAGATTCAGAACAAACAAAGGAAATAAAATTAAAAGAGAAGGTGAGAAAATATAGACTAAACATAGAGAAGGATGTGAAAGAAAGAGGAAGAAAACAGTGACACTGAGAAGAAAGTGCAAAGAAGAAAGAAAAAAGCATAAAAAACAATGGATTGCCAGAAAGAGTCAACCTTGTCAGTCAAAAGAATGAGATGTGATCATGTCAAGAATCAATTCTGGCCTTGAGAAGATATTCCCAAACTGAATGCAATTTCCCTAAAGGAAATGCCGTTATAATAATAAGAATTAACAAATCAATAGAGCTGTTTAATTTTCTTGCCATTAGTTCAAATTCATGTTCCCTGCAAAGAATGTCTGAATGACAATCACTGAGCAAAGAAGAATCTCATTTATATTACAGATGCCAATCAAAGCTACAAAGCTGCAAAATGGATATAACTGGGATCTTTGGTAGACACCTACAATACAGCAGTCCACAGGAGAAATCTGAGTTAGATCACTATGGAATAAAGGAAGTTTTATTCTTTATTTGAATACAAATCAGTCAAAAGTTCCCTGTTACAAACATCTTAACATAAAGGCATATGTAATAATGTGTGACATTCTTCAAAAAGCTGTATCTTAATGACTGCAGCAAGAACAGTGTTTGCTTTAATACTAATTAGACAGTGGATATTTGTTAAATTTTAGAAAGGCTTTAAGGTCATTCAAACAGATCATATAAATCTTCATACTTGTTTCTAATTGCTTCTACATAGCACACCCACATGCATATATAATATTCAAGCACAATTTTCTTGCATCTAGAATGACTGATTACTTGCTAGTTTGTTTGTGTTGCTTCAGAAATATCCTGAAAGATGTCTTCCTTTGACCTTTTCAGTCCTTGATATCCATAATGCTTTCTCTTTTACTTCAGTGTTCACAGCATGCAACAAAGCAGAAGTAAACACTGGACCTACTCAGAATGCCAGCTAAATTCCTTTGCCACATCCACATTCCTCCCAGTGTCATATCCCTTGAATATAGGCGCCGATCTTCAAAAGCCAAATTGTGTGCATTACAGAGAAATTGTGAGTTTTAATTCCTACTAAAATCAATAGTCTTCAGAGGTGCTCGGTATATCACAGTAAAAAGCCCCCTCCAAATATTTAATTTTTTCCCACATGGAGCTGACAGCCTATGGAAGCAGCGGGGCTTAAATTTTGTAGGCATGAATAATAGGTTAGGAAAAGAAGTTTGCAACCATTTTAGAAATACATTACAGTCAAACGGCCTTGGAAGCAATTTAGCATTCCTTCTAGTTAAACTGCCAGATCTTTGCAGATTACTTTTAAGTGTTATGTTGGTAGGGACCCTCTGCCTAGCAACAAGTGCCAGATTTCATACCATTTCCTGTGCACACAATAGAGGTCTATAAATCGCTTCAGGCTTTAAGCATACAGGAATTACAGCTGCTGTTCAGAGTGTATCTAGTCATAAAATGTCTTGCATACATAGACTGTGTATAATCTATTTACATAGATGAACATATCTAAGGATGAACATGTGAGTTAAAAAAAGGAAGAGGAACATCTATGAAGAAGGGACAGGCATCTTGGGTGGACTATAGGTAGGAAGCGAGATCATGCAGAGAGAAAATCAGGAGAGCTAAGGCCCAGCTAGAAATCAAGTCCGTGAAAGATAAAATCTTTCTATAAATACATTAACAATAAAAGGAGGACCAGGGAGAATATTCAGTCCCTATTGGATGCAGGCAGAACAGCAACGACAGGGGATGAGGACAAGGCTGAGGTACTTAATGCCTTCTTTGCCTCAGTTTTTAATAGTAAGGAAAGTTGTTCCCTCTGTGTACACATTCAGGAGTTAGAGGAGCAGAACAAAGCTCTCATGATCCATGAGGAGGTGGTCAGAGACTTGCTTGCCCAGCACCCACAAGTCTATGGGGCCAGACGGGATCCATCCAAGAGTATTGAAGGAGCTGGCGGATGTGTTTGCCAAAGCCCTTTCCATCATCTTCCAGCGATCCTGGCTGACTGTGGAAGTTCCATTTGATTGGAGGCGGGCTGATGTTGCGCCCATCAACAAGAAGGGTCAGAAGGAGGATCTGGGGAACTACAGGCCTGTCAGTCTGACCTCAGTGCCAGGGAAAGTCATGGAGCAGGTGATCTTGAGTGCTATTATGAAGCACATGCAAGAGAACCGGGTGATCAGGCCCAGTCAACACGGGTTCACAGAAGGCAGCCAAACTAACCTGGTTGCCTTCTGTGACAAAGTGACCCGCGAGTCCAGAGAAGAGCAATGAAGCTTGTGAAGGGGCTAGAGAACAAGCCTTATGAGGAACGGCTGAGAGAGCTGGGGTTGTTTAGCCTGGAGAAGAGGAGGCTGAGGGGAGACCTCATTGCTCTCTACAACTACCTGGAAGGAAGTTGTAGAAAGGAGGGTGCTGGCCTCTTCTCCCAAGTGACAGGGGACAGGACAAGAGGGAACGGCCTCAAGCTCCACCAGGGGAGGTTCAGGCTGGACATTAGGAAAAAAATTTTCACAGAAAGGGTCATTGGGCACTGGAACAGGCTGCCCAGGGAGGTGTTTAAGGCACGGGTGGACGAGGTGCTAAGGGGCATGGTTTAGTGTTTGATAGGAATGGTTGAACTCCATGATCCGGTGGGTCTCTTCCAACCTGGTTATTCTATGAAATAGAAAACTCCTTTTTTAAAAAAAATAATAGTAATACCATGATGATATTTCTCAGACTGTAAATTGCAGAATCCTGAATACTCAGTTTGTTCCAAAATCAACTCACAGTGAGACTGAGGAGCAGCAACCAAATACTTCCGTGAAAAGCCATGCACAGTATTTGTGGCAGCTAACTGAGACTCAGTTCCTAGTCACATAATAATATCTTTTTCCACGTGCTTTAAGTTATTTCAGTATATATTTTCCATTTCCCTACTTCATAGCCAGAATAAAAACAGATCAGTGATAAAATTCTGCTATAATAATCCACTTTGCAGGAAGAAAGCACGAGGACTTGAGAAAAGCTGAGATGCTAGACCTCTGCATGATCTTGAGCCAATCCAAACACAGAAACTTCCCACATGCTATTAAGCTACAATGCCAAGGGGCAGTCATACTTCTAACACTGAGGCTTTAATTTGCAGTGAAAACCATCAAAATGAAAAATAGACTTGGTGAAATTGGATTTCATCCTCAAGACCTTGTGCAAACCACTGTCCCAGCACATTCTGTCCTGGTACTCTAACTCAGCCTCTCTGAAGCAGACAGAAAGGAAAAGGCACTAAGTAACAAAATTCATACTATTTTCAGTAGCAGTTTCCGCCCTAATTTCACCAGTGCAGGATAGAAACATCTCACACATTACTAGCTTCCCACCTCTGTTTCAAGAATTGACTTATCTGATGGTCTGAAACTGCCATGGGTGTTAATTAATGCACAGGAACCTTTCAGGCTCCAAAAGAGAGGACAGAACATTCTACAGACCCTCTGCTGCTGCACCAGCCAGGAAATTTTTGTCTCAAATGAAAGTCTGAGGGGTCACTGTGATCTTACATCAGTAAGAAAAGCTAGAGGGGCTGTTGACACTGACTTGAGCCATCACCTGTATCTGGTACTTTCTACAAATATTTTGGGTAGGTATGTAGGTATTTATTGTATGGATCAGTCATAGATTAGTCATAGATCTTGTACTTCTGCAAAAAGCTACAGCTGTAATCCATTTCTTACCCTTGTAAAATCTTGCAACTGCACATGTGGATCTAAGGCTCGCTATGCTTCGTTGGTTTTCTCAACTTTTTAATAATAATTCATAATTTTAGAGAATATTACATATTCTAAGTGCTGAACAAGTGAAATAACTTACAACATGCCATGGAAAGCAGATAAATACAACATTATGCATGTGTTTTAGACAGAGAAAGTGAGTTTCAATTTTCATGTAGTCATTTTTTGTTTGACTTTCTTAACCTTCAAATTGGCTTTGTCTGTTGGTACCATTTTTATCATATTGTCTGTTTTCTTCCTGATAAGTTTTAACATAAATATTTCATACAAAATCATTCTTTTTAGACAGCTTACAAAGAATATTTTATAATATATTTATTTTGCAGAATGTTCTGAATGTCCCTGTTAGGAATCTGATATCTTTTGTAACTGGCTTTGTAGAAAACACCCACAGAACTTTGATGAAGAATTTAATGCAAACCAGTGTTCACATTCCCATTAACTCCAGTTGGAATATGGTTTTGCACAGAAGTTAACAATTTTTCCTATATGAGAGGCAGGAAATAAAAGATTTCACAGTTCTTTAATCAGTTTCAAGTGAAAGTACTTGGATTGAACAAACATAGTCCTATCAGATATAAATAATGATGTAAACAAACGTTCACTGATGGAGTCCAATAACACTGCCAGTGAGCTGTGAGAAGGTACCTGCTGGAAAGAGCAAAATGGATGTGTGCAATAACAAGCTTGTTTAGATGGATATTTGCCAGCAGTTTGCTACACAGGCATATCTTTCTAAATGTATAGCTAGTCAATTTGAGCAGACATAACTGAATTTCATTACTGGTTGGTTTTTTATTATTACTAGTATAAAGCAGGAGTGTGAGAAGAATGAATTAAAACACCATTGCCCATCTAGCTGAGGGCTAATAGAGCCCATACCATTTAGTCAATTTATCAAACCATCCATTTGTTACGAGGCTAGGAGCTATATAGATGTTAGCAAAATGGAAAGGAGAAGTTGCTTAGGGCAAAATCCATGTCCTAACCAACAGTGTCTGGCATTTGATGGATCTAGCAGTTTTGTCTCTGTAGTTAATAAAATATGAGTCTGTCAATTATCATGACCAGTAGCATGACAAAATAGAAGAACAAATCTCTCTCACACTTCCATGACTAAATCCACAGGGATTTTCTGAAACTGAGTGGCAGCATTCAAGGGGGTAGGAAGGAAGAAGGTCAACAGAGACTACATAAATTTCCTTAACTTTTCTAACTTTCTTCTGATTGTCCAGAGGGACACAAGTATACAACTAATTATTATTTAGAATAAATAATAAGTATGACAGATCTTAGAAGAGAAAAAGCTCCAAGTGTCCCAAGAAGGAAAGAACTGTCATTACCCTGTTTTTCTGGAAGCAAAAACCCTGACTAAACATATCAGAGGAAGCTACTGGCAAAGCCAGGACCCAAAAGCAGTTCTCAACCCTGCCCCAGCCATCTGTCCCCTAAGCATCATAGTCTGACTTGGTCTCTCTCTAAAAACAGCCCTTATATGTGAGTTTCTTATGCTCCATACAATTTCAGAATTTCCTCTGCTGAATGGAATGAATAACAACAATGAGAGTAAAACAGAAATCTAGTCTTTTGCACCTCCCATCAGTGGGCATGTCTGCTTGCACATAATTTCCAGCCTCTGAGTGCCAGAGCTCTTCAGGTGTCAGTATTTTGATATGATCCTGGCGAGACTGCAACAAGACAAGGCTAATAAGGAAAAAAATTCTAGTGTTAGATGTGTAAATATGGGCTAATCCAAATGTTCCACTTGAAAAACAATGCAACTCTGACATTCAAAACAACCTTTCTTGTTTGTGTCCCTTCTTATTTTTTTCTTTCATGAGGCTTTCTACATACCTCTGCTTTGTTATTTTTCCTCCAGAGGTTAAAATAACTTGCCCCACTTGCCATGGAACTATACTGTATCTCTTCTTGCTGACACTGGATTGAGATATATGGTATTCTTCCCTGCAGTCTTCATGTAGTAATATTCTACCATGGCACACTTGCACCTCAGTAGTCTAATATCAGAAGATATTTCTTTAAGAGTTTAAAAATTAGCACTTAAAATGTTAATTCCTCCCCAACTAATGATGAAAATAATGAGTTAAATGTGCAAGAATTATTTATAAAGTGCAATGGCACACTAATTTTCTCTTCATATTTTAAATTTACAGCAGCTAGTAAGGAATTTTAGAGCAATTAGTAAGGCAGACCATGCAAGTTTGTGCATGTCAAGTTCTCGTAGTTTTTACTGCATGCATTTTTGGTCCCTAAAGATAAAGAGAGTCACATTTCTTCTTCTTCTTTTGCTTGCCTCACTTCATCTGAAGTGTAAAAATTTCCTGTGCAGAAACACATAACACCTATTGGTTAAATTCTGCTCCCATTGTAGTCAATGTATGAGCTCTCTATCAAATGCAGAAATGGAATCATGAGAGCTTAAAATATAGTTATTCACAGCAGGATAAAAAATCTTTAAGCACATAGTATCTCCTTAAAATAGTGAATAAATGTGGGCACTCTGCCAGAAAAACTATAAGATAAATTCATTTTCAATGTTTTTCAAACTTCCAGACTGTACAGTTCACTTTTGTAAGGACTTGGTGCAGAAAACAGCGATAATTACAATGGCATCAAGTTTAACATACATACATTACTGCAAACAACTGCACAATTTAGCAATACAAATAGTTTTTTTCCCATTGGCTCTTCTTAGAGCATTCTTAGGTTCACAATCTTTAAGAGGATGAAAGAAACCCCTACATTTCAATTTGATACAGATTATGCAAGACAACTTCCTACAAGTTAAAACATAAACATACCTATCTAATTTTATTGCATGGTGCAGAAAAAAAACCAAACTATGTATACATTTTCTGCACAACAGAAAGAGAACTGTATTGGTAAGAAGTCTTAAAGTGCTTCTTCAGATTCCCAAAATATTTCTACTGCAAGCTCCACAGCTATGATTCTGGCTCCATATTCATTACCCTGAAAGCCACAAAAACTTGTTCCTTTTCTTCAGCTTTCGGTTTGAGACTCCATTCAAGCAATACCTGCAGAAATGAACTACCAGAAATGAATCCTGGGCACAGCAGTATATTTCAAAATTGAGAGACAATTATTTTCTGATTCATCTAATTGGAAAGTTGCAGATGAAAAGTCATTGTATGATTGTCAGTTTCCCTGGCTTTATTTGATTCCTTATTGAAGAAGTCAAGTGTGTCCAAAACCCCGGCAATTCCTTCCCAACAATATAAAAACAAACCTAAACATAAAGGCCTTCTTTTACATGCCTGTGCTGGACTATTTTTTCTCAATTGTGGACACCCCTAGAGCTAGAGCACAAGAGGTCTCAACTGCAGTTTTGGTACGATGTAAGAGAAAATCACAGCTGACTCAAAATAAGTCATAGAAAAAAAACCCATGATTTATTTAAAAAGGAGAAAATTAAATTAAAATCAATATCTGTAAGGAACAATATTAAGACAGGATAGTAAGATAACTCCTGAAAGCACATACATAAGAGAGCAACACACAATTAAAAGATGAAAGTAGAATGCTACAGTGACATTTCATAGTCAGTTTTAAATAGCCAGCATCATTTTTAGTGCCGTAATCCTTTTTGAAAAAAAAACCCCACAAGATGAGTGAAATAATTCACTCTTCCCTACCTCTGCTGGCATCAAATTTTCACTTCAGCAAGAAAAAGAAGCTTTGTACCGTAACCTACTTTAAGCTTATGCAGATTTAGTGTAGACTGAATTAATTCATCATCAGTATTCATTTATATTGAAGTGCCTATGCCTAGAAGTGGAACAGACATTTTAAACAAGAAGAAAATTAGGCTGGAAAAAAACCCAAAGATAACATAGATATATGTCTACTGTTTTTAAAAGGTGGAAGAGCATTAAAGATGCATTTGTTTGTTTGGCCATCCCTTTTTGCTGTAGTTATAGCAAGGTCACTCTTATTTTGATAGCACCACAGGGAACATACTTTCACATTGGTGACATATTCTTGAATAATTGCTCCAGTGTATTAGAAATAAAAGCATTACGAAGTGGCTGCACAGGGTTCCTTTCATCTTTCCCAAACCAGAATGTCTGACCTTGCTCTGGTATTCCTTTTCTTTTCGTTGATAGTTCCCTAATACAGCAACATAGTACATGTTTATGGACATAAAGAGACGGGAGTGCTGCCAGAAATTATGCCACTCAGATAATTTAAATTATTAATCTAGATTAATTTTACAGTCTGATCAGCTTCAAAAGATGAAATTGATTTTCATTTTAAACAGCTGGAACAAGTCTGTAGGTTCACACAAAACCTTTTCCTACTTTTCTGCTTTTTCACTAGGTAGCATTTACATGAATCTTCAGTTATCACAGTATAGAAATTGTCTCGTATTCAACAGTTTTATCCACATGCAAACCATGACTTCGTGATCTCAGATGAACCAGACAGGCAGCCTATGCACCTCATCTGTTCACCTGATATACCTGGGATCTCTGCATGCACTACATAGCAAATATGGTGATAAGTAACAGGAGTCACGAAGGGTGACGTTCAATAAGTATAACTGGATGAATGGTCCAACTGTAATAGAGCAGGCTAAAGAATTGCATCCTGATGAAACTGCCTGAAACCCTTATGATCCCATTATTACCTATCTTTGCAACCTGGTCTTGGCATATGAAATAGAATTTGCATCAGAAGAGATTAGCAGCGTCTTTGAGCTAGTCAAATTTATTCTAGCAAACTAATGTGAAGCAAACAACCTTCCTGAATAGCATTTGTAAGAATGAGACAAAAGAGATCATAATTTGAATATCCAACAGGATTAAGTTACTCGTTTATTATTTAGGGAAGGAAACCTCATAATGGCAATCATAATACTTAAAAAAGCATGAAAGTAAGCCCAATCTAAAATGCTATAATCATCTTTCACTGTAAACACACTTGATCTCTAAAAGCAAATGTGGGTATAAGACACTCAATTCCCAGTGATTTTCCAAGAGGAGCCACACAAAAGAACAGTGTAGTTAAACAGAACAAAATTATTTAGAGCATTCTGTCAATAGGTAAAAGATCTATTGATCGGGCAATTGGCTGGGAAATATTACAAATTATAATGGACCGCAATGTTGAAAATGCACAAATGTATCCATTATTCCTTGCCACCGTGCACAGAGTGGATGATGCTATTGACAGAGCTTGATATATTTTACTGGCATTGCAGATTTGTAGTGCTGTGCTCACTTGATCAGCTTTATATGAAGTACTGCTACCTGGACCTCCCCACATCCAGTCATTTGTTTTTCCTGAAAAGCTATTTTACTTTCCTAACATACAGGATGCATTGAGAAGTGCTGCTCGATACCCTGAGGCTTTCTCATGGGCCTTGGTAACTGTAATAGCAAAAATTTACATACCATATGCTGAGATATATTTTCTGCAAATAATGCTCTCTGGGGCAATAAGTATCATGGCTATCAGTGTTTGGACAGTACCCATCATTGTCCTGACTGGGATTTTCAGCTATTTTATGTGCTACATGAAAACAAAAAGAGGTTACTTTTATTTTTAACTTAAGTGAACAACTTAAACTACCTCAAATCTTTTCATTCCTGTCATCTGTGATCTTTCAGTGATATTCCAAGCAGAATTCCCAGAATATGAACGTCTGCTAATAAAATTAAAGCCTTTTCCTTATTGCCTTTATCATAAAAAGAAAATCAGAAAAATAATTACAGAATTTAAATTTGAGTCAATCTGCTAAGAAAAGTCTGGCAAATGAGAGAACAGCTCTTAAGCTGGTGACACATTTATCTGCAGAATTTGTCAAGTAACTAGATGTTTCTGCTACACAGGTGCACCCAGAGCTCAGCAGAGGAATCCTACCCGAGATAAATACAGTACAAAATCAATGACTAAAGCTTAATTTGGGGAAAAACATTCATTTCATACCATGCTTTCATCAATTGTTGCCAAGAAACTTTACAATAAATACATGACAAAGGAATTTACCAAAGAATCAATTGATGAGTCACTAATTCATTGTAACTACTACTACCCTGTACCAAGTAAATAAAACAGAAATCCATTTCTGCAATATTTTAAAAAAGATTTCTGAGCTGGATCATAAAAATAACTA
Source organism: Phaenicophaeus curvirostris (assembly GCF_032191515.1). Lineage (NCBI taxonomy): Eukaryota > Metazoa > Chordata > Aves > Cuculiformes > Cuculidae > Phaenicophaeus > Phaenicophaeus curvirostris. The sequence continues at coordinate 159,359,070 of NC_091392.1, read as the reverse complement.
ACCAAAGGTCACCAGTGTATCTGTAGTATAACAGGATATTTGAATGAACTCTAGATCACATCATTTGCATATTAAGAGTAGATAAGTAGTTAAGAGGCTGATGACAAGAATATAATTTTATAGACTTTAAAAACTACAGCATTTAGTGGTATCAGTTGGAAATGTTTATTTGACAAAAGTGCAAGACACCCTCGTACAGCCATCCCAGTGGTGCAAAATCATAAGTACTGCTCTTAATTTTATTCTTCTTTTTCTCTGCCCTGAAATAGCAGAAGCATTACAAAATTAAAACTTCTACGTGTCATTGACATGATCCTTCCACTGCTCTCTGCAGCAGAACATGCTGAATATCTTTTGTTGACAAAATATAACTAATAATGCTAAAACAGCCTAGAGCCTAGCCTGAGTTCCTATGCTCCTAATTACCAAATATTAATTATGAGGCTGTTCTTTATTTAATATTTTCCACGGGAAAAAAGACAAAACTTAAATGGTCACAGGTGCAACAGAAATGAGTTAAAGTAAATATAAACATTCATTTAGAATCCCAATGACCATTCAAAAATTTAAAACCTAACCTTTGGCACAAATTCAGAAGGCCTACATTAATAAAATCTGTCCTAGCACTGAAAGGAAAAGAAGCATGGGGTTTCAACTTTCACAGAATGCAGTACTTTTGCACATGAGATGTACACATTGAACTTAGGTTTAAAAGATTTTCTTAAACTTTAAAAGATTTTTTAAACTTACTGAACTTTATCCCATTTGCAAGGATTCTATTAATTTTTTAAAAAGTCTCAAATATTGAAGTCTGTGGTTCAAACCAAAACACAGAAAAGGATTACTGAAAGTTATTTCCATATCTTCTGGAGACCTAAACCAGAATATTACTAATATTATTTCAAAATGTAAGCTTTTAATAGAGTGTGTTTTTCTTTCAGAAGCACTTTTAGATGTTTTGCCTACTTAATTTCTAAACAGTTTCATGAAAACTAGAGGAACAATCAAATATGTCTTTAAAATTAATCAAGATATTTTTAAAAGTTAAAGCCCTTCCTTCTCCACCAATAAGATCAAGAAAACCACTTGGGCCCCCAAAGTCTTGACCCTTACTCCCAGAGTCATGTAGTTATGTTTGATATGTTCCACATCTACCCTGTCTGGATCTCATGGAAGAGCAGCAGTGTTATTAGTTTGAGGGTGAGACCAAGTTCAGCAGTTGTGGGGCCAGGTGGTGATTTGTTAACCAAAACCAATAAAGATATTATTGCCCTGGTAGGCAGGAGACCATGGGATACAGAAGGGAGGAGATCACAGGACCCTGGTTGTTGCTAAGAGCTGTAGATAATTGGGCTAAAAATAGACTTTGCAAGGTTGGAAAACAAGAAAGCATAACTGCGCTATTTGGGCAAGTGGAAAAGAACTGCCTCAATGAGTCAGGGGAATAAAAGGATTGCTTGTGCTTAATAAAGCGACCTTGTTTGTCACCTCAAAATGGGGTCCGTGCCTCAGTCGCTACAAGCAGTCTCTCCACACTTCAGGTCCACGCCCCTGACCAGCAACAAACCAACCTAGGCAGCAGATTAGGATGCCAACCTTGTTTCCTGTTTAACTTGTGACTTCCCTAAGTTTGTATCTACTGATGTCATCAACTTGTTTGACAAAGAGGGGTTGTAAACTGTGCATTTAGAGACAGTATGAAGGCACACATTCTTTCCTTCAGTAATTTAAAAGCTTTTCCACGTTCCATCACCCATACAAACATGCTTTCAAATAACAGTATTCCAACAACGCTTCTTGTGAAAAAATTTGTGCAATTCTAAAAAGTCTGCAGAACTGTGAATGGTGCAATTACCTCTAGAGGACCCGGGAGTCCGTCTTCACCCCAGTCCTCCAGGACAAATCCTTTCTTCTGCCTACATCAGGCAGAGGACAGCTGCCAAACTCAGGATTAAAGGGAAAAAAAAAAAATTCATATCTCAGAACTTCCGACAGGCCTTTAGGCAAAATTACTTTCTCATCCAACTGCAATGGAAATACTATTCCTCACAACAATAACAAAATCCACTTAAATAGGAGCTGGATTTCTCCAGTTATCTCCGTGAGCTTGAGTATAATCGTCTCCCCCTCAATCCGATGGATCAGACTTTGTGTAAGTCTGAAATCCAACAGCCAGTAACCATCTGGCTAAATCGTTCTCTGCGTAACTGTTCATATCTATTGTTTAAACAGTAATTCTTTTGCATCAGTAGCTTTTAGCTTTCCTTCTCTGGTTTCTTTCCTTGCATCAGCATCACAGGTATTCTGTTTTAGCTCCCTGAAACAGCAGTCTCAAGCTGTTTCCTAGCTGGAACAATATAGGGACAACCCTGCAAAAAGCCTCAAGTAGCCACCATCTTGCTGCCTCTCACTTTTTCATGTCTCACAGTAGTTCAGAAGGGTCGGTTTACTCCGGGTGCTTGGAAGCAATAGTGTTTGCCCTTTACTGCTTGGCACAACACCTCACAATCCTCACTTGAAGAATGCTGACAAAAGGCCTAAGTATTTCACTCACTTTACCTAATATTGTGCACCCTTGTAAATCTGCTTTCCAAGGGAGACATGGCCCTGCTAAGCAATAACAAACCGTAATAACCTAAATAATCAGCACACATATTCCTCGAGCAAAATGCCATAAGCTTTTATTTTTGCCCCTAGGAACCACAAGTGCTGTTTGGACCCAACAATTCCAATTCATACACGTAGAATTTAATTTCCTTTGTACCTCCTCAACCAGAATCCCCAAAATCACACTAAGCTAAGGCTGTAACACCACTTGGTGGTGACAATGTCACCAGTTATGACCTTTACAATACCTTATGATACTTTGCCTATTGCAGAGAACAAACCTCTGGGATCATTTAAAGCCTGAGCTGAAAGATGGAAGAAAGTGAAATGATGATGTAGTAAACATTTCCAGCAGTCTGTAAATGCCCTCCATGCGGCTGCCCCACCAGCCATTTTTCCTTTGGTTCAAAGGGAAGCAATGGCTTTCTACCACAGCTGCAACCACACACAGGCAGTGTGTTCTACTGCCTGCCTTTCCATCACTCCCACTAATTGCATTTATGACTTAAAAATTTGTTTCTGTAGTACATCCTTGTATTTTGCATTCAGGTTTGTCCTCTGAAACAAGCTTCCTACAAACAGATGACACCATATTTTACTCTGTATTATTACAAATTTTTCCACATTTAAGTGTATTGAATTGCATCCTCCACCCATTAACCAATCTATCTAATTTATCTAAATCCTCTATAATCTGTCAGATTGCTTGGCTTTTCACTGCTTGCTCCTTAATCTAATTGAACTGTATCTCAACAGTTTGAAAATTTATTCATTAGACTTGTCAAACTAATTAAAGTGTATAAAAAACCAACGAAGGGATAAACAATAATCTTATACATAAACAATGAATTCTATTACCTCCATATTATTTTTCTTACTTCAGACATTCAATATAAGGCTAATTTTTGCTCATTTTTATGCAGTATAACATTCACTTCCAGTTTTCATATTCAGCAGTCCACTGTATTCATAATTGATTTCCAATGTGAAGCCTTTCTAAATACACACAGACTGTCTGCTGTGGACAATCAGTGTCAATTGCAATCAGTATTTTCCCCTCTGCTCATCCACCAGTAACTTTCTGAAAGAATCCAAAGACTGCACCTCAGTAAGAATCAATCATCTCTTCTTATTACAACAATAATTGTTGTCAAATACTATTTTTTTCAGACATTCTTTTATGAGTTAATCAAAATAACATCTAAGCATTGGACACTTTCCATAACAGCCTTGAAAGATATGATCTTTACTCTGTGTATGTCTCTGAAATAAGAGGTCTAGGTGGTAAAAGCTGAACATTCCTTCCTCCCTACCTCAATACTGTATTACAAATTTAGTCATGCAAAAATAAATGTTGGTGATTTTTCCACTTCCCTTAATATTATTGAACTTTGTTGGCCTCTTGAACCTATATCACCTAATCATAAAATGCCAGATCTGTTAGGAGAAGATGGATCATGTATGCATCACTGATATCAGACACATCACTGTTCTAATGTTATATGGCCTGATTATCATACTGACTAATATAACTTAGGCATCCTGTGACAGCAAATAAAGCATAAAGAACCCTGGCTGTCTCCAGACTGATGCATCCTTTGCATCTGAAGAACCTCGTCAGTGATTTCATCATAACACCACTCCCAGGTGTTTTCATTTGTGCCCAGTGCATGGCCACCAAGGGCAGGGACAATGCCCTGAGTCTCCTTGGCATGAGGACTGCCTCAAGAACAGCACCCCAAAGGCCTTCCTCCAAAGAGCAGACCTTTCTTTAGAAGAGAAACAGACCTTCCTTTAGAAGAGCTACAAAGCTGCTGAAGGGTCTAGTCTTCTGAGGAGCGGCTGAGGGAGCTGGAGATGTTTGGCCTGGAGTGAAGGGAGCTCAAGGGAGTTGACCTCTCTACAGATACCTGAAAAGGAGATTGTAGTAAGGTGTGTGTTGGTATCTTCTCCCAAGTAACAAGTGGTAGGACAAGAGAAAATTACCTCAAGTTGTGTCAGGGGACGTTTAGAATAGATAATAGAAAAATTTCTTCATCAAAAACCTTATCAAGCACTGGAATAGAGTGCCTAGGGAAGAGGTGAAGTCACCATGCTTAGAGATATTTACAAGAGATATTTATGTGGTGCTTAGGAACATATTTTATTAGTGGACTTGATAGTGTTCGGTTACTGGTTGAATTTGATGATATTTAACATCTTTTCCAATCTAAATGGTTTTATGATTCTATGATTCTATATCTTGATAATTTAAACAAACTGGAGTTCCTCCAGGGCATCATACTTTATCCTCCACTATGTCCCTCATTCTTGGTCCTTCATCTGAGCCTCTCCACTACTGCACATTCTTTTTAAATTATGAATTGTTTTAGTCCTATTTATTGGTTATGTGCTTATGCATTAATACTGTTAATTAACAGCTTTACCAACCATTCTGCAAATCTTTATGTCAAGTTAATTGTAATCAATTTCCAATGTTTTTTAAAATCTGCAGGTCACAATGAGAAAATAAATTGCATAGCAATTGTTATTAGATGATCAGTCAGTGACAGCAACCCATAAGACTTTTTTTAAGAATCCATCAGGAAGAGTTAAATATAACAATAAAATCTAAATCCATAAAAAAATGCGCCTGTTTCTGAGACTGCTTAATATAGACATTAATAACAGTACCATTTTCTTTTAAATGGGAAAGTTTTCAATAACAAAATAAGTACCACATAAAAATGTGGCACCCCGGTTAAGCAACCACTTTCAACAAAAAAACTTCTCATCTCTTCAAAGAATGAATACAAGTTAACTTGAAGAAAAGTAATTTTAATAGTAATTTCAATAAAATCAGGTTGACTGTTATATTCTTATTCTTTAATTCTTTGTTAACCCAGTCCCATAACAGTCCCTTTTTTTTCAGCCCAAACATAGAATACTTTATAGGTCCCTGCACTATTACAACTGGAGTTTTTTGATAGTACTGTATTATACAGCACTCACAGAGTCATAGAGTTGTTTAGCTTGGAAGAGACCTTTGACATCCACTACTAAACCATATCTCTGAGCACCTCACCTACCCATCTTTTAAATACTTCCAGGGATGGTGACTCAATCACTTCCCTGGGCAGCCAATTCCAGTGCCTGATAACCCTTGCAGTGAAGGATTTTTTCCTAATATCTTATATGAACCTACTCTGGCACAACTTGAGGCCATTTCCTCTTGTCCTCTCACCTGTCACTTGGGAGAAGAGACCAACACCCACCTCACTACAACCTCCTTTCAGGTAGTTGTAGATAGTGATAAGGTCTCCCCTCAGCCTCCTTTTCTCAAGGCTAAACAGCTACAATTCCCACAGCAGCTCCTCATAAGACTTCTCCTCCATCCCCTTCATCAGCTTCGTTGCCCTTCTCTGGACACACTCCTGTACATCAATATTGTTCTGTAATAAGGAGCCAAAACTGAATACAGTATTTGAGGTGCAACCTCACTGTTTCTGATACAAGCCAGGATGTCATTGGCCTTCTAGGCTACCTGGACACACTGCTGGCTCATATTCAGCTGGTGGTCAACTGACATCCCGAGGTCCTTTTCCACCAGCTTTCCTAGCTACTCTTTCCCAGGTCTGTAATGTTGCATGGAGTTGTTGTGCATCAAGTGCATGACCTAGTACTTGGCCTTGTTGAACCTCACACCATTGGTATTTTAATTTAATTTTAATTTTAAAACGTTTTCTGCTACTAAGGATTATTTAATTTTGTACTTTACAATAAAGGGTTTAAAAGATATTTTGTCATCCTCACGTGATATCAGTCATTCTTTCCAAATACAGAAAATTAATACCCATTCAATATCTTGCCTCTTCTGCCAAAATACTCAGCAGTGCTGTGAACTGCCACTGTGTTCTCAATAACAGAACTTTTTAACTGCCACAGTCCAAGAACTGGACACAATACTTGAAAGATGTGTTATTTTCAAATGGTTTTCCAAAGCAGTAGTTACAGTTGTGGTGTTCTGTTTAATTATATATTAGTCTGTATTAGCGAGACAGATAAAGTATATACAGTGGATATAAAACAGAATAAGAGTACATTTTACTTATCTTTCCTTTGGACACTTCTTGGCATCAGAGAAATTTTTTTTTGAAACAAATAAACCTCTTAGAAATTAAACTGCCTAAATTTGTAGTCTTGTATACAATTTACCCGCTTTTTTTTTTTTTTTACTTCAGCTACTTTTATTAATAGAAACTTTAAAACATCAAAGTTGTATAAGCTTTCAGGTGTATTTCTGTTTCAACTTTGCCTCTCCTGTCTAAATTCTCTAACAAATAATATCATCTAACTAAAGGGAAAGAAGTCTATGAGGGAAAAAGGAAAGAACAGTGAAAAGTCTTAAAATTTCTTTCACTCCCAAGGTACTATTTGTCTCTTGAACTATTTTTTCTCATTCTCACCAACCATTTTGTAACTTATTTTTTAATATTGATAACATTGTACACTACACCTGTTTTAATTAGACTGCTGACCAATATTCCTCTTTCCATTAATTTCTATTGGTATCTAGTACTAACTGAAAAGTAATTAGTAGACAATGTGATTTAAAGCAACTTTTCTAAACAGTACTACAGTTCACTTCAGATTACAGAAAAATCCAAGAAGATAATTGGAAGGAGGCTTTAGCCAATACAGGCAACCCAGGCTTAATCAGCATTAAAAGGCATTAATCTTAAATCAATAAGCTAGATGAATTAGAAATGCAACTTTTTAAAAGAACAACACTTAGAAAGTTGAATTCTAAATTGGATACAATCTTAGTTTGTGGCTATTGTTGCTGCCTCCATCCCTTGGCACCCAGCTTATGCATGAAACCAGTTTTTGGTTGCTGCCAATCTGGAACCTCACACAGAAATAAGTTCACAGTGTTATTCAGAACTTTGTAGTAAAGGAAATCTTGAGCATCTCTTCACATTTACTGAGCAATGAAATAACATACTAGAACTAAAGGTCATTTCTGAAAATAGTTTGAATGCAAATCAGAGGATATTTCAGCAGATTCAATGGAGTAATTACAGGGTAGGAAGAACAAATAGACTGTAATAGCTAAGTGAGACAGGCAGTCATAGACAAACTTTACTTCCTTGCTGATAGATTAATAGAGCAAAGGGTCACCTAGGTGGTTTTTTTTTTATTTAAAGTTTTCCTGCTAGTTTTATTCTTGATGTCAGGCTTAACAGACAAGACTGGACTGACTACTTGGTAGCAATATACTAGGTGTTTTTAACACCAAACAGCTCTGTGTTAGTCTTAAACCGCCTTCTAAAACAGCTTTTTAAGGAAGGACAGTAAACTTTATGTCCCATACAGGATGAGACACAGAGATTTTAAGTTAACTTGTCCATAGTCAAATTGAGCCAGGGCAACAAAAGCTCCCAACTCTTAATCTAGTACTTAAGCTGTGTCAAAACAGCTGGCTTTGCAAGGCTGTAATCAAGCTCTGGAAGAATATCTTCGGCTGAAGCTCCCAGAAATTGTGAGTCATGGAGTTATTAAGGTTGCAGTGACCAGGGACAATACAGTTTGATATAGGCACGCTGAGCTGTCACTGCTGTTGATTATTAATGAGTTCTTACAAGCCACAAAGCCTGAGACACAGTAGTTTTAAGACTGCACTCTGTGTTAATAGAGTGGTGCTTGGACCCAAGCAATAAAACCAATGTATTTTTTTTTTAATTTGAATTATGAAATTTTCATGTTCATTACATTGTTTCCAGATATATTTGACTGGTGAACTTTTAAGTTCTTGCATCTTCAAAAAAGCTTAATTGCAGGACTAAGCAAGTCTATCCCTCTGCTTACTGACACGTAGCACAAACTACCTTCTGCTTGTCTTCCAACAGCAAATGCCCAACAGTTCATCAGACAGTCCATGGAGAAACCCAGGAATAATCAATTCAGCTGGTTAGCACATATACAGCAGAAAAAGGCAAGTCTATTGGGAGCTTGAGAGGACAGAGAAACATGAGAAAAAGGAAGTAACCTTGGGCAGATGGACTGATTGTGTGCTAATGAGTTAGGCAGATCTAGCCCAATTAACAACTCTTCCTTAAAAGACAATCCATGACAAAATTTTTCTTTTCTGCTGCTGTGTTTATCTCAAGCTTCACTTTTTTTCTGATTTAAACTGCAGAACTTTACAAAAAAACTTTCAGGATAATAGCATTGTACTTTTAATGAAGAAAATGGCAAAATAAATTGGTTTAGTTTCATAACACATCTCATCTCAAAGTTTACTTTTAACTGTTTCTAGTTTTTAAGTGAGTCAGATCAACTAAGTGCTATTTCAGCAGAAGTTTGTCTGTACTCCTTTTGATTTTTTTTTTTTGTCTTTATCTTGTCACATAGGTGTGTTATTCTAATGGACTGGCTACAAACCAGCCCACTCTTTCTATTTTCACAATTTAACAAATATAGCTGAAAAAAAATGCTAAAAAGTAAGAGCTCTGAAACTGGACAAGTCTTACTTTGTGATGGCAAAGTGCGATATTGTGTGTTTATAAGAGCTATATGGAAAAGGGGATACACTTCAGAGGGGTTTTTAACTAATGTATTATTTTTTCGCCTGTCAAAATTTGAGAACTAGCACTTTTTACAAAAGTGAAAAAAAACCCAAAAAATCCAATTGATTCTGACATATGATGGATTCCTGGTGTGGAGTACAGCTGGATGTGCACAGCTGAATTTCAGAAAGGAGCACTGAAGCTCCCCTGTTGATCACGAAGGTAAGTCTGCCTGTCTTGTTGAGTGTGTGACATAAGCAAAATTGTGACACAAGGACAGCTACTCTCAATAGCAGTGGTAAGAGCCTGAAAATGCTGTCTCAGCACAGCTGATATTAACATTCCTGAAGTTTGATTTTCCTAACCCTTTTATTTCTCCTTATGGTAAAACAAATGTCTAAGTATCCTCTATTCCTTGTATCTAAATCCCTTTTTTATGCTCTAATTTGACTACAACCACTACAAACACTGCAAGCAAAGTAATTGGAGTTATGCAGACAGGCAAAGTAATGAAGCAAAATGACTGCTGTTTTTAATAATTATGAACAGATATATCTATGCCTATTTACTTTTTCCTCAGTTCATCTCCTGTGATGAAATCCTCTTTTTCATCCTCTTTTTCATCCTCTGAAGAAATTCTGCTGCTCATAGAATAATAGAATCTTAGAATAGTTTGGTTTGGAAGAGACCTTAAAGATCATCTAGGTCCAGTCCCCCTGTGATAGGCAAGAGGGACACATCCCACTAGATCAGGCTGTCCAAGGCCCCATCCAGCCTGGCCTTGAACACGTCTAGGGATGGATTATCCATAACTTCCCTGGGCAAACTGTACCAGTGCCTCACCACTCTCATGGTAAAGAAGTTCCTCCTTATGTCTAGTCTAAATATGCCCCTCTCCAGTTTATACCCATTCCCCCTAGTCCTATCACTACAAACCATTTTACAAAGTCCCTGCCCAGCTTTCTTGTAGGCCCCTAGGATGTCAAGGATGAACAGCTGCCTCTAAATTTCCTCTATGTCATTTGTTCCAATATCAATATTTCTGTCAATTGCCTGCTCATTTACCAACTGCATAATTGTACATAAGATTCTGAGGACTACTTCTTATTACTCAGTAACCAAAAAATATGTCTAGAACAGTCATGACAATACTAAATTAAAATATTTACAGGGAGAAGCCCACAACTCTCTTCAGCAGACTGCACACCTCTTTATCACTTTTCTGTCCCCGGGATTTGTAAATCAGAGAGCATTCTTAGGCTCTCTGCAAAACAGCAAAAGTGATCATATTTTTCAGCCATATTAAAACACAGGTGGAAATACATTTAACAGAAATCACAGAAACTGAGAGTAGGACTGATAAAATTGATATTTAAAAACACTATCTTCAGAGAGCCTTCTGTAACACATGCTATCATTAAGTGTCTGGAAAGCAGCAGAAAATATTAACTGCAATGTTAATACATCACTAGGATGACATCTTGCAAAGGAAAAAAAAAGTGGTTTCAAGATGCATTTATAGATTAAGTAACTCCTGACAGAACTAAAATTGTTATTTAACCTCTGGAACTGCTTGAAAGCCAGGTATATCAAAGTTCATTCTCGGCCAAGGGTTGGTAGTTGGTACACACTATACAAATGGAAAAACTGCATACAAGAACAGCAGAACAGATGGTCTTTAAAGCATTATGGATATATATTCCATATATTCCATTTAAAAAAGAAGGATTCTTTGCTTACATGTTAAAAAGACAAAAAGTTCAGTCTGACTTTGAATTTATTTGTCTCTCCAGAAGCCAGAAGCATGATTCTTAAGAGTTTAGATGGTGATACTCTGTGTAGCAACTCATTCCATTGCATTTGGACTGCATCTGTTTCAGTTCTCAAACTAAGAAGTTTCAAAAGCTATGATTCAAATAGTATTTTTTAACTGCTTATTTTACATATTCCAGTATTTAGTGTGGGGAAGGAAAAGTATTTTTATTTAAATTGCATTTCTAATACATTTATTATCTCAAAGAGTGTGAAAGTGCTTTTATTATTAAAACACTAACTTGGAAGAAGCCATTACTGGGGGGAATGCAATTAAGACATTGAACTGTGTTCATTTCCCTGCCTATTTCATTTTAATACTAAAATATATCTCATAATGCCAATACAATATGTTTCAGCATAGCAGTCAAATCATCTTTTTTGGCTCTCTCCCATATTTGTTCCAGAAATATATCTTGCCTATCCAAGTATTTAAATTAGGATTTTCCTGCCTAGTTGTTTTCCTGGAAAGTTGTTAGCATTTTCCTACTGATTTTTGGCATCTCCCAGTTTAGTCTCCCCTATTCTTACTACATGAACAACGGCTTCAGTCTTGCAGGCTGAATGAAAGCACTGGGTTAGGAATTTTGTGAATGTTACCATTGCAAAGTCAATTCACTGTTTAACAACTGTGGCTTCTATTACAGGACTACATTTTCCTGTTTCGAGGAACACTATGTACTGCAAGTAGTCTCATATATTCCAGCTGCTGCTTGTATACAGAGTCTTTACATTTGTTTCCAACCTTCAATCCTTTTCTTCTTCTCACTTTCGCCACATTAAATTTCCTATGTGCATTTTCATTCTTTTTCATCCAAGCAATAAGCCATGGCAGAGTGGAACTCTTGGCTTCTGATACTTGCCAGAAGGTGTTAGGAGGTATGCAGCCAACATAATGCTCAGTCTGATCCGTTTTTGAAAAAGAGATTTAGAAATTCAAACTGACAGTTCAGCATGCAAACAAAAGCTTGAGGTTTTGACATTGCTATGACAGAATTAAAAAAATGTGCTTAAGGGAAGCAAGTACTTAGTATAAAGGTGTCAAGTAGATCACAGAATCACAGAATGCTTTGGGTTAGAAGGGACCTTAAAGATAACCCTGTTCCAATCTCCCTGCCATGGGCAGGGACTCCTTCCACTAGATGGCTGCTCAAAGCCTCATCCAGCCTGGCTTTGAACACCTCTAGGGATGGAGCATCCATGACTTCTCTGGGGAACCTGTTCTAGTGCCTTACCACCCCAACAGTAAGGGAATTTCTTGCTAATATGTAATCTAAATCTCTCCTCTTTCAGCTTAAAACCACTACCCCTCATCCTGTCACTGAACTCCCTGATAAAGAGCCTCTCCTCAGCTTTCCTGTAGGCCCCCTTTCTATACTGGAAGCCTGTTCTAAGGTCTCCCCAGAGCCCTTTCTTCTTTTGGCTAAACAAGCCCAAGTTTCTCAGCTTGTCATCACATGGGAAGCACTCCAGCCCTCTGATTATGTTAGGTCTTAGGCAGCACAGATACTCTGTATATGGTGACATTAAAGTAGGGACAGAATTAGCAACGTTATCCATCACCAATACTATATGACTCTCTGAAAGACATTTAAAACTACTTATGGGACTTAAATGAGGAGAAAAGACAGAACAAAAGAGGAAGAAGTGTATGGTGGGAATATCCATCATGCCAAGACTCGATGTGACTCTTCAACACCGGCCTCCATCACCACATTTGTGAGGTGACGATTATGTTGTGTAGTACATCATCTTCTAAAAGTACTGTCTTTTCTTCTGAGGCTAACCTAACAAAAATTATAAGCATCACAAATTTATTTTTTTTTTTACAGAATACACAGTCAAGAAGCACAGATATTTCCTTTACAGCAGCTTCTGAAATCAGTGATTCTAAGCAACAAACAATGAATGACACAATATCCGCAAGACCAAAACATAGGTCCATGAAGGAGCTGCCTAAAGGGATATGTAGGACACGAGGCTACAGGAAAAGTTAAGTAGCAATGTTCTTTTATTTCTTGGATGGAGGAGAAAAAGAAAAAAGAAAAAACTGAGAAAGCCTCCTGTAGTGGGCGGAACTTCCCATTTCCTTCCTACAAATGTGCATAAGAAGTGTGATGAATACCACATGCCTAGGCAATATGGGAGGACCAACAGAAGGAAAGAAGAAATATTCTTATAGACCTGCGCCATATGCTATGCATAGCATTACCCTGTGTATAGCTGAGTGTTTTTAAGGTAAAGAAGGGAAGAGTAGGGGCAACTCCCCAGTTCTCACTGCTATGAAAGACAACGGTGATGTCTTTTGACTTGCCATCAATCTGAGTAGTGTGTTCAGTATCAGAACAGGCTTCAGTTAGTTGCTGTCCAAGAATAATAAACCTTATGCAGTGTATAATAATGTATTGCAACAACATAGGGAGTGCATATCCTTACAGCAGCACTTAAAAACCAGGCCTATGTCTGTAAGTTTATTAGCAATGTCATACTGCTTGCTATCCTTTCTTCATTATCCGACAAGAAGTATTACATATTTACCTCTACTAAAAAATGCAGAACAGATGTGGTCCCTGTTTAAGTAGGAATTATGTCATTTGGTGTTTAATGAAGCCAACAAGGATAAGAACTTCCAGGTTATAACTTTTGTTACGTTCTGCATTGTCCTATATGAAACAGCAGAGCAACTATTCACATTTCCTTGCTGTCTTGTACATTTTGCCAGCTATCCATAAGGCCAGTAACTGACTAAGAATCCACTTATTTAAACAATGAATGGGAAAAAAAGAAAAAAAAAGAGATGCTTCTGTTTAACGCTTCCACTGCTTCCTTCCCATCAAAGGGTCGGATGCAAAAGGGTCGAATGCAAAATGTTTTCCGTGACTCTGAGTATGTTACAGAAGTTAACCCACCACTTATCTCCAGAAAGCATTAATTTGTGTGTCTATATTGAAAACATGCTTGAACTTTAAACAAGCAAGCTTGTTTCCAGGATCATTCTTCCTTAGAGATTTGGTAGTGGTCATTTAGAAATCTGGTTATTTAGAAACTTGAAACAGACACCTACCTTCTATAAAGTACTATAAATACTGCAAAAGATGAAAGTTCTTAGTCCTGAAATCAATGGTTTTGCATACCTTTCAATAAATTATTATATTTATAGACATAATAGCATGATAAAAATTATGATTATACTATCCCAGATCCTCCTCACTAAGGCAGAACACCAGGCCTGAGAATTGTTTTCACAGCAATATCAAAGAAAATCAGCCTCAAAGAGGCCTCTGGAAGAGATCATCTGGTCCACTTCTGTGCCTGGAGGCACAAATAAATGTATGCTGATCCCTCCTGACAGGTATTTGTCCAACCTGTTCTTGAACTCTCCAGTGGCAGAGATTCCACAGTCCCCCTAAGACAAGCTTTTTTTACTATTGTCAAGAAATCCCCTCTCTTGGGAAAAAGTAAAGTGATGCGCAGATCATTCAATAGAAGCAATGTGCAGATAATTCCAAGTAACTACAATAAACTGTCAAATTTTGGTGTGCTGTGGCTCCTGCCCTAGGAAGGGGAAAAAGGTGAGGCAAGGAAAAATGATGACACAGCAGGATACACCTGATTTAAGCCTATTTTAAGGATTCTGTGGTTTAGAATAACATCCTCCCAGGAGCCTCTACAACTGAGAAATACTTGCATGAATAAAGCATGAGCTAGGAAATTATTTAATTTTGTACAACTGTAGTTAACTTCTACAAGGTCAGTAAATACGTAAGGCAGTTCAGATGATCTTTAAGGCATCCCTCCTCTGAGAAAATACTGTCCTGAGACACAAGAGTGAGAGTAGAGGTCACTGGTTTGACAAAGAGCCGCCGATACCTGTAAAAAGAGCCAAGGACGCTCCACCTTCCACACAGGCCTTCACAAACACTGTTCTTTCATAAGCCAGAGGAATGGATTAGGAAACCTAGGAATAGCAGTGCCAAGGAATGGGGCCAGAAGCCACTCAAAAAGCAGGAGAAGCTCTGAGAGCTAGGACTGGAGTTAGAGAGAACAATTAGGGTAAACTGGAGATGACCAGCATGTTCAGAGTGCGGCTGGTAACCACTGCTCATACAGAAAAAGATGGATGAAAAGCCAAGACAACACCTGAAATCCAAAAAGACAAAGGACTGAAAGAACACATGAAGGGCCAGAGGAATTATGTGCTTGCTATGAAAGAGCTTGATAAAAGATGTCCCAGTCAGACTAAGATTATTTTAAAAATTTATAAACTATGAGTTCCCTTGATAAGCACCCATGAAATACAATGAAGCCTGTGGACATATTTTTATTTAGATACCACCTCCAAGGTAATATCCTGCAAGAACTTCATTCAAAAAATCCTCATACAGTATATCTCTTTGAAACCATTGATGGAGAAATCATGCTATATTTTCTGCATAATATCTGTAAATAAAATCTCTTATAACCTGCATGTAAGTGTAGCAGACATTCATTTTAACAGTTAACAGCTGCATTTAAAATTGAATTTTATTATTTACAAACCAAAATCCCATAGAACTCATAGACAAACCCAGTAAGATGGAGAAGGGAAAGGGGATACGTACATACCTTTCTCATCCAATTACAAAATCTTATTGTGACTTCCCAAATCAGCAGACTAGTCTATAAAAGTTGATCAGGTTCTGCCAGTGCAACAAATTCCTTAATTAGTATGGCAGGGTCTAATTCTTTGAAATACCGGATTTCATTTTCATGTCTGCACACGGAAGTCTCATTTCTGCTAAGTTGAACTCTGCCAGTCTGGAGAAAAATTATTTTGGTCAATTTCCTGTCATACTACAGCTGAATAATATGTAACCCTTTAAAGCTGTGTAATAGAATAGAAGAAAAGCCTCTAATACAATAAAAGAAAAACAAAACAGAAAATCATGTAAAAATTTTTTCAGGTTAAAAGCATTCTAAACCTTGGAGACTTAATTGCTGTGATTCTTATTTTACCACTAGTATTTGCAGGTAAATGAGATATGATGCCATTCTGACCTTTGTCTGCTATTAACTGGAGATTCTGGATAAAGAAGGGAAGGAAATGTTGTGAGACCAATTTTCTTTTGGCATAGCTGTTTTGATTTCATTAGACATGTCAGCTGAAAACATAGGCTTCCTCTTAGATAGAAGGGGAAAAAAAAAGCCACACCATTTGCTTTTATTAAAACATTTTTTTAACCTGAAGAGTAGAGATGAGTGACAGGATCCACTCCTAAATCTAACAAAGTACACGCCTGAGGTTTTGTAATTTTGCAATCCCATCTCCAATCAATTTTTTGTTGTATTTGTGCACCACAGACACAAAGGTAGTAGGATGTTAAGCATTACAAACCTTGAAAAGAGCTTGCACAATTATATTTTATTGCAATACATAATTTTATGTTACAGTTAAGCCTCTCTGTTTAGAAGAGGCCCCATACAAAGGAAACCACTTTAAAATCAATGCCAGTGATATGCTCCAACATTTTTCCTCTATGCTTCAATTAATTAAGCGATTGGGAAAAAAACCAAAACAGTAGAAAATGCATCATTCTCTCTTACTGTAAAACATGCCCAAAAGCCCTGTGAATAAGAAAGGGATGTGTTTGAGAAAGAGAAGAAAAGTTCACTGTATCTGGAGTTGGTGAAGGAACAGGTTTGTTCTGGGTAGTTCTCAGATGGATTTTCAGTAACAGAAGCAGGAAAGACAAAGCTCCGAGAGCTCTCCAAACATGGCAGCCTTAGATTAAGCTGCAGTGGCTAAATCAGCCAGGCTTAAGAACCTAAATGAGAGTAGGGCCTGCTAAAATTGATGGGTATTTTTCCATAAAGGATAATCATAAAAATGAAACTTGACCATTCTGCCTTAAATAAAACATTTCCGCACACTGTAGGTGAACCCACATAAACGGAGAGTAGTTATATTAAATTGCAATTTCTCCTCCATTCTCAATACCCATCTAGAGAAACTGCTTTTTCTGGAAGTGATGGGAAATTTTCTTTCAGTGATAGCTGGCATCTGGATCTCTACCTAAGCACAAACTGGAAGTTGTGCTTCATTACACTTGCTGTGTTGGTGAAGAGGATTATTTGTGGCTTGAAAAAGAAGCAAGAATGAAACAAAATTCTTTCAAAATATGGTCATTGAAAGCACTAGCCCTACAACAGTACTCTAATGAAGGGATTCAAGGCCATTTTCTAAATTTAAATACATTTCTTACTGCTTATCTGCTTGCCACAGAATTCACCTGACTACAAAGGCACCAGACAAAAAGCTAGGTAAATTTGTAATACTAATTTCTGTGATTCCGTAAGGGAAGGTCTCAGCCTTATCACTGCCAGTCAGACTACAGTTATACAACTAATTAATTGTTGCTATTCTTTCCAGTTTAAAAACTGCCTGGGAAAGGATCAGGTCAGTGAAAATCGTTAGGGTAACAGTGTTGTATGTTCTGAGACCCCACATAAGCGGTTTTAGATGAGAAGCATATAGTGATTAGAAGGAACAATTCTGCAAAAGCGTTCAGGAGAACCACACTGCAACATTTTCTTACGAGGCTTTTGTCATAGCATTACCACAGTTCAGCATGACTTGGACGTTCTTCAGGTGTGTCTATGAGATGAAAATAGTTGTCCTTGTATATTTCAGTTCTGCCCTGTTCCTGAAGTGAGAGGTCAGAACTTTTCCAGCAGTCCTTCAAAAAAGGATGTACATGCAAAGCAAGATGTACATGCAAAATGAGAAAAATACATAAAAAGACCTGGTTTTGCATCCAGAAGCTTCCAACTGCGGATCCCGAAGGTTGAGTTCCCAGATATTTAAAAGAACTGATGCCACCTCATTTAAAAGACTGAACTAGAGCTACTGGAAGCAGAAGAACAGAACAAACATAACTAAAGAAAGCAGACTATAGCAGTCTTTTAGAGGCATGTGAGGATTCTCTCACAGCCCATTTGCACCTATCCCTATCCCCACCATTGCCCCCAGGAACACTGAAAACAGGTGTTTCAGGTACATTTTCTGCTACATGCCGTTGCCAAGGCAATAGCATTTGGCTGTAACTTTTTCCAAATCACAGTTATTACTCAGTTCACTCCTGCCTTTGTCAGAGTTGGCATTCTTTCCCAAACACTTTCCCCATGAAGGGCCCCAGATATGCCTCCAAGGATTCTGACTGCCACTCTTCCCTCCACTGGCAATAAAACACCCTGGTTTATATCATCATTACTACTCAGGTGCACAGGCAGAAGGGTAAAGCATGTCTTAGGAGCATTAGGAAAGTAATCGCTCTTTCAAGAAAGGGGACAGGACAGCAACAAATAAGCTCTCTTGGAGATGTATTCCACTTCATAGGAGAATCTAATCATGTAATTGCTTGAGATGGTGTTCAGCCCACCCCCTACATACCAGCTCACAAACCCCTGCTTGCAAATAACAATTCACTTACTGTCTAGGAAAGGACGCTTTTAAATAGCCTTTTAAAATACTCATATCTTCATAGAATAGTTTGGGTGGGAAAGAACCTTAAAGATCATCTAGTTCCAGCTCCCCTGCCTACTTGAAAAGTCATGGCAGTCTGGTGAAGTTCCTGCTGACTGGGAAAAAGGGAAGATACAACTCCCATTTAAAAAAAAAAAAAAAAGAAAAAGGGAAGACCCAGGGAGCTACGGGCCAGTCATTCTAACCTCTATGCTTTTCAAGATCACAGAGCAGATCCCCCTGGAAATTTTGCTGAGGCAGATGGAAAATAAGGTGATGATTGTTAACAGCCAATATGGCTTCATTATGGGTAAACTGTGCTGGACAAATCTGGGGGCTTTCTACAACGGGGATACAGCATTGGTGGATAAGGGAAGAGTAACCAACATAATCTACATGAACCTGTGCAAAGCATTTGAAACTTTTCTGCACAACATTCTGGTCTCTAAATTGGAGAGACACGGATTTGATGGATGGACCACTCAGTTGATAAGGGATTGGCTGGATAAGGGATTGGCTGGATATTCAGGGAGTTGTGGTCAACAGCTCACTGTCTAAGTGGAGACTGGTTATGAATGGTGTTCCACAGAGGCTGGTATTGGGACCTGTGTTTCCAAGAATCTTTGTCAGTGACATGAACAGTGGGATTGAGGTCACACTTAGCAAATTTGCTGATGACATCAAGCTGTGTGTTGTGGCCAACACACTGAAGGGAAAGGATGCCATTCAGAAGGATCTTCACAGACTTGAGATGTGGGCCCATGTGAACCTCATGAAGTTCAACAAGGCCAAGTGCAAGATCCTGCACCTGGTCAGGAGAGTAGATCTCCATTCTTCTATAGGCTGGGTGGAGAATGGATTGAGAGTAGCCCTGAAGAGGAGGGCTTGGAAATGCTGGTGGATGAGAAACTCAACATGAGCCAGCAATGTATGCTTGCAGCCCACAAAGCCAGCCATATCCTGGGCTGCATCAAAAGATGCATGACCAGCAGGGTAAGGGAGGAGATTCTTTATTCTGCTGTCTTGAGACCTCACTTGGAGTACTGCATTCAGTTCTGGAGGCCCCATCACAGGAAGGACGTGAATCTGTTACAATGAGTCTAGAGGAGGACCACAAAGTTGACCAGAGGGCTAGAGCACAGGCTGAAAGATTTGGGCTTGTTTAACTTAGGGAAGAGAAGGCTCCGGGGACACCTTATAGCAGCTTTCCCGTACTTAAAGGGGGCCCACATGAAAGAAGGGGAGGGAGTGCAGGGATATGACGAGGGGTAATGGTTTTAAGCTGGAAGAGGAGAGATTTATATTACATATTAGGAAGAAATTTTTTACTGTGGGGGTGGTGAGGCACTTGAACAGGTTCCCCAGAAAAGTCATGAGTGCCCCATCCCTGGAGGTGTTCAAGACCAAGTTGAATGGGGCTTTGAGCAACCTGATCTACTGGAAGGTGTCCTTGCACATGGTGTGGGGGGGTTGAAACTAGATGATATTTAAGGTCCCTTCCAACCCTAACCTTTTTCTATGATTCTATGATTCCAAGATTCTGTTATTCTATGATGCTACGAATCTATGATTCTACCCACAATCACTGCTATGAACAAGACTTGCAAGTGGATCAGCCAAAACAATCCCCTCTTTCCAGGGAAAATTAAAAAACACCAAAGAACTCAAATAAAAAAATGCAGTTTCAAGTCCTTGACCTTGTTTCTCCATAGTCCTTCCAGCTCTGAAAGAAATATGACTTCAGCAATACAACTGCAGTGCACCACAAAGTGACGTGGCCTCCCTCCACTATGTACTCCAGTTAAAACATCGATAAGTTTCAGTACCACATATATAACTTAGAGTCTTTCTTTACATGGCAGTCAAGCACCAGCCTTTTTCAGGCAAAATTCCTTTTTTCCTGGGATAACATTAGCTGTGTATTCTTCCTCTTAAAAAAAAAGTTCATGGAAACTTTTTAAACCAGCTACATATTCCTTGTCTGGACAAACTATCTGGAAACAGCTACACTGAAAGGTCTACAGTCCAGTGGCAAAAGTGATGGAAAGTTGGAAATCCCTTTACAGGGCCAGCTATCCACAACAGATCTTTAAATAAGCATAGAAAAATCTTACCAAGCCAGTCAATTTGTCTGACAAAAGCTGTCAACACATGCTGAAACCCATTCAGGGATGAAGCAGGTAAGATCATTAAAACATTCTTTGCAACATTAAGTACACCATCTATTTTCTATCACCTGTATCTTTTCCATATTAATGATAAAGAAAAATGAGCATTTTAAAAAAGGCTCAGTCTGTGAAAGCAGTTTTGTCACACAGGGCATTTTTTCAAATAAATTAAAAACACTTCAGTTCATTATCAGCCTGTGAATAGCATAAAAAAATCAAACCCACTTCAGAACGCTCATTTACATTGCTAAAACTTGCACAAAGGTTTGCTTTTTCTTTGCAACAGAGACGCTTGTCACCCTTGACTGAACAAGGGCAAAGGGTGAAGGAGATGCTCCTCCCAGCCCTGCTTTGCTGTTGGTGATGGCCAAAGGTGCTGCATTCCAGCTCTGCCACGTGCTGCAAAAAGCCTGTCCTTCCACATGCCCTGTGTACTCACTTTTAGTTTTTAAACTAGCACATATTTTCTATGAGCAATATCTACAGATGAATGCTTTAGTTTGAAAGAGACAAAGGACCAAAGGTGCTCAAAATGAGAGCTAGGCATTTAACCACGAATAATTTAATAAAATACTTTAAAAATGCCTCCCTTCTAGTAATTTCCCTCTCAGTGCCTCTCCCTGAACTACTCCCTCCTGTCTCAGTTACCACTGCTACGAACATACTACATTTGGAACTACAGCAATTGTAGGTGTATCAAGGCTGTCTGAATTTACCCAAGATCAGGTACCAACAGCACGAAGTTGAGAATAATACAGGCTTTAGCTTGTGCTTTGTAAACCTGCCTTGGACCCCACGCACTTAGCAAGGCAAAGAGCTTGCAGTGAGGTCTATGCTATCACAATTTCTCTCCCACTACAATCTGGGGACTCATTTTGAAATGAATACATGTGTATTCACACACCTATGTGTGATTTAAATCAAGTTCAGAAATCCAGACCAAAGCAAACCAGGCCAGGGAAGAACTGCAACCTCCATTTTCATCAGTAGACTCCTGCCCAATTTTATCTTGGTCTTTTCAGCAGGCTGGGTCTCCAGTGACACATGCACCACAGCTCAGTCTTCGCAAATGTGGCCTCTGACAGAGAAGAGACCTTTTCTCAAAATCTAGGGCTTTCAATTTCACTATGGATCAAATGACTATCAATGCAGGTCAAAGACTGGGTTTTCTTCACACTTCTGGCAAAAAGTAATGCTCAATGAAAAATCAGCATGCCAGGCCTTCCTTCAATACAAATACAAAGGTATAGTTGTTAGAGCATCTCCAATTCAGCTAAGATAGCTCTGCCTAAAAGTACTATCCAGCTTTTGTCCAAAGAATCCTCAACTCAAAATGGTCTCCAAATTCCATTCTGCATTTCCTAACTCCCTCCAATAGGGCATTACATGCAATAAACCCGCATGGATGCAGAACTACTTATTACAGGAATACTTCAATTTGGATTTGTCTTGTAGCTCTACATCCACTCCTTGTCAATTTATTTTTTTCATTTGTGTCCTTTACATAGTTTAAAGCCTTACAAAGTGGAAAATAATCACACTGGTATCTTTCTGTCCTTCATGAACTATGATAACACCTCTGGCTGTGAAAACCTAGACTAACAGTGCCATTACATTGCTGAACTAGTCTTAAAATAGGTGCAGCACTTACAGCAACTACAGCTTTGGAGAAAGAAACAGAAAAAAATATTTCACTGTCCTGAACTGAGGCAACAGAAGTTCCCCATTAAATGTTTATGGCAGTGGTAAAGTGCACATTTGCCACTACTATTCAGTAAGTGTAAAAAAGTATTTTAGTTTGGAAGAAAAACTGGGGAAAAAAAGAGGTAATGAATATAGTTGAGAGCAAAGAGAGCCCTTGTTCTTATGTTACTGTCTCTGCTGCCACCAAATTATATCTGCCCCTTGGTCTCACCAACTATGAGCATTTCAATCACACTGTCTCATGCCCCAGCTGGCAGTTTCCATTGTCTGTTCTCTAGGAACACATAGAGTGTTCCTGCTCCAGCTGGCCATGGAAGTCTACACTTAGTTTGCTTTTTCTGTCTTCATTAGTCACAGACACAGTAAAAAAGATTAACTGGAAAACAATTCACTAAATTTTCTTTTTACCTATACAGCAAACCAGAGAAAAACAAGTATCAAGCAGCAATGTGACAGGAATTAGTGCTGCATTCCACTTTCCTTAGCACACAGCACAGGCTCCACTTATGCTAAGAAAGCCTGAGGCAGTATGCAACTGTCTGAGGTCAGAACTACTGTTTGCAAATAAACAACAAGAAATACATTGTCTGCCTTGAAATAAACATAAATACTTTGGGGTTTTGATGCAGCATTTTTCAGTTTTCCTCCTCTAAGTGCATCTCCTTGAAGACCAGCAGCAAGTGAAAAAATAAAGGTATCAACAACACTGCAAAGAGAATTACAGTATTGGAACACTACTTCTCTTTCTTCTACACCCTGTGATACAGCAGGCAGACAAAAAGGCCACTGAGGAGGATGGGGGACTCAATCACTCAGACTACAGCACTTCATTTCTGTCTCTTCTTTGTTTCTGATTCCAGGAGAGGTCACCTATTGCTTTATCAATCTCAGTAGAATAAATGGTTAAAGAAAAAAATGATCAAAGTTCCCCCCAAAGTGCATGGAAACATCACAGAAGTGAAATACAGAAAAGAAGTCTCGAGGGAGAGAAAAATGACAGAGATATCTGCTGTTCTTCTTCATTACTCTCATCATGATCTCTTTTCTGTTGCTATTACAAGGTGATAAGAAAAAGCAAATCATACAGAGATAGACATCTTTTCATCTCCAGGTCCTCCCTCTTCAGCATATGGGTGTCCAACAATCGGTCCAGGAGGTGAACCTGACCCAGAAAGTGCCTTGAAGATAATGAGCTGCATATTGAGCAACTAAGTATTTTGTTTAGCTTGGGACAGGACAGGGAAGTGGAGGTATGTCTGAACTGACTGTCAAGGAAACACAGTTATCCTTGGCACAAGTGACACAAATAAATGTCTGTCCAACTTTGAATATGAACATCACCAGTAATTAGACATCAGATACTTGAAAAGGGCATCACTGGCAGCTTGAAAAGTAGCTTGTGTGAAACAGTATTAATCTCAAATACCATGGTGCTTTACAGGAATATTCAATTAGCGTCTGGAAGTTCTGCATGTGGTAGTAGTTGGCAGTTATTTTTATCAGGAGGGACCCACAAAGAAATAAAACAGCAAGTGTAAAAATAAAAACAGGAAAAATTAAAACAAAGCAGGAAACAGAAACAGAACCACCATAAGACATTTCAGTTATTCACCTAAAGTAAATCTAGTTTCATCATCCAGCAAGTAAAAATTTTGCTCTAAAAATGTAAAGAAAGGGAAGTATGCCATACATGGGAAATCAGGTTGGTGACATCACTTTAAGAAATACAAGATGATGAAGCTCACTGAAGGGGTGAGAAGGGATGCTATTCATATATAAGGACCAGTCTCCTGCCAGTTACAGTAGATCTGACCATCTTTTCAATTGTCCCCTCCTCCTATGTAGATACAACTTAAAGTGACTAAAAATGAGAGGGGGAGGGAAACAAAGAGGACAGGGAGTATAGCCTAAAAGGAGAGGTTTAACGGCCCAGATCCAGACCCTGTCTTCCAGCCCCAAAGGAGTCACCTGGGGCCACTCTCCTGCAGTGCTGAGCAGCCTTGGACTGCAACAAAGTCAGCTGGATGTTCAGCATCATTGCCAAAAAAAACCCAAACCAAACAAGCAAAACCCCTAGGCCCTTCACAGCTGTTTCTTTTCACATTACTTTATACTGCTTTTTTTAATACTAGAAACAAGAATTTTAAATTATTTGACATCTCAGTGGTAATGCAGCTTCAATACTCCAGCTAGAAAAGGTGACAACTAAAAAAATGGGTTTTTTTAAAAACCATTTAATCACTTAACATTCACATCTATGAACTGCTGCATGAAGTGCTACACAACAGCCAAATATTGTTAGAAATCTCTTGGATTTGTTTACCCTGTCAGCACCCCTTTCCACCAAAGCACTGACAAAACTTGTAGACGCTGATCACGACATTAAATGGAACTTGATAGTTGAGTTTTTTGCAGAATATTAAAATAGGAGAAGCTTTTATTTTCACTTCATACAATTACCCTGGTGGCAAACCCAAACGTATTTAAATTATACCACCAATTCAAAAATTCCCATTTAGTATAACAAAACACTGAAATGATCAGCAGACTCCCAGTATTTCTTATATTATTGGACTTAAAACTGCTGATTGGAGAAACTATAAATCAGTTTCTCCACAAAACTCTAAAGTCATAAGTACCAAATGCAAATATTTTTTTCTTAATCCTATCCTTGACCTTTTAATGTTGTTGTTGGACTTCTTATTCTTAGTTACATTGTTGCTAGAATAAGTTGGTCCTTTTTTTCCTACAAAATTTGCCAAACTCACTCCTGGAATTAATTTGTGTTATCCTCTTACTAGGAGAATTCCTGTAACATTCCCATTGACCTAATTGCAGTTTTTTGGCCTGAAAAGATGACACGTTTGTGTGAATCTGGTAAAGCTGTTGAAGCAGGGATACTAGAAATGAAGTACACTTGTGGCCTCTTTCATCAAGCTCCAGGCTGAATCCCCTTAGGAATGTGATGGCATATCTTCTCTTTGATTTGTTTTAAAATCCTATTCTAAGCTGCTTAAAAAAAAAAAAAAACCAAAAAAAACCCAACCCAGTCCAAAATCTTACTGAAGTAGTCCAGAAATTTAAGTAAAGACAGCTGGAAAGATTAAAGAGTGATAATGTTTAGATGCAAACCAAGTGCCATGTTCCAGCAACAAGCAGGGACTAAACTCTGTCTCAGAAATGTATGTTATTACATCTGTCACTTAAGAATACAGTGTCAGCAGCAAAATCTCTGAAACCACACTGCAATTACATTGTTTTAAGTATCTATTTGGAAAGCATTATCATTACTTAGAGAAAAACAAAGTTTTCACATTTATACACCCTCTGTGAGGTACCTGTTACAGCAAATCTTCCTCACATCAGGAGAAGGAAAAAAAAATACCGCACAAAATTGATTGTTCAGAGATAGTTTAAAGCCTTGGTAGGTAGTATTATGCCATTATTAGGCATGCAGTCAAATGTAGCAATGTTGTATGAAAAATGTAAGCAGTATTGCGTCTTGTGTTATATTCAAAGCACAGTTTGCAGATTCGTCAACCCAAAGCAACTCCTGCTTTTGCTACTGCTGCAGGCGAAGCTTTATCTGGGGAAAGTCCCATTTTATGAAAGAGATGGTGCTTTTGACTTGTATGCAGTGAAATCATTTGATGTGCCCACAATCTCATTTAGAGTCATGGTTCAGGGACAAATATATAACTGTGCCTCTACTATATCAGTGTGCTGTGTTCCCAACACATATCTGGTTACAATATGCACTCATAATTTTCTAAGTTTCTGTCAGTATTGCAGGTTCCTTACCTGCGCAGATCTTCCCATCATAGATCTCGCACACCCAGTCGTGGCACTCGCAGAGTGGACCGTAGTATTTGCCTGACTCAATCACTTGGCAGATGCAGACTCCACACTCACAAATGCCTCTGCCACTGCATAGCTTCCCCCCTGGGACACGGCACCTGAGCTCCGATTCAGCCCGCGACAGTCGGCAGGAAGGATTACTCCTGTGGAGGACAGCAAAGAGAACAAGTTGCAGTTAAAGACAGGGGCTGCACCTCAGAACTGATAAGAGCTTGGCTCATGGGAAACCACCCTCCTGCCATGGCTCCAGCCATTCCCTAGAATATTGTTTTTAAATATTGTTTTGAATACTAGTGCTTTATTTATGGTTGTAAATTACTACTTGTTTCAAATAAACTAATTTTCTTCTCTTTCATCAGAAAGCTCACTGCTACCTGTGGAGCTGTTTATAATAGTATTTTACTTACATTGCTATCTGCATTACACTTATCTTCTTTTTCATTATGCATATCTGGTACAGATGAATATATGTGTATAGCTTTAATACCTATCATGAAACATTTTGATCTGAATTATTCCAAAGCTTTAGGAAAAATGCATACATCCAAACACCTAGGTAACATGACAGGAGTATATGATACCAAAAAGCAAACCTATAGCTGATTCCAATAAAGTACATCTGCCACAGTAATCTTTCCAGCTGTCAGATACATAGGATCCATGCTTTCATAGGAAAAGGAAACCAAAGTAATCACTGCTTTCCATGCAACACTGTAGTTTGTGGCAGTGGTTTCTGTAAAGTCAGCAGAATCTGGATGCTAGATCTAAAAATCTGCAGCTCTGCCCTGCAATTGTCCCATGCACTGGAGCAGACAGTAATCAGGACTTTCAGGACGTACACAGGGAAAACCACAGTTGCCTCATGAGGAGCTGGCTTGTAGGAGAAAAGAACAAAGGACTGTCCAAGCCAAAAATAGTTGTTCACAATGCTGGGGAATACTGAGGATTGAGGTGAGTAGTACCTGCATTTCTCAGACCGTACATTTTGCAGGCTCTGGAGCCAAGGAGCTGCTGGCTCTAGGTGCAGGCAGGTGCTGGCCCTGGTGGAGGAGAAGAGCAAAGGGCACTGTGCCTCCCTGTGCCACTGTACCAAAGAGCTAGAACACACAGCGTTTTGTGGTTAGGTGCCTGCTCTGCTCAGGCAGCAGAATTAAGAGATTCAGGTGCAGAGTTATAACTATCTAAGTCTTTGCCTTTCATTGCTTTAAAAATCTGCATCTTGGGCAAGAAATAGACCACTGCAAAAAGCCTCTGCAGCGTTCACAACACCTATTTAGGTTCCCAGTGATCCAGAGCACTCCCCTCAGCGTCCCTTTCAAGCAGGCAGAAGAAGAGCTCTCAAACAGCTCCATTGCTCCCTCCGCAACCCCAGCCTCCACACCACTGACATCTTGTAAACCAGTTGCAACCCACCCAGGAGGCTTCAAAGCCACACTTACCGCAGGGCTGGGGAGGTGGATGGAGGCGCGGGGTGACCAGCCGGCAGCAAGGTCACCAGCAGCAGCACCACCAGCCCCGGCAGCCCCCTTGCACACATGGCGTGAGCTGCGCTTACACCGCACCTGGAGCGCTCCTGCAGACGACTGGCTTGACAGACGGCTGGACAGACCCACCAGGCATGCGAAGAGCTGTGAGCTGGACAAGCTCTGCTCCAGGGCTGCTCCCCCTGTGCTACAGCGGCTCTGATTAGCTGCCTGGGAGCGGGATTCAGGCAGCGCGCTGGGAGAGAGGCCCGTGCCAAACTCTGAAGTTTACAGTCTAGGCAGGGAAGTAATTAGAAACAGTTGTGCAGCCAGATGGTTTATTCGGATGTTTCAAAAGTGGCCCGTTCACAAATGTGAACGAACGGCCTCATTCTCAAAGTGCAGGCGCCGTAAATATTCGAGGTATGTGTATACCCTTTCCTTTGAGGGATGGCTGCTTGGGATAATCTGTGTAACATGGTGGGGAAAATGTGCACTGCTGGGGAGACGGCATCAGTGCTCCCCAGCTGTAGTATCCCTGCCTGGCTACTGGAGGATCTCCCTCCCACCTGCCTCCCCACGTCCCTCCTTCCCTTTCTGTCCCCAAGGTTACCTGCTTATGGCATCACCCTGTGCAGCACTGTGGTGTACCAGCCCGACTGGCTGAAAATGAAAAAGTACTATGAGTTAGCCATTTCCTAATGCTTCATTAAAACACACAGTACAACATCTCATTGGAGCAATGGGAGATTTTGGAAGTGCTTTAATACTAAGCTAAAATGAGGGACAGTCTCTCTAAATAAGTGAAATTTGTCAGGAATGGCTACATGCTTTTTTTTATGTCACAGAAAAGTTGCAATTCTTTTTGATCCCTCTGGTTGTTCTGCGAAACTGCTGATTATCCAATACTTCTCTGGGATGGAAATCTTTTAGAGAAACAAACTGCCATCCCAAAATATGTGTCCTAGTGTACACACACACTCATGTCTCAGACTTCTGTATGGAGCTGTTGTACATTGTATACTAATTTTTTAACAGGCTTGCTGTCCTTTACAGTATATTTCACATTGCAAACATGCTACAGCACATTCTCATGCAATATAGCTGCTAAAAATCCTGTATTAAGAGTGATATGTTGGCTTCAGCCTTGAGAATGCTTACAGTTGTGCTAACCTTATGCGTTTGACTTTGATGGATCTAGTGAAAATGTAAGTAATATTGGCACACCTTTACTTCTGACAGTCCTTGAATTTTGAAGTCCCTGCTTAATGCAGCACTATGCATTCTGTGTGTGTAATAGTTTTTCAAATTCATTTGCAGTGCCAAAACAAAAAAAAAAATAATTAAGTTTCCTTAAATTCAAGAAGGGAGCACTTTTAAGAGCAACCCAATTGTCAGAAATTATGCTGCCAGAAGTCTGGAGTTAGAGAACAATAAATAGAAAGCTTTGCATTTTAAACAATAGTAATTCCCTTTTGGCACTAAATTTATCTTTAATCCACACACTAAAATGTTGCCATCTGTTCGTCTTCCTCCTGTTTCCCTGTGCAGACTGGTGCTGATAGGTATTCACAAGACCTTCAAGCAGCCTGGAAACTATAACTTCAAATATATGAGAGAAGACACCTATCATGACTTTACCACAGCCTTATTTTATATTTATTTACATCTGTCAAGGTGTTAAGTAATATAAACCTTTTGGCTGTGGACCTTTTGAATTTGGAAAAGTGCAGTTATACAGACCAAGGATGCAGTATTTAAAATATGCACACAGAGCTTAACTTTAATAATTGCTTTCACGTGTACGTACCTCTAATACAAAATCTCAATGCTCCCTTACTGGATTTTAACCTTCACTCAGATCTATTATTAATCATTTAAGCCCAAAATGTTTGTATGTACATATGCACATATGCACACTAGATGTACTTCTATTTGGGAGCTAAGTGCCCCCCAAACAGATTGTAAATTGAATTTAAAAGGAGCCAGTCTCTTTCTAAATGAGAATCTGATATTCTCTTGAGGATTGCTCACTTCCTTTCAGCCACCCCTGTATATAATCTTAAGGAGCTTTGTTCTCTGCCAGAAAACATACACCTACACAAAGCAAAGCATTCATGAAATGCTACTTTTTCTTCATACTGGAGTTTCAGACTAAGTATTCAGACATGTCTGTGCTTGGTAGATGTACACTTCACACACTGTAATGTCACTACCTGCAGAGTAAAGGTAGAGAAAAGAATGTCAACGCCATGCTGAGGAGTAGTAGGAGGAGATGGAACATATTGCTAATACTGAAATGCCTTTTGAAAAGCAGGCAACAGGTTCAAATAGTACTTGACAGGTAAAAAGTTGTCTTCAAATACAGATATGGAATAAAGAAAATAAGTGCTGCTACAGACACCTACACTTTAAACTTAATTTAAGTGTATCGCTACTAGTCCTTATTAAAAGTCTACAGGATCTGACATGATCAGAAACTGGGATAAGCTATTCTCCTGCAACAGGAGAGGAACCAACAGTGTACCTTCCTATCCAAACTGACCATGGCCATTTTGTGACTTCATAGCCTTCTGAACTGTGAAGTGTGATACATTATTTGTGAAAGCCAAGTTGCAAGCCCTGGGGTAGACTAGGTAATTCATAGGCAGTGATTTTATTTATGTTTTCCAAAGACAATATCTTAACTTTAACTTTGCCAGAACTGATTTTGTAGTAACACAAAGTAGAATAATATTCAAACATAAGGAAAAAAAAAAAGTAAGGAAAAGCTCTTTTTACTGTAAGAGTGGCTGGGCACTGGAACTGTCACAACCCGAACCCACGAGCCACACACTCGTGTCCAGCCCTAATGGGGGTGGAAAGTGGATTCGTTTGTCTGTGTGGTGATTTGGAGGCCAATAAGGTCACTCCCAGGGTGAATATCAAAAAAAAAAAAAAAAGTAAGGAAAAGGTTTTTTTACTGTAAGAGTGGCTGGGCACTGGAACAAACTGCCCAAAGAGGTTGTGGAGTCTCCACCCTTGGAGACAATCAAAAGCCATTTGGATTGGGTTCTGGGCAACAAGCTCAGATGACCCTGCTCTGAGCAGGCAGCTTGGACTAGACAGTTTCCAGAGATCCCTTCCAACCTCAAATATTCCATAATTCTATGCCTGTGATGACATATGGTGCTACTGAACAATGTTTGATTTGGTGTGGGGAGGCCAATGGACTCTGCCTGTTCCTCTATTACAGCCTCTTAGTGCCCAGCATAATTTTGTTGTTACCTTAACAAAGCCACTAGGTTTGTAAACCACATTCCATGACATCTTTTCAGGATTCCTTTTTTTTTTTTTTAACGAAAGAAAGGAAAATATGCATCTACTCAACAGCCTAAGCTTAAAAAATAACTGGAGACTTCTAAAATTTGTCAAATAATGTTCTTGGTTTTTCATGGAAGCTGTTTTAGTAACACCATAGTTTATATCAGTGGAGACATTGCAGAGGTATTCACTTACAGAGCAATTTTCTAAAATTAGCCAGAAGCTGAAAATCACACACATCACACGAGTCATTATTTCTCCATAAAACATGGAATGAGGACAGTTGGAAGCTTGCAGTGATTCTTCACCACTTGTGTCAAGGTGTTCTGGTTTGAGCTAGAGCACAGCCAATTTTCTAACTTTTCAGCTAAGCCTCTTCTAAGTAACCTCATTCTCTGAAAGTTAACATATATTCTGACAGTGCCTGTCTCTAGAAGTCGCAATGCTTAATATTTATAGTTATCGCCAAAGTAATGTGGTATTGGTATGCAGAAAGGTCACTGCCTATACTTACTCCTAAAGAAACCAAAGCCATCCTCAAGTTGGTGGAATACTGTAAGTCAAAGGGATGAAAAAGGGTCACATTTGCAAGGAGGAGTGGGCAGCACAAGTGACCCAAAGATGACCAACAGAGTATTCCATTCCATATACATCATACTTGGTACAAAACTGAGGGATCATGAAGTTCAGGCTCTCTTCCTCAATAGTCAGTTTCCAGTGAGTATTGTGTGTCTGTCTGCGCCTGATCCTGATCTGAGTATACATGAATCCAATTCCTGAATCCAGTTCCTTTTTGCATCTCCTGTCTGCTACTGAGTCCAGTCCAGGACTTTCCCCATCTCTACCCTGCTGCATCAGCAGTGATATATAGTCATCAGAGAGTTAGATTTTGTAATATTTGTATATATTTTATTATTTTCTTATATTATTATTTCCCTTTTACTTGTTTCCTTAAAGCTGTTTCATTTTTGATTTCCAACCCATAAGTGTCTCTCCCTCACTTCCGTTTCCCCTCCCCCTGCAAAGGGAATTGGAACTGGGACCACAACTGCCCTACGTTTAGCTGCGGACCAGGCTGGGAAGGGGGGCTAAATCAGGACACAAGGATACACAATCACTGAGACATCTATAAAGATCTAAAAGACCCAGGGACCAAAGTACTTGATGGAGTTAACGGAAATATGTCTAAACTAAACAGTTCAGAAATCCAGACAACCACTGAGAGTCATTGCTGTGCTAGCTGATGGCAGCTTTGCAAGGGAGCAAGAGACAGAGCACACCAGAGCTGCTGCGCGGAACAGAAAACTTTGTGTTCATTTTGCTGACATGACATGGAATCTGGGACAGCTGATGATATCACAAGGGGAATAGAAATAGCTTTTGGAGTTATAGGATCAAGGTTAGAACAAGATTAAAGCTGAGCTGGCCTGAATGTAGCTGGCCTCAATAGCAGTGAATGTAAACTACCCAGATAGTTCATAGGCCAACATTAATCAAGATGTTATTGTGTTATACTCTAGTGTAAAACCTTAGCTTACTCTTTCAGGTCCCAGCTGAAACTTTAAATTGTAGATAGGTCTTTTTTTTTTTTTTGTTTAATGTTTACTAGTTAATTCCTCCTGACAGCAATAATACTCTGCTTTTATAGAGGCCTTAATGCAGCATGAGATTTTTAAGCATGAGCTTGCAATACAGCTCAGAATGCCAGCAATAATCACATGTTTTAAAAAAACATACTACTGTGTTCTTATTGTTTAGCACTTATTTGAGAAAGTGAGTCAAAGTCTAGTGTAATCCAAGCTAACAGCATTATTGAAGAGGCCAATAAAGAAAATAAATGGACACATCATATTCCAACATAAATTCTCACTTGGCGGTCATTCTGTGCCTTACTTCTCAAAGGGCAATGTTCCTTGCTGCTGCAACTCTTGAAAAACCTTAAATAGTGGCAAATAAAATAAAATAAAGAATGTTTATGATTTTTGTACTTTTTTTACTACTTATCTGAATGATTTACAATTATCTTGACTGGTGTGTTGTTTCTAGGGATAGTAAATTGAAAAATAGATACTACTGACTTCTTAGAGGCAAAACTGCAGTAGCTCAGGCTGAGTACCGGAGCTGAACACATACAAACCAGCTTCTCCAAGCAAGAGCAACCACTCTCATATGGTTTCAATGCTCTGTTGAGCATTGCATTTTGCACTGGGTCCTGCTGCTTGTTATTAAACCAAAAATGAAGAAAAGAAGGAAAAGAATGGATGGGGGGAACACCATTATTGCTCTTCTTCCAATTACTCAGTACTTTTTGAAAACAAACCAAGTGCACACATGGTTAGTTGTAGACTCGGGACCTTCCTTTCATGTCCTTTACTCTGTTTTGTCAATGTTGACACCAGTCACAGACACTCAAAAATTCCAGTTTTGCAATCCATTTCAATCAAAATTACTCACGAACTTTAACTGATCTTCCCTTGCAGTTGTTAGTCCAACATTGTTCCACGACCATTTCCATTATGATTACACACTTCAGAGCACGACCACCTCTCAGATAGAGCCACAGAGAACAGACAAATGAAAGAAAGCCAGACTGGTTTGAAACATGCAGAGACCTGGCGTGATGAGGATGCTGCTCGACATGTGCAGAGCAGAACTTCAGACTATGGGATAACTTTGGAGTAACCACCATTAAGATGACTAAAGACTCGACACCGTGGGGCTAGACAGCAACAAAGCAGGAATAGAGCAGGTTTTGAATTGTATCCTATGCCTAAATGATTAAATCTTCCTTTGGGTCTGAAGTCTAATTCTGAACTTCTAAATGACATTTTGTAACCTTTTCTAAAAGCTCAAGCATCATTTCAAAATGAATATTTCATTAATTTTTTTACTCATTATGGGATATCTGAAATCTGATCAAGCAATGAATTCTTTCCTAAGTGGTAAATCAAATTCCAACAATGGCATTTCCCATAAGCTCAGCTCCTTGGGGTATTATATTTTCCCTATTTCTAATGTAGCTTTGCTTCTTTTTAATCACAGTGGGATAATTAAAATACATGTATTGCTGTGCAAACGTGCATTCATATGGATGTCAGCAAATGGGATAGTAGCAACCTGATTTTATAAGACAGAACATTTGGTCCCAAACTTATGCTGGGGAACTACTAGTGCTTTCCCTTCTTTACTCTTGCCCTTCCTCACTGAAAATGGGGAAGATGAAGACATTCATTACTTGCCTGCTTTGGTGCACTCTAGGAACACTTCACTGTAATTTTAATCTTTTTAATTGCTTGAGGTAACTGAAAAATACAAACCAGAACTTGAGGGCTATCCAAATTCTGCAATAAAACATATAAAACTAAGTAAATGTTTTGCATTCCCTGTATTTCTTCACTATTTAATGAGTGAGTATATCTAAAAGACTCTGTTTCTTAATTATCTTTTATCCAGGAAGATCTTACTGTGTTTGCTGATCATGTTACAGAAATTAAAGTGATAGGTAAGGCTGAGAATTTTCCCCTTGAATTCTCAGTACCAGTCTTCTGGAATTTTAGAAAATTTCCTTTTAGATGGAAGTCTCCCCTTGGCCAGTTTCAACCATGTATTGTATTTTGAAGGCTGAATAATGAAATTCCTTTATCTGTTCCACATTTATAGAGATGAGAAGTAAATCTTTACTACTACATATCTTTCCGTTTGACCTATTTCACATTATCATAAAGCAACATCTTAAGACTAACTCCTGAATTCAGTCCTTGTCTGTGTGGTTGTGGCTTGCTGTTCAGGTCAATAGAGATTTTCTAAATCAGAATAAAACCAAACTTCAGCCCTAAATATTAAATATCAGCATAGATTTTAAATGACTGATAGACTTTTTGAAATTGTATCAGAATATCTAAGTTTTCCACCTTATCCTCACATACACGATATATGCCACTTAAGTTCTAAAATGTTCATAATTGTTTTTCACATGGCAGATGTTAAAGTAAGTTTGTGGTGAAACACTAAAGCAAGAAAGGGCTTTTTCTTGCAAACAGCAAACTTTCACTGTCTGCACAATTCTTTAAATGAAAGACACTACTGTTCTTCCTTTGCATATAGGCAAGTACATCAAGTCATCAAAGGCTAAACTATTCTTCCAGCATTAGCACCATCTGATGGAAGTCATGCTCATGGACAAGCTGTCCAAGAGCTGTCCATCCAATCTAACCTTCTGCTGAAAACATGGGTCCACATTAGTAGCCTGCAGTTCACAGAGGCTCAGCATGGGCAGATAGGGTGAAATTCAACCAAATATGGTATCAAGTAAAAGTATAAGTTTGAAATACATAAAGAAAAATGTATCCTGTAATATGAACCACATGTAAAGAAATTATTCCACTTTCATTTGGCAGTCATTAAACAACATTAAAATAATGCATACAATTTTGAGGTCCCCTCCAGCACATGAAAGATGTTAATATGTGAGTTCAGTGTAGGCCACCACAGTCTTTGAGGCTGGAGAACTTGCCCCATAAAAAGAGGCTGAAAGAGCTGGGCTTTCTCACCCTGGCGAAGGGGTGGCTCTTGGGGCAATCAAAAGCAGTCTGCCAGGGTCTACAAGGAAGCTGTCAAGAGGATGGAGTTGGATTCTTCCCAAGGGTGTATGGCAGGAGGAGGAGGGACAGCGGACAAGAGACAGTCCAACAGCCTGTCAGGAAAAAATCCTTCACCATGAGAATAGTCAAGCACTGGAACAAATTGTGCAGGGACGCTCTGCCATCTGTGTCTCGTGAAGTATTCAAGACCTTGCTGGATAAAGCCCTAAGCAAGGTAGTGTGAACTCATACCTGAGCCTGTTTTCAACAGATTGGTCAGACCAGACGGGCTCTCAAGATCTCTTTCAACCTCTATTAGTCTATTGAGAATTATTTTTCCTAGGCCAGTATACCCACTGAAAAACTGTTGTATAAATTCACATCTGCTGGCAAACACTGATTTCTTTTGCTTAGACATAGCTGCAATGTTGCACTGTTTGCAACTGTCAGATTTCATTTATGAGATGCTATCATCAGCAGCGTAATGCTGCCTAGCAACTTATCCCAAGTAATAAAATAAAACTGAGGAGGAAAAAGACAAAATGTGAAGAGTCTTATTTGTTAG
Source organism: Phaenicophaeus curvirostris (assembly GCF_032191515.1). Classification (NCBI taxonomy): domain Eukaryota; kingdom Metazoa; phylum Chordata; class Aves; order Cuculiformes; family Cuculidae; genus Phaenicophaeus; species Phaenicophaeus curvirostris. The sequence goes on along the minus strand of NC_091392.1, from coordinate 159,322,961 downwards.
CACATTTATTCTTAAACTGATTTGTTTTCCTTTTTTTTTTTTTCCCGTGAGATACCAGCTGGCTGATTGTTATCAAGGCACTAGTCCTGCAAATACTAAAATTAGGCGCTTAAATTTACTGGAACTGGTAATTCTGGTAATTAATATAAATAAGAAATGGCAGGACTGTATCCATAATCCTGAGGCCAGCTCCCTAACTGGCTTATTAGTTTTAGTTATGTCAAATAGATATAATCTGAAGGAACCTAATACAATTTATGCCATACATTTCCCTTCTGCTTTCTGGGGTATTTTGTTAAGGGTTTTGTTTTTCAAATCCTATTCCATGTCTTTAATGCCATCAAAGCAACAACTGTGTTTGCAGGATTATCTCTTTAATTTTGCTAATTTTACAAGCTCCAGAAAGCTATGAACTCACATTATTTCATATAAACTAGTACAATTTAAAAATAAATTTCTATTTACAGAAATTTACCTTTTTTTTGCCCAAGAGGGTGAAACATAGATTAGAACATGGCAACTTCATGTATAGAAACTATTTTCCAAGTATTTATTTATTATTTATTTATTTATTCAGTTATTCAGACATTTATTTGTGGTATTCCTTTACAACAGGTCATGCTATTTTATGAATTTATTTCACTGTTAAGCTCAACACTGGGACTTTATTTGGTTTTGTAATCTGAAAACTAACCAGACCACCCAGCTGATGCTACCAGTGAAGTAAGTGCTCTGAAGCAGCAAAGAGCACAAGTACTAACTTAGAGATACGCAAAGAGGTTTATAAGAAAACTGTCCTAGAATCATGGAATGCTTTGGGTTGGTAGAGACCTTAAAGATTATCTTCTTCCAGCACCCCTGCCATGGGCAGGGACACCTCCCACTAGATGAGATTGCTGAAAGTCTCATCCAGCCTGGCCTTGAACACCTCCATGGATGGGACACCTATAAATTCTCTGGGCAATCTGTTCCAGCGCCTCACCACCCTCACAGCAAAAAATTTCTTCCTAATATCTAACCAAAATCTCTTTTCCTTCAGCTTAAAATTATTCCCCCTCATCCCATCCCATCCCTGCACTCCCTGATAAAAAGCTTCTCCCCAGCTTTCCTATAAGCCCCCTCTAACTACAGGAAGGATGCTGTAAGGTCTCCCTGGAGCCTTCTCTTCTCCAGGATAAACAACCCCAACTCTCTCAGTCTGTCGTCATAAAGGAAGTTCTTCAGCCCTCTGACCATCTTTGTGGCCCTCCTCTGGGTTCACTTCAACAGATCCATGTCCTTCCTGTGTCAATACTTGAAGACCATCATGAGGACAAAAAAGCAAGCCATAACACCCCAAACCTCACCACAAACACCTACAGAGTGGCAGCAGTGCCCACTCAGCGACAGAGGAGTTAACCAACTCTGCTGGGCTCTCCTTCACTTTGCTCACCGCCTGCATTTTTCAAAGCTGTGGAAGCATTTGGCATGATGGGACCACCAGCCGCTAGGAGCTCCCCCACTGCCTCCATCCTGTTAACCCGCATTTCTCCTCAACCGGGAGGTTTTAGAAACTCTAGGGCAGGTGGTTTTTTTTACACACCTGTGTGTGAAGCTGGTGAAGGGGCTGGAGAACAGAACAAGTCTTATGAGAAGTAGTTGAGGGAACTGGGGTTGTTTGGCCGAGAGAAAAGGAGGCTGAGGGGTAGGCACCTTATCAGTGCCTACAACTATCTGAAAGAAGGTTGTAGTGTGGTGAGTGCTATCTCTGAAGTGATAGAATCATAGGATTATAGAATCGCTGGTTTGGAAAAGACCTTTGAGATCATCAAGTCCAACCATACCTGTCCTCTAATAAGTCATGTCCCTAAGCAATTCATCTCCGTGTCTTTCAAATACTTTCAGGGATGGTGACTCAACCACCTTCCTGGGCAGCCTCTGCCAGTGCCTGATAACCCTTTTGGTGAAGAAATTTTTCATAATATCCCACCTGAACCTCCCCTGGAGCAACTTGAGACTGTTCCCTCTGGTCCCATCCTCTATCACTTGGGAGAAGAGACGGTGACGGGAAAATAGGTAATAGAACAAGAGGGATTGGCCTCAAGTTGCACCAGGGGAGATTCAGATTGGATATTAGGAAAAATTTCTTCACTGTAAGAGTTATGGGGCGCTGGCGGAGGTTCCCAGGGAGGTAGTGGAGTCCCCATCCCTGGAGGTATTTGAAGGACGCGGAGATGAGGCGCTCGGGGATATGGTTTAGCAGCGGTCAGGTGCGGCTGGGCTCGATGATCTCAAAGGTCTTGTAGCAGCCTGGCGGCTCCCTGCCGGCGCGATGCCGCGGTTCCCGGTTCTGCCCCGCTCCCTCCCCGGCGCGGCCGCCCCGCCCGGCCCCCGCCCCGGCGCTGTTGCCGAGAGACCGAGCTCGGCCGCCGCCGCCCCGATCCGCCGCGGGGGAAGGACGGGAGGCAGGCACGGAAGCCTCGCACCTCGCACGGCCGCGGGGGCCCGGGGCCGGCCCCTCCCGACCGCGCCATGAAGGGCGATGCTGGCGGTAGGTGGGTCGGAGGCGCGGTGGTACCCGGCTCCTCCCGCTCCTCCAGCGCCGGCGCCCGCCGGGGGGCTCTCCCGGGGATGCCGGGCGGTTCCTGGGGAAGGGAACGGAACGGGGAAAGGCCCAGGGAGGAAGGGATGCGGGGGAAGGCATCGGGGAATGCGGCAGCTCCGTCCTCGTCGCTCGCCCGAGCCGCCCTTGCCCTGGGATGGCCGTGAGCGCATCCCCCCCATCCCGGGTCCCCTCCGCATCCCGCAGCGGGGCGAGAAAGCGCCTCCCTTCGCTGCGATGCAGAGCAGGGACGTGGGGGGAGAGGCCTCTCCCTTACCAGAGGCCGGGGGGGCCGCTGGTTTAACGGCGTGGGTACGAACGAGGCCGAGGTGGGATTGGGATGCGCTGCGTGGAGCCGCTTCCCTGAGGTTTCACCTGGTTCGCAGGGGCTGCGGGGTTGGGGTGGTTGCAGGGAGCAACAACGCACCCGGGCCTGTCAGTCCCTTCAACGTGCAGCTTTGGGGCTCTTAACGCTGTTTATTCAACGGAGAGGGGCGCAACATTTTGTTGTTGTTTACATCTTCTTCATTTTAGCAGTCCTGGTAACATCAGAGACACATTTCTAGCAAGGACGGAGGTTTTCGATGGCCTTTAGGTGCAGCTGCACCTTTTAAATCTGCTACGATTTGGTTGGTTACCCCTCATTGCGTTCTGAGTCACTCGTAAGGGAAATATTCACAGTGAGAAAATACTAACTAAATGCTATTTGAGCCTTTCATTTTTGTCTTAAACATCTTCAATTTCCTGTTTGATTTCATTTCTCACATTTCCTTCCACAGCAGCCACATCCTACCTGCCCTCTAAGTCACCAACAGAGAAACAATACAAATTAACAATGAACTAAGTTTTACTGCATAAATCAGGAAGCCAAGAAACTTTAACAGAGGGAAGAAAAAATTACATTTCTTTGAGGTGGTCTCTTTGGCTGCTAGAAGACTCCATCCCTCTGCCAGCTCATGCATATACCTTTGGGGAATTTAGGAACAGCTGGGGTCATTTTTGTTTAACCATTTCAGCTCAGTAGTATGTTTTAAGATGAAAATTTAAAGCCATAACAATCAGTACATGGTTTGTGCTTTAGCATTGTAGATCACAGTCTTTTTGTTTGCTGTGTCTGTTTTATTTCAGTCTGAAATTTGGTCATCACAATTCATTCTTACTTAGGCTGTACCTCCTAGAAATACAGCTTACTCTGGTTTGACTTATTTCCAGCTTCTGGGCATTGCTGCTACTATGAACACCTCGTAGGCCTATGTAGCATTCATCCAAACCCAAGTCTTGCGTCACAGCAGTTTCAGGTCTTAAACCTTCACCACAGGAAATGAGTAGGATCAAGCTGTGTCATAGGGAGTAATAAGCTACTGGACCAAGCTCTGGAAGAGATGGGAAGTCTAAAATTTTCATGGAAGAGAATGTCTTCTCAAGGCATGAGTATGTCATGATGAGATAGAGCTGTTATTGGCTTCTGTAGTTGTCCTGTGTCATGTGTCATTCCACCCCATTGCCCAGTATTTAGGTACTGAGGCAGTTGTAAACAAGATCTTTGATGTGTTTATATAAGGAAAATAGAGATGTTTCATTTGCAAATTACTTTTGCTATGTTACTAATTGTCTATTTCCATGTTTGGAAAATTACTTGGAAATCCTGTAAATTTTGAGCATGAAATCTTTTTGGAGTCAACCTAATATTGACATTATTAGTTGAATCATATTTTATTTCCCTTTCAATCTCTTTCTGTTCTCCTTTTCATTACCTCTATAGCCTCCTTTATTTTATTTGAACCTTCCTGTACTGGTTAAGCACTGATAAATATCTTGCTTTGGCATGTACCACTACTAGACTATGGTTTCAAATTGTCTTGGTTCTTCTAGACAATTTCTTTTTCTTTTTCCTTTTTAAAATTTTCTTTGTTATTATCTTTCATCTCCCTTTTATTTGTTTTCCCCATCATGAAGACAATCAAGCAGGGGAACAAGATGCTCAAAGAAATTGTACAGTCTTCACCACTGGAGGTTTTCAAAAGCAGGCTGGAGTAAACTCCAATAGCCTGGTCTGTCTGACACCAGAATTGATCCTGCTTGAGAGAAGACTGGACTAGAGATCTCCTGAGGTCTTTCCAACCTGAATTAGCTTATGATTCAATTATGTCAATTTTCCATTTAGTTTTTCTCCAAAGAAAACCTTCAGGTTTGGCCTTTTCTTCCTTAGATATTACATTCAGTCATTATGATTATGAACATGGTAGTGCAGTACCAAAGATTACGGCGGCAACGTCTAGGAACTGCCTTGCACCAATGGGAATGTGTATGACATGTAAATTTGGTTGTTTTAAAGGAAAGATAAGAGGATAAAAAGTAAGAGTGCTAATTTTGTTTTCAGGATTTCAAGTTTAAAACACGTAGGCATTAACTGTTTCACTGGCAAAACCTTAAATAATGGAAAATGAAGAATTTGGGAAGGGAAGATTATCTAGAATATTCAGATTTCTCAATAATTATTTTAACAAAAATTGTAACAGTAATAAAAGACTATAACAACTGTTTATTATAATTCTAGTGTATTTCAATTTAAATTATTTGAAAATGTGTATACGAGGTTCTAGGCACACTAACTTGTAATTAGTGGTATGACAAAATCCCAGCAACATTAAAATTATCACTTAAGCAGGCATGCTGCCAACCATCTGCCTACAGAGAAGCTCCTTTCCACCCCGGCATCATTCTGGGAAGGATGCCCTCACCCCTTTCTTTAAAAGCCTAAAAAATAGATCTGCACTATTTATAGCAGGTTACTGAATGTGAGGTATTTTAGAGAGAGGACAGGTTGCTCCCTGAATCCTTTCAACAAATGACCTGCTGCTACCTATCCCTTGCTTCTACAAATGACTGAAACACAATTTCCACCTGGAGATGAGTAGATCACAAAAGCAAATCCCACAACACTGCTCTCATATTTTTTTCAGCATGATTCTAACTAAGCACATTGCTGCACGTTTGTCAGCTATGGGCTCTTAGGGGGTTTTGTATCACAGAATCATAGAATGGTTTGGGTTGGAAGGGACCTTAAAGATCATCAAGGTCCAATCCCCTTGCCATGCGTAGGGACACTTTCCTCTGCATCAGGTTGCTCAAAGCCCCATCCAACCTAACCAATGATGGGGAAACCGTAACTTCTCTGGGCAATCTGTTACCACCCTCGTAGTGCAGAAATTCTTCCTTATATCTAATCTAAATCTAATCTCTTTTCAGTTTAAAGCCATTACCCTTTGCCCTGATACTACATGCCCTTGAAAAAAATCCATATCCAGCTTTCTTGTAGACCCCATTTAGGTACTGGAACGCTGCAATAAGGTCTCCCTGGAGCCTTCTCTTTTCCAGGCTGAACAACTGTCTCAACCTGTCTTCTTAGGGCAGGTGCTCCAGCCCTCTCATTAATCTTCATGGCCTTCCTCTGGACTAGTTCCAGCAGGTCCTTGACCTTCTTATGTTGGCTGCTCCAGATGCAGTACTCTAGGTGGGGTCGCAATGAGAGTGGAGTAGAGGGGGAGAATCACCTCCTTGACCTGCTGGTGACAATTCTACATAGACTATATTGCAGTCTCTAATCCTATGGCAGGAAGTGGTGGGTAGGTGGCCCACAGCTAAAGTGAACTTTTGAAGTAATCTAGTTGTTAAACCATTCTGTGTATCTATAAATGGATATATATATATATATAAATATATAAAAATATATATATATATTGCCATCAGTACATCCTCTACCTAGAATAACTGTGCATTCAGTGGCTATCATTAAACTTTAGTGTTTTATTGACCATTCTGACAGAGTAATGTCTAGGGGTATATTTAAATTGTAGGGCTTGGAAAGCTGTCCTATTCTCCAGTCATGCCAGTAGCCAACATGTTGGGGGAGACTGAGGGTGGTCACCACTCCTGTGCTTTGGTTTCCACCAAAAAAAATAAACAAAACAAAACCAAAAAAGCTGGTTACTTAAACAGGGAATTAGTTACTTCATACTTCCTTTAAGGATACTTCAGAAGCTGGAGCTGCAAAATGTGAGACTGTACCTGCTTTTTTCTAGAAAAGTAGACTTTTAGTATCCTGATCTCTACTTTGTATGTAAAAGAAGTGGTGTAGTGGAATGTGCCATGGTGTAGTCTAAAAGCACCATTTGAAAAAAAACATCTTCAGTTCTCTTTCTCTTTTACTCAATCCAATTTCTTAATTGAAAAATGTCAAAAACCTAACCAATTCTATTTAAAACTATGAAGCTCATTATCTGGCTTCATCAAAGCACAATGTATATGCATGCATAGTTTCTTCAAAATTGTGTCTTCTGGATATTAGAAGGCATGAGGACTAACAATATGACATTAAGCGACGGTAGCAGTAGGCTGTGTATCTGGTGCATGTGAGGTCATGGAATCATAGAGTCAGCAGGTTGGAAAAGACCTCTTGGGTCATTGAGTCCAACCATTCCTATCTGCTACTAAACCATGTCCCTGAGCACCTCGTCTACCTGTCTTTTGAATACCTCCAGAGACTGTGACTCAACCAGCTCCCTGAGTAGCCTGTGCCAGTGCCCAATGACCCTTCATGCAAAATTTTTTTTCCTGATAACCAGTCTGAAACTCCCCTGGTGCAGTTTGATAGGCCTTCGCTTGTCCTATGACCTGTCACCTGAGAGAAGAGGCCACCTCCCTCCTCTCTACAACCTTTCAGGTAGTTGTAGAGAGCAATAAGGTGTCCCCTCAGCTTCCTCTTCTCAAGGCTAAACAACCTCAGCTCCCTCAGCCGCTCCTCGTAAGACTTGTTCTCCAGCCCCTTCAACAGCTTCATTGCGCTTCTCTGGACTCGCTCCAGAGCCTCACCATCCTTCTTGTAGCGGGGGGCCCAGAACTGAACACAGTATTTGAGGTGCGGTCTCACCAGTGCCGAGTACAAGGCTAGCGTAATCTTTCTGGACCTGCTGGTCACGCCGTTTCTGATACAAGCCAAGATGCCATTGGCCTTCTTGGCCACCTGGGCACACTGCTGGCTCATGTTTGGTCATCTACTAATCAGCACGCCATGGTCCTTCTCCTAAGGGCATCTTCCTAGCCACTCTTCTCCTATTCTGTAGCACTGCACAGGGTTTTTGTGCCCCAAGTGCAGGACCCGGCATTTAGCCTTGTTGAACCTCATGCCATTGGACTCAGCCCAGCGGTCCAGCCTGTTCAGATCCCTTTGCAGAGCCTCCCTACCCTCCAGCAGATCAACACTTCCACCCAGCTTAGCGTTGTCTGCAGGCTTGCTAAGGGTGCACTCAATGCCTTCATCCAGGTCGCTGATAAAGACACTGAACAGGGCTGGACCCAGCACTGAGCCCTGGGGAACCCCACTTGTCACTGGCCTCCAGCTGGAGTTAACTCCGTTTCCCACCACTCTCTGGGCCCGGCCATCCAACCAGTTTTCCACCCAGGAGAGTGTGCGCCTGTCGAGGCCAGAGGCTGGCAGTTTCCTAAACAGAATGCTGTGAGAAATGGTGTCAAAGGCTCTACTGACGTTCAAGAAGACTACATCCACAGCCTTTCCCTCATCCAGTAAGCAGGTCACCTTGTCATTAAAGGCGATCTTGTTAGTTTAGCAGGACCTGCCTTTCAAGAACCCATGTTGACTAGGCCTGATCACCTGGTTCTCTTGCATGTGCTTCATGATAGCACTCAAGATCACCTGTTCCATGACTTTCCCTGGCACTGAGGTCAGACTGACAGGCCTGTAGTTTCCTGGATCTTCCTTCTGACCCTTCTTGTAAATGGATATAACATCAACCAGCCTCCAGTCAAGTGGAACTTCCCCAGTCAGCCAGGACTGCTGGTAGGTGATGGAACGTGGTTTGGCAAGCACGGCTGCCAGCTCCTTCAGTACTCTCAGGTGGATCCCATCTGGCCCCATAGACCTGTGGGTGTCTAATTGGGCAAGCAAGTCTCTAACCACCTCCTCTTGGATCATAGGAGCTTTGTTTTGCTCCTCTAGCTCCTGGGGATGCACACTTTGCTCCTCTAGCTCCTGGGGAACAACTTTCCTTACTATTAAAGACTGAAGCAAAGAAGGCATTAGGTACCTCGGTCTTACCCTCATCCTTTGTCAAAGTTGTTGCTTTTGCATCCAATAAAGAATAAATATTCTCCCTGGTCCTTCTTTTAGTATTGATGTATTTGGAGAAAGTTTTTTTTATTACCTTTCACCAAATTGGCCAGTCTGAGCTCTAGTTGCGCTTTAGCCCTCCTGATTTTTCCTCTGCATGATCTCACTTCTTCCCTGTAGTCCACCAAAGATGCTTTTGTACATGATATTTGATCCTGTCTGCTGAGTAGGTCTGAATTATTTTGACTAGGTCTAAGAGGAAGAACTTACATTTAAGAAAGAGATATTGTGTGAGGATTGTCATTAGCCTATAATAAGACAAGACATAGGAGACATGTTGGGAACAAAGAGCTAGTGTGGACACTTGTCTGTTTTCAGACTAGATGTTCTTAAATTGGCAGCCTTAAGCAATTGTTAAAACTTTCTCAATCCATGAACCCTAGTCTGGTATTTTTGTTCTGAGGTCCCATTAGTAAGTACAAGTTGTCACCAGCTGTTTTTAATACCTGCATCCAAATAATTTTAAAATGTGCATGTAACTGATTTTTGGTATGTATCCTACAGTATCCTTTCTTTGTTAAGAATCCTGTTTAGTTTTAATAAATATTGAAGTTCAGCCAGCTATTAGCAGTATAACATGTACAAAATAACGAAGAGATCTTTTAGGACATCTCATCAGATGTGATGACAATAACACAGAGAGAGAAAAAGTGCTGAAATAAGATTTTCCTTGAAACTAGTTATGAGTTAACATCCATAGTGGTATCTGTCACAGAATCTTAGAATTGTAGAATCACTTGGCCTTTGAGGTCATTGAGTCCAACCATACCTTTCTACTACTAAACCATATCTCTGAGCACTTAATCTACCCTTCTTTTAAATACCTCCAGGGTTGCTGGTATTTAAACCACGATTTTAACCACCTCTCTGGGCAGCCTGCTCCAGTGCTTGGTACCCCTTTCAGTTAAGAAATTTTTCTGATGTCTAATCTGAACTTCCCCTGGTGTAACTTGAGGCCATTTCCTCTCTCGCTGTTGCCTGTCAGTTGGGAGAAGAAATGAACGCCTATGTCACTACAGCCTCCAAAGTCTGCCCTCAGCCTCCTTTTCTTCAGGCTAAACCATCCCAGCTCCCTCAGCCACCTCTCACAATGCTTGTTCTCCAGCCCCTTCACCAGCTTCATTGTTTTTCCCTGGGCAGTCTCTAGCACCTCAATGTCTTCCTTGTAGAGAGGGCCCAAAACTGAACACAGTATTGGAGGCGCAGCCTCACCAGTGCTGAGTACAGGTGCACAATGACTTCCCTGGTCCTGCTGGCCCCACTTTCTGATATAAGCCGAGATACCATTGGCCTTCTTGGCCACCTGGGCACACTGCTGACTCATATTCAGCCAGCTGTCAACCAACACCCCTAGGTCCTTCTCCATTAGGCAGTTTTCTAACCACTCTTCCTCAAGCCTATAGCGCTCCATGTGATTGTATGCATTGGAGTTCTGTCTTTACCCTTCTAAAATTAAATATATCTGTACTATCATGTATATAACTTGCTTACTTAAAGTGTTTTGTTATGTGAAAACAAACACTGAAGTTGTTCACCTCTACCTGCACACAAAAGCAGGGATCTAAGAACTTGGGATGGAGGGAAAAAGCAGTAGAGAAACAACAACTTTCTAAGAGGGAAAGGAGAAGGCTGTTGAGATGAAACAATGAGATTTTACATTTTTCCTATAACCATATAATCCATACAGTAGTTAAGAGCAATTTCTTCTTTAATGTAGCCTGTATTTTGGGGATTTTTTAAATGTATAGTGCAGAAATAGGGTCTTGCCATCATGCTATGCATATGGGTGTTTACGTCCTCTTCCCGTCACCCATTTTAGCTTTCACAGAGAGTAAAAGATTTAGGATAGTTATTCTTTTAGAAGTGCATGTGTCACTTTGTGTGTCTGAGCTCTGGGAAAAGTTGGAAAGGAAATTGACATTTTCAAAGGGAGAATTGGTGTTGAAGAGACTGCTTGCAGGTGGCTGGCCCTGGGAGGACCTTCAGGCAGTGCTCATGATCTCAGGTGGCAAAGTCAATAGACTTTGAGAAAGCAGTATGTTGGAAGCCAGACCTTGCTGATTCCAAGGATTTGTCTGATTTTTGAACTCTCTCCCTAAGTTGCAGGTAGCAATATATGCTTTATTTTCCTATTCCCTTTTCTGTGTAGTCATTTTTCAATTGACTTCTTTGTCTGCCAAAGCATTTATAAGCATGTTTTCCTGACTTTGTGATAGAGATTTCTTGAATGCATTATGCTGTATACAGTGAACTTACTTAATAGACAGGAAAAAGATTTCTCAGTTTTTGATGTTGTATAGGATCAGCTACCTTCTAAAATTTGTCTTTTGATTTTTGTAGGAAGTGCAAACTTGTGGCAGCAAGAGTGTCTTTTGATTGGTGTGGATATCACAAACTGGGATTAGGATTTCTTCAGGCTTTTTTTTTTTCCCAAGTCCACAGCTGATCATAAATTCACAAGCTATTGTGCTAGCATACTTAATTTTAGCAGAAGGTGTGAATTTAGTGGTAACAGTGGTTTAGACAGTGTAGCAGTTACTGAACATACCTGAAAGTTCAGGGAGAGAGAGGAAGAGAAAAGGCTGACCAAGTGGATCTGAAGGGGCTCATTGTGTAAGTAATTTTCTATTTAGTTTTCTTCCTTTAATTTGTCTTTGTTTTTAAAAATAGAGGAAGGAATTAAAAGCAAAGACACTACATTCCTCCTTTAGAAAGTTGACACATGTGCTGTGGATTTTTATTGCTACTGTAAAGAAAATACTCCAAAGAAATGCAAGTCAATGTAGCCCCAAAACTCCATATTTTCTTATATCAAAATCAGTTTTTGCCCTGCAACCAATATTCTTAAAAACTCCGGAGCTAGAAATCTATCCTAGAGAATGTGCTAAGCTTTTCATGTTAGTAACAGGTTGTGGACAAGGAAAGACCTAATGACGTGTGTCAGAATCAATATGGGAACATCAAGGTTGGGTTTGTAGTTAGGGTTAGGGAGAACTACAGCCTCCCCATTAGCACAGTCTGGTGTGGTGTTCACTGTGTGTCACACTCTGGAAGGAGTTTATGCCACAGCTCCTCTCCTCTTCCTTGGCCTTCAGCCAGTTTCCCTTGCAGGAACAGGTGCAAAAGGGACTGTAGTCCAGGAGTTAAAATTCTTTACACAGACAGCAGAGTCCTGAGACTGCACCAGGCTTTGTGTTGCTCTACTGTAGCAGACACATGTAAAAGTCTGTGTGTTCCCAGGAAAAATAAAAGTAATAGTAACAACAGCAATAAATTGCCCAAAAACCTGAGAGCAGCCTTGCTACACTTTGAATAATCTTGCTAAAGACCATTTCCAGAAGATTTTTGTCTTGTTGTCTTTATTCTGCAATTTTTGTGGGCATTTCTGCTCATTTCAAGTAGACAAGTAAACAACTTGGTTCTTGAATTCCATAAATGTTTCCCCCTTTCTGTTTAATTTATATATATGGCAACTTGTTTATTTGAGGCCACCTCTTAAAAATAAGAATTCTGATCTCTTTAGTCTCAATATTTAAGTATGTGAACTGAATCCATTGTGGACATTTAAATTTCACAACATTTTCTGTGCCCAGATGAATTAAAAAAAAATTTTTTAAAAGTCTCTTTTTCTTTCCCTAAGGTCTTGAGAAACACAGCTCCTAAGACATTGCAGTAAACTTCTTATCACTATGCTAAATGTAACCATTTTAAGGCTTCATAACCTCAAAAAGTAGACTAACATCTCTGAGGCTTCTAGTGCTTCTAGTTAAGCTTTGGTCCAAGTAGATAAAATAGGTCAGTAAATTTGGCTTAGAAATAAATAGTAGAAAACAGGAAAAATTGCTAAAAAGAAGAAAGTAGTAAATTCAGTTATAAGAAAAAAAGTTGGAACGTGACATTTAAGCATGAAGGTTAAGAGAACATACAACTTATATGGATATTATTTCAGTCTTCATTTGTTAAAGAAAGAAAATTGATAATGTTCTTTTTACAATATTTGCATATTTTTAGTCACAGCTTACCAATTTCACTTGTACTAAGGTTGCTGTGACTGACCATCCAATATATATCCTTTATTTTGTGCCTTTATGTAATTTCTTGGGCATGGTTTAGTGTTTGATAGGAATGGTTGGACTCGATGATCCGGTGGGTCTCTTCCAACCTGGTGATTCTATGATTCTATGATTCTGTTTATTTTAAAATATGAATAATTGCATAATGTCATCTCCAGCTGGGACCATCAGTCCACAACTTTGACCCTGTTTCTTTATGGTCTATACGTATGACTAAGGGTTCAGACTTGTTTTTTAAATATCAGAAAGGAGATATGAGATAGGTGCTTACAGGCCACTAAACACAAGGTTGTACTGATGGCAGAGTCATCATGATCAGGAGTTTTAGTTTACTGACAGATACGAAAGAAGCTACTGAAAAACCTTTGTAGACTCTTGCAAGGAGCTCACATATGGAGCTTATCCTATACAGAGAGACACCATAGGAGAAACCAGAAAAGCACACTTCTGAAAACATAGCAAGGGAATTAACAGAGGCAGGAGCTGACCTGTTCAGTCTGAAAGAGAGAAAGTAGAGTAGAAGTAGGCTCTGAGGGACATGGAAGAATATGAATAGGTTATGTTTGCTGTGACAGCTAAAAGAAGAAACAGTCAAGGGTGCATAGATGTGTAGTGTTTGAACAGAAAGCAGCAGCCTGTGTGAATGAAAACGCCAGGTGAGACCAAGCACATGGGCACTTATACAGTCCTGAGCCCACTGTTTCTTCCAACTAATCAGGGACAGTGCCACTTACATTCATGTTATAGTCGTTATTGTGATACTTGGGCCTGTGACTAACAGTTCGTGTAGTGACAGGACAAGAGGGCAAAAGTTTTAAATTGAAAGAGGGAAAATTTGGGTTAGAAATAAGGAAGAAATTCTGTACAGTGAAGGTGGTGAGACACTAGAACAGGCTACCCAGAGAAGTTATGGCTTCTCCATCACATTAAAAGTGTTTAAGATCAGGTTGGATGGGGCTTTGAGCAACCTGATCTAGTGGAAGTTGTCCCTGTCCATGGCAGGGGGGTCAAATTAGATTATCTTTTAAAGTGCCTTCCAATCCAAACCATTCTATAACTCTATGATTTTCTAATGTTGACAAACTTTTCAAAAGTGTTGTCAACTACAAACTGTGTTTGGTCCAGAACAAAGTCCTAGGATCTTGCTTTCTCCTTCTGCCTCACTTTCCTGAAAGTAAAGTCCCTGAGGGATTGTATTTAATGAATAACAGACTTGTATTCATGAGCAGACTGTTCTGCCTTGGGAGAGTCTCTATTCTTCATCAGTTTGGATTTATTTAGACTCTTCGATCCATGCACTGAGTCTGTGGGAAAGCGAATAATAAGATCTAACCCATCTTTCTGTGCTTGTGGAGTGTCCACTAGCTGTCTCACATTGCTGAGCATACAGAAGGCTCAGTCAGTACCACCCACGCAGGAATTTGAGACCTGGCTTAACCTTATGGAAACTACATATTTACTTCCATGTGTCAGCACAAGCCTTAGAAACAGGCAACTGTCTGTCTGCTGGATAGATAATTGGTAACATAAAACAGCATTAGAAAAATACTTGTTAATAGTATATAGCAAGAAGGCTTTTCTGATTTCAGTAAAGAACATTAACATCTGTTGGCTGCTTAATATTGACTGTTTGCCTTTGGCTTGTTGGACTTTATCTTAGCCTGATGTAATAAATGGAAATGTCACCATTAAATTAAATGGCTCCAGGTCAAATCCATACAATGATTATTCAGTGTTTAAGTTCACAGTGATAACATTCTTTGGGTATTGGTGCAATTTTTCTCCCATCATTGGTACATTTCTGATGATAGTTTGTGTTGTATACCTCTGTTTAAAATTTGTATACTAACAAGAGTCATGTCAGTGATTTATATAGGCAAAGCTTTTTAATAAAATGAAGATACTGTTAATCAGTAAGTACAAAAGCAGTGTGCTTGAAAACAAAAGGCTTTAGGTTATTTATAAAACTGTTCAAAATGCATTATAAAATGTATAAAATGGTCTTAGTGAATTAATGTCTTCTTTTTTCTCCCCAAGGAGGTTTCATGCTTATAGGTAACAGAAGTTAACTTCAGGATGCTAAAAAGGAAACAAAGTTCAAGGGTGGAAGCCCAGCCAGTTACAGATTTTGGTCCCGATGAATCTTTGTCAGACAATGCAGATATTCTGTGGATTAACAAACCAGTAGGTATCTCTTTCCGTAATTACTAATTTTAAGAAAAATGTAACTTGTGTTGTTAAAATATGACTTTCACAAAATATTCCAAGATAGATATTTGTCAGAAACAAGTATTGAGGTACAGTTGCTAATCTACCAGTTCATTTTTTGCAAAAAGTCCAAAACTAAATTAAAAAGTCTCTTTTGGTATTTGCAGACTGATGGGGATCATTGAGCAGTGTTTAACACTCAGTTCATCTACTGATTGTTTTTTTAAACAGTCATCTTTTCAGTGTCCCTGGTTAGGAGTTAAATTCATTAAAGGAGCTTTTGAAAAGATTGTCAAAAGGAGCATTTAATTGCTGAAGTGGTAGCCAGCAGTCAGCTCTTTTTACTTTCAAATATTGCCTCTTACATTGCTTGTTAATATAATAGTGTATTTTGGCTAGTTATTTTGAAATACATCTCACGTTTTTCTGGTGTCATTTAGCCTACAGCCTGCCCTAAGGAACAGATAGTGTAAAAAGGTCTGGCAACTTGAAACTGGGGAAAGCTTCATTGGGAGTAGAGTTATTAATAGAACGTGCAGAATTAATAAAATTCCCTTTACATCTAAATATGGTTATTATGATTAAATTATTTATTTGTCAGTGTGCATCTGGGATTCCTGTGTTTTGAATGTCATACTTTTGAAAGGAAGGTGTTTTGCATTTCTCCTAAAGTAGTTTATAAATTTTTACCTTGCAAAAGCAGCCAGTCCATTTTTCTGAAATAATACTCATTGTTAGCATTACATTAATTTCATGGAACTATCATCTCATTTGTGGTAGGGTTGCTAAATACCTTCAGCTTTGCAGCTGAGTTTTCACACTTAATCATTTGCAAAACAACACCTATTTAATCCATGCCTAATAATCTCAAGTAGACTGTTCATATTGACAGCTGCAATAACCTCAAAATGTCACTGCAGAAGTATATGCCAAGTTATTTGCCGATGTTTCTCAGCACACAGTACAGAGATTTTTGATGGAATAATTTTTTTCTTGTCACACTGATGGACTAGTTGTATATTGCTTAGCATTAACAATATTGACATTTTACTGTGGCAGACAACTTTTTTTATATCAGCCACACTTTACTATTTTATGTGATTTTTTTTCAGTTGAACCATGATTCAAAGCAAAATGGGTATTAGCAGGACATGAGAAATCATTCATCAGGTGCCTTCATTTCTAAACTATTAGTTTGGCACAGAATATGCAAATGAAGAGCTATTTGATTCAGGTCAAATATCATTACACTTAAATGAGCATCCATAGAGTATTAAATTAGCTGAATCTTCCTAAATTTTCTTGATATCAAAATACACTTTAGTTAAGTGGGTTTTGTTTGGAGATTTTTTTCTTTGTGAAGTGTCTTTTTTTTCTTCTTTTTGTTTTGATTTTACTAACTCACGCTTTTCTGGCTTCAAGATGTTTCAATGGTGTTTTGATTTAAGAGAAAAAAATCCAACCTCAAACTCCTGTACTGGTACATTCTACCTTTTAATTACACCTGCCACTTTGACTGGCACTCAATATCAGCCTTATTGATAATGATTGTAGTGAGACTGAGACCTAAGTAGTCATAGACATCAGCTGTTCTCTTCTAGAAACTTGAATGGAACAAATGTGAATCCTGATGTTAAGAAGTAGCTTTCATAACACCATCTCTTTTACATTTATTCTTTTCATAAACGGAATGATGCCTTTAGTCCCTGTGCCGATCACTTGATTTAAAAAGTAGTTTATGTAAATATGGAACTAAAATTTTCCACAGATATTTTGTTTTAATGTATTCACTCAATTTATAACATCAACTAATGCCACATATTGTCTGCACATAAATGTGACAAGTTGTCATTTCGTAAGAAATTGGATTACAAAAGCTGCAAAGTAGAAATGATAGAATCCTAATTCTCAGTTTCCTGGCTCTTAGTTCTTGGTTTCTGAATAATACAACTTCCTAAGTTAACTAATAAATTTGTATATGTGTATATATAACCATATATATGTGTGTATATATAAAAAAATGAAATAAAATCAGGAGTGCTTATTTTTTGATGAAGACTTTTAATATCTGTATCATGATGTGTAAGAAAAATGCAAATGTGTGTTTACAAAAAGTGCCCGTACAAGTTATAGAAGCTAAATATTTGTGCTTTTTTTGAACATCAAAGCAATCTTGCCTTGTCTTGGTGGGTTTTTTTTCAGTGGGTGCACTCTTTACTACGAATCTGTGCCATCATCAGTGTTATTTCTGTTTGTATGAACACTCCGAAGACCTTCGAGCATTATCCTCCTCTCCAATATGTGACGTTTGCACTCGATACTCTGTTGATGTTTCTTTATACTGCAGAGATGATAGCAAAAATGCACATTCGTGGGATAGTAAAGGTAGGCACTTAAAAACTATTCTACAAGTGCTTAAGAAAATTATCTGAATGTATGCTGGTGACATTTGATCTTTGTTTTTTAACTTTCATCTCTTCTTGATATCGTTGTTTTTAACTGCAGGCAACACATTGACATATAAACTGAAAAGACAGGTTGACAAAGATGCAGTTTTACTGCATACTTAATCCCTCTAAAATATAATACCAGCATTCATAAAAATGGTTTCCTGCTAAGAAATAGATAGTTTCATTTTATTAATGTAAGAATGAAAGGAAAAATAAGCTACATGTACATTAGCAAGAATATTTTTTTGAATGTCTAGAGATCTATATATGGACATAGTAGTTTGATTTTCATTTCAGAAGGCCTTATGTGGTTTTGTGTGTTTACTTCATTTAAATAAGAACATATGTCTTACTGTGAACTTAATGAGAAAATCATCTTACTTTACTGATTTTTTTCCTTAATATAATGCAGGCTGGTAAACAATCTTCAGTTACCATGTGTTGGCCGTTGTTGTTGTACTAATTTGTATAACTATATATGATACTGGAGAATGTAAAACTAAAGAATTTTTCTGTAATCATTATTTTATAGCATTATTTCAATGATTGCTTCCAGTCTTCTACAAAACAGATACAAATTCAGCTTAAATATAGAAGATCCATCTGCAGATCTTATTGATGATACAACTATGTCACTATTGCACAGAACAGATAATCAGTGTGCTATCTTTCCTTTAATTCATGAATGGTATGGTGACTCCAGAGACATTTGAGGTTGTACCTAGCTCTTCAGTTTGTTCTGAGTTTGCAAATAGCATTTTTTTTCACTGCCAAACTAAGCTATTATGCCATCACACTTAAAGAATATTATTAGTAAAAGTTAAAGTATCATTAATATTAATATTAATATTTAGAAAATGACTGAAATAAGATGACTGGCTGAGCAGAGAGATCTGGGTGGATATCAGAAGAAAGAGGGAAGTATGTAAACTTTAGAAGAAGGAGCAGGCATCTTAGGACTATGGGAATGAAGTGAGATATTGTAAAGAAAAAATCAGAAGGGGTAAAGCCCAGCTAGAACTCAGATTGGGCAATTCTGTGAAAGATAATAAAAGAAAAATTTCTACAAATATATCAACAACAAAAGGATGACCAAGAAGAATCTTCATCCTTTTCCTGGACACATTGGGGATGTCAGTGAAAAAGGACGAGGATAAGCCTGAGGTACTTAATGACTTATTTGCCTCAGGCTTTAATAGTAAGGTAAGATGTTCTCTTGGTACTCAGCCTCATGAACCAGAAGACAGGGAGGGAAAGCAGAAGAAAGCTCTTATGATTCATGAGGAAACGGTTAAAGACCTGCTTGGCGAATTAGACTCTCACAAGGCTCTAGGTCAAATGGGATCCACTGGAGGGCATTAAGGGAGCTGGCAGAAGTGCTTGCCAAACCACGTTCCATCATCTACCAGCAGTCCTGCCTGACTGAGGAAGTTCCACTTGACTGGAGGCTGGCTGATGTTATATCCACTTACAAGAAGGGTCAGAAGGAAGATCCAGGAAACTACAGACCTGTCAGTCTGACCTCAGTGCCGAGGAAAGTCATGGAACAGGTGATCTTGAGTGCTATCATGAAGCACATGCAAGAGAACCAGGTGATCAGGCCCAGTCAACATGGGTTCATGAAAGGCAGGTCTTGCCAAACTAACCCGATCGCCTTCTATGACAAGGTGACCTGCTTACTGGATGAGGGAAAGGCTGTGGATGTAGTCTTCTTGCATGTCAGTAAAGCCGATGGGTTCTATGAGTCTGTGATTCTGAAAAGGTCTTCATATCTTGCACAAGGCCAGAGTAACCCTTTGTGAAGTGCTGTTTCTGGTCGCTACCTGTACTCTCTAATTCTGAAGCAAGAGTGGAAGGAGAGAGACAAGGTAAAAGGAAGATGTCACCACTGCAACGGGTAGCCAGTAGTTCCTCGGGAACATGTGGTCACTCCAGCAGCAGCTTCTTCCAGGCCACGTGGTCCAGGCTTGTTCAATTGGCGTGATGGACGTGCACATCGCGTGGCTCCTTGCGAGTTCTTTTATAAGATCAGTCCGTGCCCCATCAGCATTTAGTGGGTGGTCATGCCACATGTATGCAGGAGCTCCTTTGGGAGGGTCCAGCCAGGGCAGTCAAGTTGCGAGGGAGAGGAGGCAGTGCCTGCCGCTGCGCCTCCTCCCCCCATAGCAGGCACCTCAGCACCATGAGCCTGGCCAGGCGAGGGATGGGGAGCAATGCTTAACGCTACACCTCATCTCCCATTGGACCTGGCTCCGCAGGCGAGGCCTTCAGACAATAGAAATGTTTAAGACAGACAAAACAGTAAAGTTAGTCTTTACAATATGTTATCAAATTGTTTCTTTGAATGCTAATCAATGAATAATCCTTTTTTTTAGTGAACTGTTTGACTTACTTTTTCTATTGTACATGCTAGGTAAAATATTGGGTAAATATTGTAATTGCCAAGAACATAATGATCCACAGACTTCCAAAGACAGTAGTAATCAAAGTAGAATAAGGCACTGTTTAGAAACCTACTAGAATTTATTAAAGATCTTTGCATGTGAAACATCTTTATATAAGAAATTTGTTTATGAACTGTAGTCCTAGTTTAAGTGCATGCAAGACTTCTGGCGAATGTAGGATCAGTTAATGTATTGCCATATGGTTCTACTGAGCTTTACTATAAATCAGTATTTCTCTAAAAGCCTTAGGAATTGAAATGCTAATAAACCTTTGAGCACAGTAGAACAGTGAGAAACCTAATTTAAAGTGAAGGTAGGCACCATCCATTTAAGTCCCAATTAATAACAATGTAAGTATAGCTAGGCTAAGAAGATTTTGAAAATGTTAAGTCAAGTCTAATTAACACCTTTGAAGGGCAAATGAGAAATTTACCTCCTTTGGTTCCTAAGGGGTTTTAGAAAAGGAAAGTAGTTTCTGAAAATCCTGGCCTTTTCTCTGTAAAAAGTTTCCCTTTACCTCGTGTAAACTAAGTGACAAAATAAAATGCATCCATCCAAGTGTTTTGTTACTCCAGAAGGAAGGTTAAATTGAAACGTTGCTCTGACAATGTGCCTATTATTATTTGTGTTTCCTTCTGGGTAATTGTTGCTGTGCTGGTAAAAATCTATGCAAAGTTTGGGCTGCCTATACCTTGTGAGTGTTGGATGTTGCTTGTTCCATTTGCAAAGACAATCCATATAGTTGACTCTTTGAATTACAAGGGCACTGCTCATATAGATATCCACCATCTACAAAGACAACAGACAGTGACATGCATTTAGACAGGGAGCACAAAATATAAAGAAAGCCAGAAGGTAAGAGTACAGGATATATCTGCTACAGGGTCCAAGGTCCTTTCAGTTTCAAGACAGTATACAAATACTTATTATTATTGGTAGCATACACTGTTTGCATTTAATAGGTGTTATGATAGATTGACTCCTCTGGAAGAACTGAAATGGGTATCAATGTGCTGTGTTATGAATTATATTCAGTATATAGGCGTGGCTTAGGAAGAAAGCACTGAAAGGCTTGGGATATGATACCTGTATTATAGTTTTCGGTATTGTCCACTGTTGCTACTTGTCATAAACAAGTGGACTAATGCTAATTATATGTCTGTCTTTACCTTGAAATTAATCTCTGAAAAAATGAAAAACAGACTATAATGTCTTACTGATGGAGATCTTTTTAAATACAAAATTCTAGGACAGTCTGCCTAATGTTTGCTGGCCACGTTGTATAAAATGTATGTACAAACAATAACACAACTTGTAATGTTTTGGGAAGTTTTGTAGGATTCAATTAGACCAGGTCACTTTGTTTCTTGTGACATATTTGTATGCTTGTATTCTGAATTATGTTCTAAACTGCAGAAAGTTGACCAGTGATAGATTTCGCTGCAAAATGATAGAGTAGCTCGGGAAAACAGCATGTACACAGTACTAAATGTATTTCAAGTAGATGTAATCAGTAAATATATAATACCAGTGATGAGAGCTTAACTTTCATGAATACTACCTGGCCTCTGGCCGAATAGTTTGAGGACGTTAAAAGTTAGCTGTTAATTACTTCATCAAGCAAGTTATTAAAATAATTATAAGCGAAACTGCTATGGCTTACTATTTTGATTTATGTTTAACTTACTAGGTTTTTCTGAGCAAATAATTTTGAATATAGATTTCAGTCATGAAAATATGTTGTAATAAATACAGTAGTATTTCAATGTTATTTTTTAAAAGTATTGCATTCCTAGACATGCAGTTTTTCATATTCATTTTTACTCTACAACTCTTCTCTATGGCTCACACATTTTAATGAATTCAAAGCACTGCAAACTCTGTTCTCTGTGAAGCACATGAATTAATGGATGACATGACTTAACTACGTCACTATTTGTGTAGGAATAGCTTATGAAGCATGTTAGCAGATGTCTACTAAATTGTGTTACAGGCACATCTTTAAAAGACTTAGTGTTTTAGAAATTAAAAATTCTGATCTCTTTAGAAGCTTTTGAACAACACTTTTAAAAAATAATCTTTAATATCACAGACTTTCCACACATTAAAAAAGCTGCAGAGTGTGTAAAATAAAAAAGAATATTTTATTAAAATGGTGAATGAGGTTCTTTTAGCATTAACATTCATGTAATGTTTCTTTGTCTCAGAAGTAGAAACATTAAATATAAAGTACTACTCTACTTCAGCGATGACTGAAGGCAAGAGTAAGGGCTCAGAGGCCTCTTGACTTTGACTTGTGAGAACATCAGAACATGGTATGTGGGGAAAGGCTGTGTTTTGACACAAATTTTACATAAGATTTAATGACACCAGAGTAGCGTGGATTTTAGGAATAGGAATGTTTTAGTTGAACAAAATCAAATTTCTATTTTTAATTATTTTTGACAATAGAGCGCTAACAATAGTCATCACTGTCATGGATTTAAAAGTCTCCCAGTCTTAATATGATGCCCAATGTCATCATTCATTCGGTTAAGCGAATAATTAAGGAATGTTTCATGAGATTACTTAATTTAATTTTGTTTTTCATTCTCTCACATAAGATAGAAATTAATTAATTTTGACCATCTTTATGGTGTAATGTTTTCCCTACCTAATACTTAAGTATAGGTCTACTATGTCTGCTTAGTAGATACAGGCTGAATCATAGTATCCTGAAACACAAAGTGTCCTGAAACGCAAAACACAAATGTGAAGGGTGGCTGAATAGGGTGGCTGAATAACACAAAGTAGTATCAGTGATTTAGCAGATGTCGGGCATCTCTTTTTTGCTGGTGCAGTGAACAGTGATTGGTTTGTTACCAACTAACCTCTCACAGAAAACATTTACTTATTTGGCAACCACTTTTTTGTGTTCTAAGAAATATTTTATTAGGCCAGAAATACACTGTGCTACTTGGTGCTTATCAGGAAACTTATAATAAGGTATTGGCCAGAATACTGGGAGTATGAAGGTTTGCTGACATAGGCAAAGTCTAGGTGAGTGACTAACCTCTGATTCATTGAGATTATAAAACTAGAATTTACACATTCAGCTGGAAATATTTTACCGCCTGCTACTGGTGATTTATATTTGTATAATGAATATGGAAGTTTAACATTGTGTGCAACCGTAATTTACTTCTTTGGTTTTGTGTGTGAATTACAGCCTTGTAAGAACAAATGCAAATTTGACCATCACAGTACCACACCAAATAACAATGTATAAAATGTAGTAAATTTAGTGCAATGGTAAAAGTTACAGAAATCAGTTCGACATTGATACTTTCATGATCTCTTCAGTTCAGAATCCCACTTTCTTCAGTTGATCCTAGATATTTTTTTTGGAAGATCTTTATTTCCCAGAATTTAAATAGAGTTCAGTGACACTCTGGTTTTGGTTTCTTTCATGTCTCAGACTCCTTGGTCAGAAAGAGCTCTGCTATAATCAGCTGCATTAGGGAAGTATTAAATCTTTTTAAATGAAAGCAGATCAATCTACTTCACTGAACCTTGAATGAGGTTTAAACTGGTCTCCCAGTTACATGCAGTTTGTCTGCTGCATAATTTACTGACTGATTGGTGGACTTGTGAGAGCATCATGAATTAACTGTTTTTTGTGTCTGTCAAAATAGTTCATGAGTCAATTTGTAATCTAGCTGAGGACTTGCAGTCCCTTAGAATCAAAGCTCACATTTATGTACCCACTCATATGTCACTTATGAACATGCCTGTATGTGCTTGACATGCTTCTGTTCATTGAGTTTCCAAAATGATGTCCTCATAGGAAAAAAAAAAAGAACTGTTTTAGAATTAGAGAGATGGAAGATAACTCTCAAGCCCAAAAGGGATGTGATATCAGATGGACATCAGACTTCTGAAAGAGAGCAAGGAGCCTAAACTGTGATGGAAGGACTTCATATTTCTTTTAATCAGTGTGATATAAAAATTACATTCTGCTTTCTAATTAGGTGTCTTCTGAAGGTCATCTCACAAGGGTATGAGCCAGATAAGGATGCCTTACATTGAAGGTACATTGCCTTTGTTAGAAGTTTTCCTTTCAGCCTTTGTATTGGGAAATGGAATAAGCAGATAGAGAGGTATTGCAGGTTGATTGCTTGTATTAGACACAATTCCAGTGGTGTCATTATATATAATAAAATAGCCAAACAGAAAAATGTGCCAAAATCTGGGAAACTTCTAGGAAACTGTCCATGATATGAAAGAATTCACATCCACTGCAACAAAAGGGAAACTAGTAACAGATGACTCAGGTGAAAATACAGCCTTTAGGGAATGAGAGATGAATGGAAATCATTTCACTCCATGGACACTGTGAGGACATGTGAAATTTCATTATAACACTTCCTCATTGCAGCTTCTAATCACAGTCTTGATGGTATTAGAAAACCTACATTGAAATCACATTGTGAAAATGAGGCAGAGTTTATCCTATTCCTCTGTTGGAAGAGTAACAGCGTAAAATAAAAAGTGTGAGAGTTCTCTATCCTGTATGTTATAAAAAAGGCCTAGCTGACACTTATTTTAGTATCATTGTGTTGGAAATTAGAAATTTTTTGATATTGCACAAGTAGTGCAGTGGCAGTAATAGAAATGTCTTTCTTTTCACTGTGCAGTTGTGACACATGTCAGCTAACAAAGGAGATTATGAAAAGAAATGATGGTCCTTGACATTTCCCCCATTGTTAAATCTATTACATTCACAGCAAAACTTTTGTACTAACTGAAGTAGTTGTCAGTGGATTTGTCAGACTTTATTTCAGCAGCACTGAGCGCTCTTCACTGAAGTCAGTACTCTTGCAAGGGGCTGAAGTGAATAGCTAAACCATTACCATTCAGCAATGTCTCAGTGATATCATGCAGGAACTGAAATGGAGCTTAATCTTCTACCAGTGCAATTACAGTTAGATGGAAGCCGTTTCCTTTTCTACAGTCCAGTACTAGAGGCCAGTTAGCTGAAATCAGTGGCTTTCAGCACCTCTGGTGTTCCCAGGCAGTGTTAGCCCTGTGCAGAGAGCGCATTTTCCTCGTCGTATTTCTGATAGTTTGGTTGCTGTAGTTGCTTAAGAGGAGACAGATGAGAGCACAGCAGGCTGGAAACTTACCTGAGCCATGTGGACTTTAACTCTGTACATTCAGTTGTCTGTGAGTATAAGGAATTCTCCTGCTGTAGTGCAAGCAGAGTGAGGTAGAGACAGACAGGCTTTTTATGCTGTAATGAAATACTTTGGTTGTCATGTTCTAAACTGGGATCTGCAACTTTTTTATAAGATTATTATGCATAATCTTTGCACAAAATAGATTTTGAGGCTTAAAATAGAAAAACTTTTAGTAGGATTCTTCAGTGCTAGTTTGAGGGTCTGCATTGTCTGTAATTAGTTATTTGTGTCTAAAGTAGGCTTTTCCAAAAGGTAATAATTTATCTGGCCAATTTTTCTCCATTGACTGAAAGGGAAGCTTAAAAGTACCTAGGCTGACACCTGGCACTTAGGTATCACACACTGAGTGTTTACTGTAACTTGTTATTATAGATTTGTTGTCAATGGACAGGTGGGCAGTGCAGAAAGTTTACAGACAACTGAGTGCCAGCTTCTTCTTTAACACTTATGGTGTTAACTTGCTTCTGCTGAAGTGAGTTTCTTCCATGATCATCCTAATTCAGAAGTTTGTCTTGAATTATGGATTACAGAACTACTTACTGTACCTTATTACAAGTATCTGGTTTGTCTCTTTTTCTGTACTTTTAGTATCAAACATTCCACCTTTATCTAACAAGAATGGAGAAATTGCAAAATTAGTTTAATCCTTCTGATAAATGATGGAAATATTAATTTAATTGCAGTGAGACACTCCTCCAGGCTAAACAACCCCAGCTCTCTCAGCTTCTCCTCATAAGACTTGTTCTCCAGCCCCTTCACCAGCTTCATCGCTCTTCTCTGGGCTCGCTCCAGAGCCTCAACATCCTTCTTGTAGCAAGGGGCCCAGAACCAAACACAGTATTTGGTGTGCGATCTCACCAGAATAACCTCCCTGGACCTGCTGCCCACACTATTTCTGATACAAGCCAAGATGCCATTGGCCTTCTTGGCCGCTTGGGCACACTGCTGGCTCATGTTCAGTTGGTTGTCAATCAACACACCCAGGTCTCCTCCAGGCAGCTTTCCAGCCACTCTTCTCCTAGTCTGTAGCACTGCCCAGGGTTGTTGTGCCCCAAGTGCTGGACCCAGCATTTGGCCTTGTTAAACCCGAAAGTTGCATTGTTTTCAAATGTCAGGTAGTAAAACAGTATATTCAAAGGTTGTTGGTTTTAAATATTATTTCTTAACAAACAGTATTGATATCCATTATTTGAATAAGACATTCAGTCTGCAGAAGTTAATTCTTCTGTCTCACCTTTTTCCTGTGTCTGTTGTTGTTTTGCTAAGAGCGTATGTCCATTGCAAGGACATCTGTTGCCAGTCTACTTAGATCATATTGCTATTGAAATACCCTGATGCTGTTTTCAGTCATAGGAAATTAAAAAAAATTAAAAGTGATTATCATGAGGGAAACAAATATGAAGTTGCCTGCAGCATGTTGCTAGCTGGGTGTTACTGCTTGTGGTCCAGGGAAGGTTAGAGATTGTGGCTGGAGAATATACGCACCTGTTTCTATGGTTACTTGTGCCTGATTTTGATGGGGTGTTTATTACAGGAAAGTAATGACTCATATTACACAGTGGGGCTTTTTCTACCATTCTTACATTAGAATATTAGAAAATCAAAGAAATTTAAATTACTTGGTGAGATTACATGGGAAGTATTTCTAAAATAAAAATGTTATTTTTTCTAACCAGTCAATGGGTTATATTAATTTTTAAGGAGAAATTATTTTGGGGCATGTATTGAAGCATGTGTCCATATAATACTTAGTGACTTACCATGGTGATTGTAATTTAACCTTGAAGTTGCTAGGAAAAAATATACAACATACTGACTTTAATGTATTTAGAAATTTCTCTGTCAATATACAGACAAATGAAATGAACAAAACTTTGCTTTGTGGCCATGTTATTTTTTTCCCTTTCCAAAGGCACTTTCAAGGATTACTTTACTGTTTTTCTTCATGAAAGCAGCTGGTATTGAAGGACGTTGTTAATGTATCACTTCATGTCAGGGTAAAACAACACTTATCCCGGAGTAGCAGTAAAATCAACATACTGGATAACGTGTTATGTATTCAGGTAGGAAGAGAGGGAACTTCATCCTTAGTGTGCCTTTCAGAGTTGAAACCTGCATTTTCAGAGATGTCTGCTATAATTAAACAATATTGGTTTGTTTTATTTTATTTTATACCCATGTTGTCTCCTTTCTTAATTTGAGAGTAATAGTAATAACCAAGTGATAAAATCCTCTTTCTGAAAAGTGCCCCCTTCTTATCTATTCCAGCTTTTCACTATTGTGGTTTTTTACTGTTGAAGGAGAGCTGTGATGATGGTCATAAATCCAAGATTTATTATGTTAGATGAGACCATTTGCCTATCAAATTTCTGTACCCAGTCTCTGGGCAATATTTGATGCATCAGAGTGAGTGAAAGTTTTCATCTTGAAATATTTGGATCCCAACCCACTCATTGCATCCACTGTAAATACTGAGGAGGGCAGAATACTGCAGACTGAAGCACAGCAGCATTTAACACAAATCACTTTCTCAAGGCTACAGAGTACTTCCAAACACAAACATGCATCCATGCATATGGAACTAAATATAGAACTAGAGTCTGTCTTGAGGAACTGGAATCTTGAGGAGATAGTCTTAGATGCAAGCAACTAGATAAGAGTTTGGATTGGAAGGGACTTATGAATGTGTTCTGGACCAACTTCTTGCTCAAAGCAGGCCCTTAATTTGGTTATCCAGGGTCCTGTAAAGCTAAGTCTTAAATATTTCCAGTAAATGAGGTGCTAGCACTTCACTGGACAACGTGTTCTATTGTTTAATTGTTAACACGATGAGGATTTTTTTCTCTGTGCACCTCTGGAAACAGTGAGTGATATTCCAGGTCTGGGGATCCTATTAATGCCCCTCCCAATTATGGATTTTTAGATTTGCTGAACCTTTAAGACATACAAGGAAGCCAAGTCAGCTAGTAAGGCAATACGTACAGCACTGAATGTGGTTGGCTACTGAGCAGATGGAGAGGGGAAGAATGAAATTCAGACTTTCAGTACAGTAACCCATAAAATCTTTCCAGAGGGCATGATAGCACCTGCCAAGCCTGGCAGCTCCAAATAGCGGGCAATCTGAATTACTTGTCACTCAGCTAAACTGAGATGCTTTGCAATGGTTTGGCTGATAAGGGAGGTGTGTTGAATCATTCCCTTCCATCGTTTTTTGGAAATGGTTGTTCGCATAATAGTTTTTGTACTTGAGGAAGGGAGTATTGTGTAATGTTTTCATTTTTATTTCTGGATTGTCTTTAAATTTTCTTAAATAGCTTTGATTTGAAATATCATTTGTTAACTCTTCCCAGTTCTATCCGCCCTTATCTTGCAGGAAACACTGCTAGAGGATTTTTAGCAAGTAAAACGGTCTTTGTCTGTTTGAAAGTCTTGATTCTTACCTCACAACTGGGATTGTTTCTCCTTGTGCAGGTTTTTTAGTGTTCTTGGTTTGTTTTGTTTTTTGGTTTTTTTCTATTAGAAACAGAAAGTGAGGTGGTGAGTGCTATAGTTTTAAGATTTCCCATTATAATAGGAAACACAAAATACTGAGTTTGGTGAAGTTAATTACATAAATTAACAAACATCTAGTGTGTCTTAAAAATACATTTGAGACTGTTTTTAATGAATGAAATAGCTTTACATCTTCTTTGGTAGTTCCTAAAATCTGAAAATCACAATAAATTAACTTAAAAATCTACTTTTTTTAGTTATCGCAAATGACAAAGTTGTGGTTCTGTAGTGATTATAGCTTTCTTGTGATGATGGATTGGAACTGTGTGTTTTGTGTCTTTAACGTGCATGTAATTGCCCTCTGGTCCAAAAGATATGCAAGATCTATGTTTCATTTTTTTAATATAGAGTAACTTTGTTTTGTGTGCTGTAACTTCAAGTGACTTTTCCAACATCTTCCTAGCATAGAAAGCAAGATTACTATGTTATGCAATATTACGTGCTATGAGATAGATAAATTATGCTCTGTGTAACGTGCCACTTGGAAGTATCTGAGATGGAGCAATTCAGTACAATACATGAGTAGTTACGACTTGAACTTGTTTAAGTCAGTGATGATGAAGTGATAGTACACCTACTGTAACCACTTACAGTTCACCTTCATGCAGCAATTCTAATTCCATTGGCTGTTACAAATCAATTGCTATTATGTGAATATATTTTAAATATTCCTTCACTGTGAATGAAGACGTTTCTAAGAAAAAGAAGATATACAGAAATGATGTGTCCTCCACCCAGAACTGTTTCTTTTTTTCCCAAATATAGATTTTTTTTAAAAAAAGAATAGGTTGATTTATTTTGAAGTGATACTGTTGCTGTTGCAGAGAGCTACCTTGGAAGTGACCACTGATTTTAAAACATAATAGTTTCTCTTTTTTTATTAATATGATCTTAGCTAAGCAATCCACAATTCCCTTCACTTCCTGCATGGATCATAGTTTTCAAGTTACAGAAGTACTTCACATTAAAAGACAGTGAGTATATGATTTGCTGGTTGTTGCATAGTAAAGTACTTTAGGTTGAGTTTTTTTATGTCAAGCAGAGTAGAAGATGGACTTTAAGTAGGTAGTGCAGCTGACAGTTGTCTGTCTTTCTAAGGTCCCACATTGGATGGTCCCAAGGGCAGCTAAGGAGTTACAAAGGTCTGAAGAAGGAAGAAGGGGGCTAATATTTGACCTGGGCACATTTGAGAAGTAGTTTATTTTTGAGGGTCAGAAAAGGAGAGCTTAAAACAGAAGTCAGAGGCAGCTTTTATTCTTGATTAGACTGTATTTCTTCATTTTCTTATCCATGTGGGAAAAATGCTGAAACTTTTGAGAGGCTGGGGGCAAGACTGAATTGTGCACATCATCTGCTACTGAACAGATCTGTAATCTGCAGGGTTTTAAGGAAACGGGAAGTTTGAAGCTGAGCTGGAAATGTGATGAATATATGGATACATGTGACCATGAAGGAGACACGTACCCCCTGTGTATGTATATATATCTTTATCTGCGTTTGCAGGGGTGGGGAGGAGAGGTTAAGCTAGGTGCTCCCTTGAGCTCTGATTTAGTTTTCTGTCCCACTTCCACCTCCATGCCCTGCAGTGTTAGTGTGAACTAAAAGAATGGGGGAGGTAGAGTGAGTCTTCTTTCCCTAAGATGTGCCCTCTTTTCTAGCCTGCTCTATTTGCATTACAATGACCATAGTGGTGGGGCAAAATATGATACTCCCAAATTCTGACTCCCTCTATTTGTTATATTTCCTCTCGTACATTTATGTTCCTCCTAAAATGCCAGTAAATGTCAGCCTCCACCCCTTAATGCTTACTTGTAGTGCTACACAAATTAGCCCACAGGGTGATCTGAAGAATTTGCTAGAGTTGTTGATGTGCTTTATTTACAGACACCAGATGCAGGATCCAGTTACCATGACAGAATAGCACATGTAGCTGTTTGTTATTGAGCTTGCTGGACTCCACATGTGCACCATCTTTCATCTGTTTTGTTTGTCAGAAACTGTGAGGAAAAGCAGGAGACTAAGGTTCTCCTAATGACAGAACCAAGATTACAAGACTGCTTTCCAGAGCAGATGACGACAAATCTGATTACCATCAGTGCAAATGTCATATCTCTTCCTTTATTTAACTTTCCCACAGAGGCAGCTGGAAAGAGGTGGGAGTGAAGGATTCAGAGAACAGGTTGTAGTCCAGGATAAGAGCAAAAAAGAAATTCCTGAAGTCAAGCAGGGAAGCAGAGGAGGCTTTTAACTTGCAGCGAATTACTGTTCATCCTGAAATGCTCCTGAGATGTTAAGAGATAAACGGGGCAGAAATCTCCTAGGAGATGACAATGCTGTCATCTAGCTAAGCTGCCTACCTTACCAATGAGATACTGAAAGTGCTTAACAAAATTATCAGACATACTCAGTCTTCTAGCAGATTGCTTTCTACAGTTTGATGTTGATTTTGTAGAGTATTTTGTTTTCATCATGGTTGATAATGGAATGAAAAATTATTAGAAAATTACAGCTTAGCTAGTCAACCCTTCTGGTCTAAGTTAAACTCTAATGGCTCTCATGGAGTCACTACGCAGGTGTTATTGCTTCTGCCTGTGATTCTGTCTGTATTTTCTATTAGTTCACATTTCCAAAGCGTTATGTCTATAGAACTGGTTTTTGTTTGGTTTTTTTTTACTGTGAACTTGTGTAGCAGCTGTTTAGGGCACCTAATACTGGCAACTAGGGGTTTATCTTTAATGTGCTGGTTACTATTGAAAAAGTATATCTTCTGACATCTCAGTACTGTTATTGGTGTGTTAGTATTGCATGCAAAAATAAAAACTGAGGAAATGAGCTAATATGTTGTACTCAGTTAATATCATGCTGCTAAAATTAGGCAAAAACTGGTGAAATAAGGAGAATGTAGGGAGAAGGGAGGAGATTTATTTGTTAGTCCTATAGAGCTTAGGCTGAAGTTGAGGTATTCTTCCTTAGTTATGAAAACATTGTGAGAGAAAATTCAGTTTGTAGAGGGTAGATAATATTTTAATTATAGAACATTATTTCAGACTTGTCCGTTCTTTTGTGATGTCAAAATTCAGTCTAAATCAGATTAGCATCTCTAAGAGAGAGGCATACTTTTGATCCATTCCACGTGTGGTTTATTAAGAAAGTCATTTCCATGGTTGTATACTAGCCTAAAAGTGATGATGAACTGTCATAAATAATTACTGAGGGGAAAGGCAGAAGCGGATTATGAGAAACTGTTTGGGGAGACTAGGAAGGGTATTACAAAATAATGAATGGGTCTCTAATTAACAAAGAAAAGATTGATCCATCTAACAGCTAAGTAGTATTGCTGCTTTGTACGTCAGATTTTTTTATGTATCTTAAAATGAGAGCCATAAAGTGAGGGCATGGTTTACTGTGCAAAAGCCTTCCAAAGGCTGTCCCAAGCCTGCAGTCATGGAATGTGTGACTAGCATCTACTGCTCTGTCAGAAGCAAATGATTTTGTTGTCTAGATTGACAGTAAGTCATGCTGCTGGAGGAGCTTTCAGGACTTACTATGCACATTAAAAGAGTCCACCTTCCACTGCAGGCAGCAGGGAGTCAGTGACTTTAATGACTATAAGAGGTTTGAATTAGTAGTAGCATGAGGCTTCTGGTCTACAGTGCTAATTCTTTATCTTTTGCAGACGTTTAAACCACATTTCAAAGACTTGTGAACCGTAATGTAGATGTCCTGGGATCTAAGCAGTGATTCTCAAATTCTAGCAGGCATGATGAAAAATGGGTGATGAATTAATGCATTGTAACGCTTAAGCTATTTTAGGTAAGATGTAACCAGATGTATTTGAATTTCATGTGTCTGTATTCTTTTCCAAGTCTAAGAACAGGCTGCCTTTGACTGTGAGTATGGTAGCGCAAGCCTTTTTAAAATGTGAATGAAACTCACTGTTCATTGCCATTAAGATGCAAGTCCTAGCCTGTGTTTAGTCAGAATTAGATTTTTCATGAAAGTAACACTAGAATTCAATATCAGGATTCATCCTAAAATGTGTATTCTGATATTTGCATTTAGAAGGATGTGGT
Organism: Phaenicophaeus curvirostris; assembly: GCF_032191515.1. Classification (NCBI taxonomy): domain Eukaryota; kingdom Metazoa; phylum Chordata; class Aves; order Cuculiformes; family Cuculidae; genus Phaenicophaeus; species Phaenicophaeus curvirostris. Next base: position 159,290,174 of record NC_091392.1, on the reverse strand, counting down.
CCTGCCTTAATAATGCTTCCAACAGCAAATTACATCCCATATGCCAATACACAGTATAAATGTGTTAAATGTTCCCCACATCCACTGCCAGCCAAATGGCAACCATGAAAAGCATTTAGCAAAAGCCTTCCGACATGAAAAGTGGAGAAGGCCAGAACCTCCCACAAAATGAGTAGTTTCTGCAGATGTAATTCAGGTGCCCAAATTTTCTGTGGGTGATCCACTGAAAGCCTCTTTGACAAGGAGGAGGTAGTGGTGGAAGCTGGCCTGTTGTGACAATGAGAGAAGTGAGGTGGTGGAGCAGCCTAAGTGGTGAGAAGACTGGAAAGGGTCATGACATCTCCTTTTGTAAGGAGAAAACAGCAGAGCTGCTTCAATCATGCCATGCTTATTGTGGAGAGAAAAAGCAATTGCTAAAAAAAGATTTGGCTTTTAGTGAGTACTTGACAGATTATTCAGAGGAGGGTGGGTGCTGGTACTCCTGGACAACTTCATGCTCAACTCTGTACAGAACAGCTTGGGAAAACTTCTTGCTTTAGACAACGGCTGCTTAAGAGAAGAAAAGAGTTTCAAAGAGTTCTTCAGTGAGAGAAACCAATCAGCATCTTTGTTCAGAACCACAATTGAGGGACTCCCATTGCATGTCAATACAAATCTCACTGGAGATCTGTTCACTAAGAGGGAAAGGAGAGAGGGGTAAGAAACTTAGGTTTTTGGTAACTATTCAGGAAGAAATATCAGATATCTGCTTCATAGTTACTTAACATAGCTACTGAAGCAGCTGAGTTTGTTCATCCCTGGATGAAGATTTTCTGATTAATTCAGACTTAGGGAACTAAATCTACTTTCTTCATGAAGGACAGGTTAAAATTATGATGGAAAAGTTCTTGTTTTGTTGCTTCTCTGATCTTCAGTCGTCTTCCTCTTAATGCTTTATAAAATGTAAGTGAAACTCACTGTTCATTGCTATAAGATGCAAGTCCTAAAGTTGAGGAGAACTTTAACATCCTTATGTATTAGGAAAATCCTCTGTCTGAAAATTGCATTGAAGTTCTCTGTACTTTATTTCTGATTTATCACTGTGTTTTCCTTATATGCTTATTTTTGTTCACTCTTGCCTTGAAGAATTTTTGCAACTGAAATAAAACTTTTTTTAAAATATTTTTTTTCTTTATTTACACATTGTGTCTTGCTGTCATCTACTACAAGGAATGATAAATGATTTTTAGGATAGTGTATGACATTGACAGTATTAATTTAAAACAGAACATCTTATCTGTGCTTTTAGAATCAATGAAAATGCTGAGACACTTAAAAACTAGTACAGGTTGACTGAAATAACTATCACTGAGATAAGAAACAATGTATATCAAGCCAGGAATTGCTTAACAATCCTAAGACCAGTAATGTCTTCAAGACTCTTAGGACCTGATAATAATTCTTTCCCCAATCATACCTGTGAAAAGTGGATGCCAACCTACCTGAAGAAACACTAAAGAGAGAAAAGGAACCAGGTAATATATAAGGCTGGGGAGAGGATGTTCAGTCCATTGAGAGAAAACTCATTTGGGAAGGGGTGTTTACGTGCCCAGAGATACACTCCCGACATCTCTGCACATGTGTCTATATGCATTTGGTCCCCAGTTTCCTCTATGCTCCAAATGGTACACAAAACTATCTAAACTCTCAGCTGTAATCTACCTAATAAATGTAGATTTTCATCATTTTGGTGGTTGAAGTAAAGTCTGAGGCATTAGGAACCCACCAAAGAAGTGTTTTTATAGCTTGCAGTGAAGAGCCTGTGTTGCAAGTCGTTGTGAAACATGAGGATATGTAAGCATGCAAACTGGAACTGTGGCTGGGAATAGTGAATTATGGAGGAAACTGAGCTTGGATTCGATGCTGTCCATGCTGTCAGGAGTGATCTCCGGATTAGAGTATCACCAAAACCACACTCAGGGGGTTTTTTATTCAGTTGTACGAATGTATGCTCTGAATCCCTGTGCTAGACAAGTAATGGAGTGCCAATAATATCGATATTGAAAAGTTCTCCATACCTTTATTTAATGAAGTCTAAAGAATCAATTATCATTTTCAGTTTGCAAAGAGTTGCTCAAGAAATATTCAAACAAACTTGAAAGCCTACACTGTGATGAGATGGTGGTTAATGTCTAGTCTTTTGGAAATAGCAAGACTTTTCTAGAGCATGAAAATGATTGAAAACATATGAAAAAATTAATGTAAAATAATACCAATTCAACCGAAGTTGTTGAACAATAATGAAGTAATTGAATGGCACAATACTAGATTGATAGCACTTTGTACTAACCATTTTGTGCAAGGATTTTGTAATGGGCAGTACGCTGGAAAAGTGTGTTCATTTTGTGTTTGTTTTGTGGTTTTTTTATTTACATCAAAGTATAAATAGTAGATCTCTGTTCTTTCTGACACAAAGTGAGGAGGAAGTACCACACAAGCAGGAAGCTACCATTTATTCACCCAGAAGATGTGTTTCTATGTTTCCAGCAAATTCTAGCTCAGATACTAGGCTTTTGGAGTCTTTCAGAAATGGCATTTGAAAAGTGGTATAGAGAAGATTTTTCCTTCTTCTGAGAACTTTTGTTAATGATATTTGTAAATCCTGACAGTAAAATAACAACAGTTCACCTTTTTGCTGTTCTCTCTCTTGCAGGGTGATACCTCCTATGTAAAGGATCGCTGGTGTGTGTTTGATGGATTCATGGTCTTTTGTCTTTGGGTGTCACTGGTTTTACAGGTAATTATTAGTTCCTTAGTTGTGAAAAATATATGGCATAACCAAGTAATTATGAATTGTGAAAGTATAGCTGTAGATGGGTCAATTTTTTTAAAAAAAATTGTGCTGAATTCAAAGCTTCATAATTGCTCATTTCAGTAGATCTATATGAGTAGTAGAATGTAGCTCATTTAATTTTTCTTACTGAGAAGTTATACATTAATCTGAAGCTTGTTACCATAAACCCTCTGCATAGTTCAACGGAAAGAGAAGGTACTTAAGAGTACTGTTTATTTCTTTCTGCACATGATGGTTTTGCTTGTCTCCTTCCCTTGCGTCTAGGAGGATTCCATGATAATTACCTTAGGCAACTAATGGGAGAATGATTCTTCTGGTAGATGTTTACCATGCTATAGATGTATTGATGTGGTGAGTGGAGGGGTTTCATGTAACATGGCCCATGCCTAACAAAGCCTTTTGCCAAATTCAGGTTAAAGCACAATGGAGAAAAATAATTATAAATACATTTGGAAATAACCTGAAAAATGTTTATAAAGAAGGGAACTTGGACATATTACAAAAAGCATAGACTATTAAGGTACAGGTCAAATTGTATCCTGCAAACCAATCAGTCCTTAACCATAGCCAGTTTCTTGGGGTAAAAACAAATTGAAGGCTGGGCCTGCAATAGGATAAGGATTGTAAAAGGTCTGTAGTAACTACTGTTAGGCATAACTTATCCACTTCTGACAAATTTAAGACACATTGTAATTTTCTGCTTTACACACAGTGGAAAATTTGGTACATCGTATAAACATGTAAGCTGAAGGTTGATCATTACCGATAAGCACGTATTTATGCATTGCCAGTTACCCCTACATTTTTTTAGTATTTTGAGCAAATCTTAGTTAAGCAGTTGTTCTGGGAGAGTGAAAGACAAGGACTGAAACGAGGTATTTTCACCCAGTCATTAAACTAAATAGTCCTTACAGGGTGCCTAACCTGTCATTGCATTAAGGAAATAGTTCCTTGTTCTGTAGCTTGACTGAAATCGGTGTCTTAAGTGGGGTCCAGGAGAAGAATGCGTAGAGTTTTCTTGTGCACTTGGAATTAAATGGAGAATTTATAAGCATGTTGCAACTCATAAGGCAATCTGTATATGTATAGGTTTATATCATAGTAAAAACCTTAGTGGTGTGCAGTGTTAACAGATACTGATTTTCGTATTTGGGAATGTAGATTATTCTCTTTTAACAAAGTTGTGGGAAGTGTGTGGGGTAGGACTAGTACAAAAGCAGGAAGATGACAGAAGGCTGCAGTTGAATTGTTTGAGACAGAAGCAATACGAACATAGGCAGAATGTATTTTTGGAATTTCATTAGGATAACTTAGAAATGGATTAAAGGATTTAATAAGACTTTTCTTTTAAAAAGTGCAGTTAAAATGAAGCATAAAATAAACCAAGAGAAGATTGAAAATGAAAATTAAAGTCATGTATAGTCTTCATAATTTTTAAAGTTCTGTAAATAAATAGAGGAACATGACAGAGTCATCAAGAAAAACTCCTGATTCTTTTGTTTGTAGGTGTTTGAAATTGCTGAATTAGTTGACCAGATGTCACCTTGGGGCATGTTACGGATTCCACGACCACTCATTATGATTCGAGCATTCCGGATATATTTTCGTTTTGAGCTGCCAAGAACTAGGATAACGAATATCTTGAAGTAAGTAAAGCTGTTATCTGAAGAAGAGCAACAGAGATTTCAATTTTTACTTAGAAGACTGACTACACAACTCAGATAATGACCCGTCATGCTTAATGGGAGTTTTCTTCCTGAGTTTTAGTTCTGGCCAAAATACTGCTTATTTTCCACATTTAAGGAACCATTAAGTTTCCTAGAAAATTATCAAAACTGTCAAATACTTAAATAAACCTGAAAGCATTTTGTTAATAGCTGTAGCCAGCAATTTTCAACTAATGGCAGTAAATTTTGTGACGTTAATGTGGGCTCTGCAAAATCAAAATGAACACTCTTAGCCTTTAGTAGGGAACTATTCATAAAGAAAAATAGTAAGCACATACCCTAACCATTGCAAGTATACATGTATTGTTATATGCGCAAAAATGCTTACATGCAAGCAAACACACCAAAGTATGTTTGATTCAGCATGTAATGGTAAACACCATGTAATGGTAATGCAAAAGAATTTTTTGCTCTTTATTTTATCACCTTTACTTCATCATCATATCTTGTCTGTATAAGTAATTAGATATTCTTTTATGAAAGCTAGACATAAGACATTTAATTTGGGGCTTTTGTTCCACCCTTTGTAGTTTACAGTTGGTTTAATTACCTTAAGTTATGGGTTCAGAAAAAATCGTGTCTCCCTTTACTATTTTCACACAGAGTGAGAGGTCAACTTTGAAGTCAAATTTTCTGCAGGATGAATTATTTTCCTGTGTAAGCATGTTTTCTAGTGTAGAGCTTTTCAGAGGCTTTGCCTGTGCATTCAGTGTCATATTTATTTTTTTGCCAGGCGTTCCGGAGAGCAAATCTGGAGTGTTTCAATTTTCCTTCTGTTCTTCCTCCTGCTGTATGGGATCCTGGGAGTGCAGATGTTTGGAACTTTTACATACCATTGCGTGACCGATGACACGCAGCCAGGGTGAGTTAGCCAGCCCAGCTAACATGGGGCTGTTCTTTCAGGGCATACGTATAATTGTAATTTGTGTCAATGGACTAGAAATTGGACTAGAAATAGTCCACCAAAATAGGCTAAGACAAATTGGGGAAACAAAAATATTAGGATTTATGAAAAATACAACTTTTAACTGTGACAGAGAGAGATTACAAACTATGTCATTTGTATGCAGTCTGAGTTAAGGGGTGAGTGACTGTGTACATGCCAGAGTGTGAAAGGGAGGGAAAGCAGAGGAGTCTCTTAAGAGGAGCATTGCCACTTATGGACAATTTGGGTCACTGATGTTTCCTCAGCTTTTGCTGTATCTTCCTGTTTTTTTCCAGAACGTCTGGGTATGGGGACAGACCTAAAGAACAGGGCAGAAATACCCCTAGAATCTCACACCTTTTCTGGATCAAGTGGTCACTGGGAACTGATCTTCAGATTTGAAGACCCTTTTCACCCAGCCTTTGGAAAAAACTTATGATTAATATTTTACACTAGTGATTGAGTATACATCACATTTTTGATTCAGCACACACTTAAACACAACATTAACCTGAAGTTAATAGGAAAATGCTAGCTCGGGACTTGTAGCCTTTTGGTTTAGTCAAAATTCAAACCTTTTATTCCTGTATTGAACCTATCAGAACATAAAATAGACATTGTAAGACAACAAAACATTGCTTAATTTTCCAATGCTGAATGAAAAGTCTGATTATAGCAAAATTCTCTTGTTGAAAGATTTTTCTTAACTAGAGCCTATAGGCTATCAGGTATAAAATAAGGTTGTTGGAAGTGTTAGATACAAAAAAAAGTTACACAATTATTTGAGAATATGCTAGAAATTATACAGTATTTTGTTAAATGCAAAAAAAGACTTTTCAACATTTTCTTAGCTATTTAATTAATACTGTAGTAAGATATGGGGCTGATCTTCATCTAGATTGGAAAGGAGATATTTCATTATGGCTTTTTTTAAAGAGAAAATCTTTATAACATATTTTTACAGCTTCCAATAGACATTGTGGGATGGGCAAATCTCTGTGAAAAATTTCTTTGTGGTCATGAGAAGATCTGTGGTTCTGTTATTTACCTATGTTACTTGGAACAATAAGTGGAATAGACAACACAGGGAAAATAAAGTATCATATAATTGCCTGTGTCACTGAATACAGCTTTTCCCTGAAACTGGCAGAAAAAGATGAAGTTGGACATAGTAGTATTTACAATACGGAAAGTTAAGCTTATAACTTTAAGTTTGCCTATTAAAAAAATGTCTAATTTCTTCTTCATGGATTGTTTTTTGAATACTGCATTTTTTTTTTAAAAAAAAGGAAAAGTTTATGGCAAAAAGCTGACTTACACAAATAGATTAAAAGGGTCAAATATTCAGCACATACAAATCTGTCTAAAATGGCTTGAAGTCTGAAAAGTCAAGCATGCAGAAGTAAGGAAACTTTAGACTTGAGGGTGAAGATCTAGCCTTAACTCCTTTTCCTTTCAGTATCATCAAGTATATATATATTTAGCTGTTTTAAAAATTAGAAATCTAATTTAAATTACTTCTTATGTACCTGAGCTAGGCAGCTTCAGAAAGTAATTAATCACTTTTGCCTTCTCCAAACCAGAATTCTAACTTTAAATGGCTAACTTTTAATTGTAACTTTAAAATGGTATATGAGGACTACAGATACATTGAAAAACACTTCTTCCCCAGAAGTGCTGCCTCATTTATTCTGACAAATGAATGATGCTCACACAAAGAACATTTTTTTTCCCCTTTGTTGCTTTACATGTGGACTTATACCGTACTTTTCACAGAAACATAAAATCATAGAATGCTTTGTGTTAGGAAAGACCTTTGCAGGTCATCTAGTCCAATGCCCCCTGCAGGAGAAGGGACATCTTTAACTAGACCTGGTTGCTCAGACTCCCATCCAACCTGCTCATTCTTACTCTGGAAGCACATAGTTCTTCTTCTTGTCTGTAACATTCATTGTTATACCTTGGGAACACTTACACATATCTAATCTTTTTCTAATTTTTGAGGAATGCAATGCAAAAGCTCTGAGTGGAGTTAGGCTGTGCCTTCTTCACGTGGGTCAGGGATGACCTGTCCAGAGCTGGCTGCATAATTTATAAAAACAGCCACCATGGGCTGGGAGAATAAACATAGAGAAAGAAATAACATTTCTGGTGCCAAAAGAGGACAATTTAGAAGCAGACAATGGTCCAAAATGTAGTTAGAAAGGAGGTGACATGCCATTTCTGAATCCAGGAGAGTTTATTAGCTGAGATGTAGTACAGAGCAAAAGCACAAAAATTGTCTAGACAGATTTTAATTTTATCTTTGAGGTTCAATTTCTGAACTTTATAATGAGGATTAAACATTCCTCTCAGAAACTGAGTCTGTCTGTCTGTCTCAGGTGGCTCTGTTCCAGGCAATGGAGAGTGTCCACAGTTGGTTGAACCTAGCTTTAAATACCTTCAGAGTCTTTAATGAGCCGCAGCTCATTACAGTAAGCTGTAAGTACTTAATATTTCTGCAAACCACATCCCAGGCTTCCAAGTCAAGATTAGAAAATGAAAAGCATCCAATCTGTGGCCACATCTGAGAACTTTAATATTAGGTGATTTGCCTCTTATTTTGCTGAATTCTAGTGGCAAGGATAAAGTGATAGAATAATAGAATGGTTTGGGTTGGAAGGGACCTTAAATTATCCAGTTCCAGCCCTCCTGCTGGGGCAGGGACACCTCCCCGTGGATCAGGTTACTCAAAGCTCTGTCCAAACTGGCCTTGAACACTTCCAGGAATGAGGCATCCATGGCTTCTCAGGGCAACCTATTCCAATGCCCCACTACCCTCATAGTGAAGAATGTCTTCCTTGTATCTAATCTAAATCTACTGTCTTTTAGTTTAAAGCCATTACCCGTGGTCCTGTCACTACATGCACTTGTAAAAAGTCCCGCTCCAGGTTTCCAGCAGGCCCCGTTTATGTACTAGAAGGGTGCAATAATGTCTCCCCGGAGCCTTCTCATCTCCAGGCTGAACAACCCCAACTCTCTCAGCCTGAATTCATAGGAGAGGTGTTCCAGCCCTCTGATCTCCTTTGTGGTCCTCCTCTGGAGTCAATCCAACAGGTCCACATCCTTCTTATGTTGGGCTCCCCAAAGCTGAAGGCTGTACTCCAGGTGAGGTCTCACAAGAGCAGGTTGAAGGGGAGGAATCACCTCCCTTAACCTGCTGACCACACTTCCCTGGTTGCAGCCCAGGATATGGTTGGCTTTCTGGGCTGCAAGTGCACGTTCTTGGATCATGTTGAAATTCTCATCGACCAATTTCAAATTTTTCTCAGGGTTACTCTCAATCCATTCTTTGCCCGGCCTGTGTTTGTGCTTGGGATTGCCCTGACCTATATGCAGGACCTTGCACTTGGCCGTGTTGAATTTCATGAGGTTCACTCACGCCCACCTCGGTGGGCACGCAGCAAACTTACTCAGGGTGCACTCAATCCCATTGTCCATGTTGCCAACCAAGATTTTAAACAGTGCTTGTCCCAATACCATAATAAATAAATAAATAAAGGCTTATTATTGAGGTCAAGATTTCATCTATTTCAGAAATTTTAGAAAGCGCTCTTTTTAAATCTAGTGCCTTCTGAATTAGTTTCAAAGGGAGGCAAGTGTCTTTTGAAAAAGGCATCTTAAAATCTTGCTATTCTTTTTTTATTTGAAAGGATGTAGCAGCCTCATCAGACATTCGTTGTCTCTTTGACTGCTGCAAGTTCTTTTATCTTTCCATCCATCTTGACGCCCACACTGCCTGACCTCCTGCCTCTCCACCTCCTCAGTTATTTTCTAATGTTAACACTGACAAAAAGAAAAACTGAAGTGAGCTAACTGTGATCTGAATTTTTTCATTCCATCTGTGAAATAAGCAAAATCTGACTTCCTTCAAAAGGCTGAAAAGTTTTTTTGTTGTTTTCTGATAAATATTTTTCCCTTATTCTTATAATCTTATTTATTTTGCCAGATTTTTTCTCCCTACAGGCAATGCTATCTTTTTCCTAGACATTTTTTCCACTCAGTATTCCTTTGTGATTATTACATGTTATTTTACAACTGTCCTGTTGCAGCTTTTCCCTGACAGTTTCTCCAAGTGATGCATCTTTTCTCTGTGAATGAGCGGTATATGACATGCATTTTCATAGTATGGATCTTCTTTTGTTGTTTCAAAGACACACAGTATATTTGGAATATAATGTATATATAATCCAATTATCTAGGTAAGTCGATGCATTAGAAGCAGTTTGAGAGGCTCTTTCATTATATCTGAGACAAAATTCAGAGAAGTTAATAAAAATGGGGAAAATAATTTGTGTTCCCAAATCTACTGTAATTTACTCTCAGGCACCTCTAGTATAGAAAAGGTACTTCCATAAGGTCAGGAGAGATAAATTATTTCCAAACCATTGCTTTGGCTTTGCTAGAATGTTTTAAATATCCTCACAAACTAGCTACTGAGTATTTTCATTGTTTTTATTACCAAGACATGCTTGACTATACAAAAATGCTTTCATACAACAGTATGAAACAGCAAATTTCACAACAGTAAATTTTCCTTTTGTAATTCTCAGCTAGGGAACGGAAGCCTTCCTTCATCGAAACAAAGAGAGCTAATATGGCTAAATGCTACAAGCTGTAGTACTTCTCTATTAAAGTAAGTTATTCTTTAGGGAGTTTTTTTAACACATTCAGTAGGGTATAGATGGAGTATTTCTGTAGTCCCATCTGCCTTGTCACCGTGGCAGTCAATTTAAAATCCTTCTTTGGAGGGTTTCTTGTTTAAAGTAGAAACTGTCCAGGAAAATAGATAAGAAAAATAATTACCAAGTAATAGATTTAAGCGGTTCTTGGACATCTTTCCATCTGTCTGTGGATAGGCCCTGAAAATGTCAGAAAACATCTTCAAAGGCTTTGGAGCTGAAAGTTCACCACAATATCTAATAGAGGAAATAAATATGATTAAAAAGAACAAAAGGGATTTGAGATACTGTCTCACATCAACAGTGGGAAAATACGAATGAGTAATTGGATTTCTGAGAAAGGGAAGAAATCAGAGACCAGGCTTTAGAAATCAATGTAACAGGACTTCAGGGTACATCAATTTATTGATGCTAGTTGAACAACCAGCACTGCTTTAATACTGCCTTTAATACTGCCTACTGGGGTTAATTCATAGTCTCTGTTAATGTCAACCCATCTCTAGTATAAACTCTTCAGAGGGAAGAGAAATAGAAGAAATCTTCCTTTTCCCGGCCTGGTGTTGTTTAGACCCCAACCAAAATCAAGAAAAATAATGCATCAGACTGAAAAAGGATATAATTCTGTCCAAATGGGATCCTATCAAAGGGAATGAAGAGAGTGCTGACCCAATAGCCGGTATTGGTGCCCAAGTGCAGCGATCTTCAGGAGTGAACTCACCTCACTTTCAGAGGGCTTGCGATTTCTGAGCAGTAATCCTATTTCTGTTTAGGTGGTTATCCAAAGCAATTGGACTGTTTATGCATTTCATACAGGCTTTCAAGTGCTTTTATTTGCCCAGCTCCATTTTGAGCTGGAAGGTGAACTCTTAATGAAGTTCTACAGTAGTGTGATTGGAACCCAATAGCCTCAGCAATTGTTGTCTCAGTAATGACACATGACAATGCTTAAGATTTAGAGTCATTACAGCTTTACACATTTCTTTGTCCCTGTGAAGACTTTGAAGTTTATTGAACTTCTACTTGATCTTCGCGGGATTCCTCTCTTTTTCTGACTTGTAAATACTCCTTTTGAGTGAGCTGAACTTAATGCTGGAGTACTCATCCCAAGATACTTCTGAGCAGACTAAAGCTATCATTCCACCGATTTGACTATTTCTGAGAACTTGTGGAGGGGTAGGTGAGGAGCCGGAGGGCTGGAAAACAGCAGAAGTTTGAAAATTGAGGAAGAGATAAGAGACAGGGAAAGAAAAGCCAGGTAAGCTTAACCTCTATCCCTAGAAGAATTTTGCAGTGAATAATGAAAGCAGCTGGAAGATAACTAGGAAGTGAGTAGCAGCTAATATGGATTTGTCAAGAATAAACCATGTCAAACCAATATAATTATCTATGGCAGGGTAACAACTGTGTGAATTGGAAAGAAGAATGAATGGCATATATCTTTATTTAGGAAGGCTTTGTAACAGTCTCACAGGACATTTTTGTAAGCTGGCAGGAGAAACATTGTTAAGGTGAAAATAATCATACAATAGGTGCAAAACAGCCTGGAAAACATACTCGATGAGTTGATATTAATGACTCATTGTCAGAATGCAAAGAGTGGGAATCCACATAAGTCTGTCTTGTGCTATTTTGAGGTTTCATTAACATCCTGCAGGTAGAATATACTTATTGTGCTGAGGATGACATGAGGTTAGGAGGGACTGCAAACATTTTGGAAGGCAAGACTGGAATGAAAATGATCATGACAAATTGAAGACACTCTCTGGATGAAAGTCAGAAGGGACAATATACAGCATTTAGGAAAATCGAGCTGTGCAAGTACAGCATTGTAAATGACTGTGAGGTAGTTCTTCATGGACTGATTTGGGAGCATAATGGAGGAACAGAGATCAACAGAATTGTGCTCTGATAAAAATGGATAAATTGCAGTATCAGACAATATCTAGGAATCTTTTGGAGAGAGTCTAAAGGAAAGGGAATGAGCTTAGGTCTATAAACCAAAGCTGATAAGTGTGGCGTTTTTTTTAGTTCAACTGAGGAAGTAGTCTACACATAGCACTTTTCAAGTGAATAAAAATTGCACAGAGAAAAGGAATCTGGTCTCTGTTTCTGTACTACTATTCGAATAAGAAGTACTTGTGTTGAATTTCAGGAAGACAGGTTCAGGTTAGATAGACGATCAGGAAAATCTTTGTAGCGGTAGGGATAAGACTGCACTGGAGTCCATTCCTTAGAGAGGTTCTGAATCCCCCACTGCGGATCTTTAAAACAGGCTGTGGGAACTTCTCATGGAAAGAAAGAAATAGCTTGGGGCAGGGAACTATGTTTAATGTACTGTTGAGGGTTCGTATCCAACTGTATTTTCCTATGATTCTATGTAGTCCGTCTTGACATAACAAAAGTCAAGTATCACTATCCTCGGCATCTGGAGAGCTCTTTGCCTTTGCTACATCTCTTTTAAAGAAGGCTGCATTGAAAGTGGGAAGGATTGGATGCAGGAGTAGAATTATTGTGTGTTAGGGCAGAAGTAAGAGACACTGTGACTTGTTGCATCTTGTTTTCTCTCTCTTCATATATAACTAAACTTTGGAGTTGGGGTGAGAGTGTGTTCCTGAATGTTCCAGCTTCTTTTTTCATCCTGCCCCACATGGAATATCCACTTCTTTCACCCAAACATACTTCTTGCTATCAGAGATGTTATTATCAATTTTTGGTTTACAGTAATGTAAATATATTTCTAGTCAATCTTTATATACATCTCCTGCCTTCACTTTTGCTTTTCCAGCCTTTTCTCCAGTCAGTCCCTCAGTTCCCCTACCCTCTCTCTTGTGTTAGATAGAAGAGTTTTAAAGAAATTTCTGGAAAATCCCCCAAATCATTCTTCTTATCTCCTTAGCATAGAACGGGTTCATCAGTTGCCTTTATACTCGATGAGCATTGTTTGTACTTGACACAAATGCACAACATTCCCTCCTTTTGAATGCCTGAAATACTGGCCACCCTTCTTCTGCTGTAGCAGGCTCTGCTGGGCTCACTGATGCCTGGTTTGGCCAGTTTCCTTCACAAAATCATAGTTTTCTTCCCACTCTCTCCTTTTCAGTTCCTTGTCTTCATCCTTGCCCTCCTAGCTTGCCTCAAACAACAGCTTAGCCTCCTTATGCACTTGCCTTATGTGGGGCATTGATCTTTTATGCTGCCTGCCTCTTGATCATTGTAGCCATTGCCTGGGGACAGGCAGACTGCAGTCCAGACCAACTTTTTGTACATGCTCTGCCTGGCAGGTTAATGAGAAGGGCCCTTCAGCTAGTAGTTGAAGAAAAAGTTTTGTTTACGAACTTTCAGTAGCTCATTTAGTTTTCTCTCATGAGCTGGATGTAACCTGTAGGCTTGAAGGCTAGACTAATTTGGGCTTTTAAATTTGGGTATTTTGGAACCCCAGTAATGTTTCATATCCCTTATTGACAAAATTATATAAACTTACCAGATATTTACAGCTGCATGTTTTGAAGATATTCTTTGTAATGCCCTGTCAGTGAAGCCATTTCATCTGAAAAGAACAGCGATCCAGTTTTAGCAGTAAGATTTCCTGTCAGCCTTGTGTACCAGATATGTTATAAAATGGAGAGATCAAGCTGCTTTCTCCTGGGTAAAGTGAGAGCTTTGATGGAACGGCCAGTTCTGTCATCAAATGCTAAGCAGTTTCCATGTGGAGCTAGCTGGATGATGTTGAAAATTTGTTCTTAGGTGCTCAGAGATAGCAACACCTTTCTTTTGCAATGCTAAGAGTGACATCTCCTGCTACTTCATATGTTGCATTAGTCACTGGCCTGTGTAAATATTTGATAAAGGTGTCCTTGTGTATGGTCTTGGCACTTTAGAACACAATCATTAAGAAGGAATTTGTTATGCATGTAGTTCAGATTTGGATTCAGGGCAGTATTCTGTGATGCTGAGGATTACCTGGTCTTGTGCTTCAGCAGAAAGCTTGTAGAGATAAAACTGCATGGTGCAGTGGTCCAAAGAGAGAGATAGGGAAACTTCTTCTGCTCTCTAGCTGCAGATAACTGTGCTGTTGTGGGTGATGGGTCCAAAAGTGCCTGTGAACTTTGGTGGAACTTCAGGCTTACGCTTTTCAAATCCTACAGTGGAGTTCCGTGACCTTCTGTTTTCCCAGTATTTGGTAGACAGCAACTCAAAAGGTATTTTTCTGTATTTAGTCCAGCTAAATCTAATATGCAAACTAAGGTTTTTTGAAGGGATCTTGAGCATACTTTAAAATCAAAATGGATACAATCCTCACATTAGATTTTTTCATGTATTTCAGTTCATGTTCTTGCAGTTTGAAAGAGAACAGAGGCATTTTTCACTCTTTCTTTTAAATACTCTAAGGAAACACTTTATTGTATTGTAATAGGTACTGTTGATACAAGATCAAATCAGCTTATAAATAAGTCTCGATACATCTCAGTGAAATGCAGATTCATGCAAGCCGTCTAGATTTGTTTACACCTTTTCCCATTTCCTATGTATCAGCACTTACGCTGACAGCCTCCTCTGTTGTGTGAATGCCATTAATTCCTGTTGGTTTGATTCCTGTGAAGCGAGTCTTGTGTTCACATACATATCTTGCAATTGCTATTTGAATTCAGCTCCCTCATGACTGATTGTAGCAGTCAGACAAATAGGCTGTCATAGAGTTCTTATGTCAAGTGGTGTTTGAAAAAAATTTAAAATAGTGCTGTTCATATATACTACTTGAAGAATAAGTCCATACTGATCTTCTGAAAATTTTCTTCTTTGAGCTATGCTTTTTAGTGCTTGGATGTTCATTCCAGCACTGTTCTTAGGAGAAATTTCATCTTTTACTAATTTTTCTGTGGCTAACTTCGGTGGCTTTGTTACTCAGAAGGGTAATGACAGAGTGTGAATTTATTTTTCTCTAACACCAGTAACTAGTGATCAAACCAACAGACTGTCAGAACTGTTAAGTAGCTGCAAACGTCCTGGTTTTTTGGGCAATGACAGGATTTGCTTTGCGTAACGTAAATGATCTGCCATGAGTACAGAGTCATGTGGTTTTGATATTAGTACCTGTGTTAGGAACCTAAATGCCTTGAATTCCATGTCCGGCTAGTAGAGAGAGAAAGCTGCTTCAGAAGTGTGGCTGAACCCACTGACCTCTGGAGATGGGGTTCTGTCTTTCTTTGTTCATTGCCTAAAATGAGGTGGGATAAGTCAGAACTGCAGAGCTGCAACCTTTCATTAAGCAGCTCCTGCTAGTGATTGCCCCATCCCTGGAGGTGTACAAGGCCAGGTTGGATGGGGCCTTGAGCAGCCTGATCTAGTGGGATGTGTCCCTGCCCACTGCAGGGGAATTGGAACTAGATGATCTTTAAGGTTCCTTCCAACCCAAACTATTCTATGATTCTATGATTCAGCCAAGAGATGCTGAGCCTTTGAGTCTTCACATCTGGAAATGTGAGATAAGGTCGGTGATTTAAGTTGAATCTCTTCAAAATTCCTGTGTAGTCAATAGGAATAGATGTAACCTAAAAGGTACATTTCGTAGACCCTAATTTAGGTCATGTATGAAATGAAAAAAAAGCTACAATAAAAATAAAATCAAACTTTACATACTATAACTGCCTCACTTAGTAGGCAGTCTGATTTAATCATGCCTTATTACTGAATATGGGCGGGAGGAGAAAGGGAGTAAGATCATTCCTTTTCTTATATTTTTTGATTAAATAAATAAAAATTTTCTTCTTGAAAAAGTGACCTAAAAATGTAAGAATCTCAAAGTTTTTTCCACAAAGGCTCAAGCTTAGGTGCTAGAAGACTACAAAAACTGTCAAAAAACCTCCAGTACTGAAACCTGAAAATGGACTAATAAATAATGAATAAAAGATCTGAACTGAATGAAAAGATACAAAAATCTATGTACCTTGGGGCAAACACACTGAAAGACAAAATATTAGCAGTAGTAAAATGTTACAATAGTGATATATTGAATTTAGATTCAAAAGACGAAATTGGATCATCTAGTCAGACTTCATTCCATTTACCCTCTATGAAACTTTATAGCTTCTGTCTGACTCCTGAATCTGTATCTGTGCTCTATTAATTGGCAGAAGAAAAATTCATAAACAAGGGAACATTTTATTTATACCAAAAACTGTTTCACTGTTAAAAGAAATATGTTCCTAATTCATCATCTTAACTTATCTGACTTCAACTGTTAGCTTTCTATTCTTGTTATACTTTTTATGCTAGATTACAGAGAACCTTAATTCCCAGTATTTTCTCTGTGTGCTTCCACTTACACACAACAATTGAGGCACCTTTCAATTTGCTTTTTAATAGACCAACATTATTTAGCTTTTTAATACAGTCTCTTACTGCAGAGCATTGTAATGTTTTTGTATGACTTCCTTAATTTTTCAAATGTATTTTAAAAAATGAATAAAAAGCCTGTACATACTATTAATAATAATTTGTATGAGGGCCATACAGAGAGGACACTAATTCATTATTGTTCTGCTTGTACAATCTGGGAAAGCACTGGCTCTTTCTTGTGATAATGTTGTTGGGACAGGATGCCCTATTATATCTACTCATCTTAAACTCTCACATAACATACATATTCTATTATGTAGTGTTTACATCCTCCTCTATCCCATTTATTCTTTAGGTTATAGACTATAAGGTTTACTTTCAGTAATCCTACCTCTATAACTTTGCATTTGACTGTACTAAAGCACCTTTTATTTAATGGTATCCAGGTAACCAAACGATCCTGATAACTTGTCAGACTGCCCTATCCTCATTGTTATTTATGTTTCTATCCATACTCTTAATTTCATACCTGTTTCACCTTCATTGACTATAGTAGATCATGATGTTCATTTCAAGGGCAATTATTTTTCTGACATGTCAATTAGTTTTCAGACTATTTAGCCTGTGTTTTATTGATATTGTATAGTGCCACCTTTTTAATCAGATGTATTATTGAATTAATTGCTTTACAAAGTCTAAGCTAGGCAATTTTATTGGATAAGTGTGTAATCTTTTAAAAATAATGTTAGTATGCTGAGAATGATTTTCTGTAAATCCATACTGTCTGCCATTAATTACATTACTGCTCTTTATCGATTAGACTTTGTATCAGCTCACTCTTTCTTTTGTCTTGATTGATGTCAGGCGAACCAGTCATGCTGCTTGTTCTTTAAAAATTAATGGCACATTAGCATTCTTCCGGAATTTCCCTGCTATTTCAAGATTTATTAAAAATTAGTAGAAGAGACGAGAGATGCCCTCAGTTATTTGGGTCTGTTGATTTGAATGTAATTATCCTTAGCAGATTCTGTCTAATATCTCTTCAGTTACTAATTCTTTAGTAATGAAATCTGTATTTGCCAAGTTAAAATGTAAAATATGGAATGTTGCCAAAGCTTAGGCTTTGTGTTTGTAGTGTTCCTAAAGTCATGATTCCTTTAAGCATGGTATATCTTATCTTTTAATGTGATAAAAAGAATGAATAGATAGAGACAATCTGTTACCCAAAAGGTTTGGAGCTTTATAGTTATAATTACTTATATAAGAAACATTAAATCATTAAATGGTGTGACCAGCAGGTCCAGGGAGGTTATTCTCCCTCTGTACTCAGCACTGGTGAGACCGCTCCTCGAATCCTGTGTTCAGTTCTGGGCCCCTCACCACAAGAAGGATGTTGAGGCTCTGGAGCGAGTCCAGAGAAGAGCAACAAAGCTGTTGAGGGGGCTGGAGAACAAGCCTTACGAGGAGCGACTGAGAGAGCTGGGGTTGTTTAGCCTGGAGAAGAGGAGGCTGAGGGGAGACCTTATTGCTCTCTACAACTACCTGAAGGGAGGTTGTAGAGAGGAGGGAGCTGGCGTCTTCTCCCAAGGGCCAGGGGACAGGACGAGAGGGAATGGCCTCAAGCTCCACCAGGGGAGGTTCAGGCTGGACATCAGAAAAAAGAATTTCACAGGAAGGGTCATTGGGCACTGGCACAGGCTGCCCAGGGAGGTGGTTGAGTCACCTTCCCTGGAGGTGTTTAAGGTGCAGGTGGATGAGGTACTGAGGGGCGTGGTTTAGAGATTGGTGGGAATGGTTGGACTCGATGATCCGGTGGGTCTCTTCCAACCTGGTGATTCTATGATTCTATGATTCTAAGTTTTCACGCTTGGAGTTGAAAAGATAAATCAGATTTCGTTCTTAGATTGTAGAGAGGGAACTAGTTTTGTAAGTGCCTTTAGACCTAAGCTTGTCTGGAAGTAAAGCACAGCATTTAAAAATGACCCTTTGGAATGCTAAGGTTGTGAAATATCAGAGGAAGCACTGTGCATAGACATATCTGTAATCCTTAAGCCAGGTACATACTCTCTGAAATGTCTTTGACTTTCACTGGTGATTTTTGGTGATAGTGGTATTGGATTATCTAGAACCTGCAATAACATCAGCAGCAGCGTTCTCCAAAGTTGCCATCTTCTGACAAGCTAGAAGACCTATTAATAGAACTCAATTACAGTACAACTCACTTTCACTGAAGTTAATGGTTACATATGTGTCTGACTTCAGTGACAGGTGAGTTAGCTGACAATAAGTACATTTTGAAAAAAATATACCTAATGATAACGACTGCAAATTTTAGAAATATTTATGTCAGTGTTTTAGTGTTAGTATCTTTCTTGTTAAGCTGAGGTCATAATGTGATAGTAATTATGAAAATGATCAATAGAAAACTTCATGATAGACACAATGTTCTTATAAGCATAGTTATTGTAACAGAATATTATTATTCTAACAGTTGTGCAAGAGCGGCTGTTGTTATTGTTAGGTCTTTCCATAAAAAGAGCAGTAGTGTAAGGAAATAGCCTAGGAACCATCTGTTAATAGTAATTGTATGTTCAGAACTTCCCACTGGAGAAAATTAATTGCTTAGTGTAGTACAGTAAGAATTAAGGTACAGATTTTGGAATAAAAGAAATATTTAAAAGGGCCAATGAAAGGAAATTTGCCTATGTGCTTAGATTGCTTTTGCTGTCACCAAGCAACAAATAGACTTTAACCTTTCTCCCTTTTGTTTTTCACAAGAAGCCAGATAAAAAGCAGGCACTTTTCCATGTGGACTTCCTACCTTTTATATTCCCAGGGTCTCTGAAAATAAACCTAACTTGGAGTAGGAAAGAAATATTTTTAACTACCTAGTGATATCAACATCTGTATAGTGGTTGACTTAAGCTATCTGAGCTTTTTAGAGGATATATTGGAAATAGGAAAGTTATTTAAAACTTCCCTTTTGCACAATGTTATTGGTGTAATGTTGTCACAGGAACATTAATCTCACAGTTACTTATTGTTATCGGCATAAAATTACAGCCATTAATTATGGGAATACCAGGAGTATCTTTATTTTTCCTTTTCATTTCTGTAATTTATCTTCTTTAAGGAACGTCTCTCATTGGAAAACAAGGTCCTGTGCTCTAAAACAGGACAGTGGTATAGGAGGAAAGCAAACTAAGGTTGATGACTTGGCACTAGCAATCTGTTCGAGGAAAATCGGATTGAGTTACAAGTCTTGCGTATTTACATGAACTCAGTTGCAGGGGGGAGATTTAAATCTAGAATGCAAATGGCCCAATCTGACCTTGAACACCTCTACTCAAGGGGCAATAATACAGAATTTAAAGCTTAAAAAATGTTCATGGGCTATAATTGTCTAAAATGATGCAGTGCAGGTGTTTCACAGAAGTAGATCACTCTGGTTTTCACAATATAGACAGATTATTTAGATATCATCAACCTATGTAATGTAAGAGAGCAGTACTAATAGTACTCATGACATAACTTGTCAAAAGTCAATGTACAACCACAGTACTACTTCATCAGAAAATGTTTATTGAGTGATCCTGTTCCAGAATCAATTTAATTCGAACTTCAGGAACTTCTCTGCAGCATGGAGCTCTGTGCTTTCTTCCAGATTCATTTTAGGTTTATTGCTATGTTCTGAGCAGCTATGTGCTTTTGCCTTGTGTTCTAGTAATATGGCAAAACAGGAGAGTTTTTTATAAAAATGTGTAAGAAAGACTTTTTTGTTTCCAAATTGCATGCTCCAAGTTGGGCATCTCGGTTCATATAGCAGAAGAGGAAACTATGAATTCTTCATAGCTTAGAGAGGAGTGTATCTCTTATCAACCATCTGACGCAAGCCTATTTATATATTAGTACTTTTCTGTGTCCATTTTGCCTTAGGTTCTGTCACTTTCTGATTTCATTACTTGATGTTAAATCATGGTTATTGAGAGTAACCTTTAAGCTCTACAGAACTACATAATCCTTCTCCATTATCAAAGATTTTTGTCCTTCCTCAGCATATGTTTTGTGTGATTTTGATGAAGCAAGGTTCACACAGTCCTCTAGGTCACTAATGAAAATGGATAGCACAAAACCCAGTGCCAATTCCTTTGAGACCCTGTTAATGTGTTGCTCCCTATTTGGAAACTGTACAGCTGCTACTCACTTGCTTTGTGATCTTCCAGCCATTTTTTATGTCTGCTGTGGTATTTTTACCAACACCATAGTTCTTTAGTCAGCTGTGCAGTGCCTGGTTTTGGTGCAGAGACAGGCATAGTGTTCCTTTCAACTAATACAGAAAATCCTTCAGCTCCAGCTAATTCATTTCTAGTTATTGACTTCTTTACATAATTGACCATTTGGAATGTTTTTTTTTAATACCATCTTCATTTTTTTTTTCTGTAATTTTCTGGATCTGGAAACTACGCAAGTAGACTGGTAATCTTGAATGGCTTTCTCGTGATATCGTAGAGAATTAGTAGAATACCAGAATAACAAAATGCCATGTCAGGCTAACAGAAAATAGGAAGTCAGGAGCTACCTCGAGTAATATATCTCTTGAGTTGTCAAAACCACTCTGAACAACAAACTTAATAAAGGCATGATGCTCAAAGAGAGATTGTGTTCACATGAGCATATAGTGGCTTAAAGACCGATTTTGCTATAGATGCCATGAAAAACAGGGACATGTACCACCAAGAAACATAAATTCAGGTTCTTCTTGTGAGGTACATACATTTGTACATAATCAGAACATTCCTCAGGCAGTTAAAAACATGTCTTATGTCTTTTGCAACAATGCTATTGTTGAAGGACTTCCATCAAGCAATGTGGAGTCAATTGTCTTCCTCTGCATCCATTGCATTCCTGTGCAGAACTAATTTCTCAGCTTGCCTGTTGAGTTGATGCTGTAATCCATCCACACTGAATACTCTACATAGAAGTACTGAGTTGGTCTGTTGGGCTGAATTATTTGTATGTTGCAAGAATTCCTAATTTTATCAAGGCACCCTATTCAGCAAGATGGTTAAGCACATTACCTAATCAAACTTTTGAGATACTTAAAACTAAATCAGCATCTTAGTGCTTAGTTGAGGTTGAATGTGGCCTATGAAGGGATAAAACAAAATGCCTGATAATATTCTAGCTACTTCTAGACTAGATGTCTGATATTGTCTACTCTGTGTAGACTAGTCTGTGCTTATTTAATGTCTTGAGGCAGAACTCATATTGTCTAGTGGCACTGGTTCAAAAAAAGGCTGCATCTCTATGGCTACAAATACTATCAGCAGAGATGCTTACTTTTTAGTCTAAATCATACTCAGTGCATGGAGACAGATTTTCCTTCTCAGAACGGGTTTGATGTGATATGAAAATGATGTAGGTTTAAAGGAAACACTTAAAATCAGTACTTTGCATTCTATTGATTGAGCCAGCAGTACTTGTAATAATATGCTCACACTGCTAGACTCTTTGATCTGAGGAATTTTATAATGCAAATCATAATGTAAAATTCATTAGCTAAAAGTAGCCAGGGTTCTGAGTCTGCTTGAGAAAATTAATTAATTTTAATTTCTGAAAATATTCATAAAATGTTATGATAATTCTATGTATTATAACGGCTTTTAGATGGTAGTATCATAAATTAACATACTTATAGCATACAACTGAGTATGAATTAACATACTTAAGTATAAAGGAATTAAGGTGCCGAACTGAATTTTTTAATCCTTGAGTGGCGTGTGCTGACTGTGTTTACAAAATTGAAACTAGTACAAACATATGTTTGTGTGTCTGTCTGTCTTTGTAGTTATGCACACAGCTAAATTTCAGAGAGTTATTTAAAACTTCAGCTGGACCTGTTCTTGTCTGTGTGTGCATCAATGCAGATACATATGGCTCTCTGCTATAGTGAAGAAACAACTACAAATTGGGTGTAACTACAGTTACTTCTCTTCATTTATAATTACCTAGGAAAAACTGTGTAGGAACCTTTAGTTTCACACTGACAGATTTAGACTAATCTATTGCTATGGCATGCAGTGTATGAAAGCAAGAAAAATAAAGTAATTAAAGCTTCTATTCACCCAGTTTAACTACTAAAATGCATCTGTGAGTTAGATTAAAGGAAAAGAACTTACAGAAGAACAATAAGATACTAATTATACTGAAGGGCAATCTGAAAAGTTCCACCTTTCCTGTGGACAAGCAAGATTAATTAAAATGATTTTACAGCACTGGTCTGAATTCTTAGGATAACGGGGTGCATACTACAAGATTTTCTTCGTAACTTTCACTAATTCATTTTGGGTGTTTCTGTATTGAAAGTCTGTACAGTGATCAGAAGTTCAGAATCAACCTGAACATGGATGGAAAAATGCTGTTGACTTCTTTTTTCTCAGGCAAGAACTCATCGTGATTAGCTTTTGAAGTCTGATTTGAAATTGCCCTAAGGCTGAACCAAAAATCAGGATTTTCATTTGCTAGATGAGCAAATACAAGCAAGGAGAAAAATGGATGTTTCTTAGCTGTGTGCCTGTTCAATGCAGTTGGAGCTGTGTTGTATTGCAACCTTTCTTCTCTTTGGCTTACCTAGCTGACCCATAGCACAAGTAACATGAATCCTCACTTCTGCACTGTAATACTGTGCTGTGTTGCTTTGTAGACCCTAACACAGAACTGCTTAGGATGGAGAAGGACAGTTCATTGAGGTTACCTTTTAACTAATCTACTTGATGGCAAGTAGGGTGACCAGTGTTTGGTTTTGGCAAAGGACTATGTATTCCAATCAGTAACTGAGTGGTGCAAATGCTTTGGAGGAATCAATAGTCTGAGACTCTCCTTAACAAAGTCTGGCAGTACTTGGATCCAGCCTTCTTGTGTACATGCCACAGGCACAGCTTTGACAGGACAAGAAGCTACAAACTTGTCCTCCCTCTCCTATTAGCTTTTATATCCCTTAGCACTGATTCTACTTGAATTCCCATTGTGATGCAGCGTGACAGAACCTTTCAGCAGCTCAGCCCCAGATGCCAGGAGGATCTAGGAAGACAAGTGACTCTCAATCTCTGGCAGCAGTAAAAAATGGCCAACACACTGTGTTGCAGTACTGCCTCATGTCTCATAATCTTTCTGATTTTCAGTGTTACATTTATCAACATAAATCAGTTTGAACCAGTTTAAACATGTTCAGATTTTTCCACCTATTGTACCAAATCATTACCTGACTGACCTAAAAGTGAAACAGATCTGTTTCATTCACAGCAATACCTAGTTACTAATTGCTCTAAATATGTAAGATTTCTTGCCTGTTATCCTGGTTATCCATCTGTTGAGGAAACCTGGCCTGATCAAGGTACAAGAAGCAGAATACATACTCAGTTGGCTGGCAAGTCATCCATACTGATGCTTTCAAAGAGTGTCAAAGCTAGCTCAGGTAATGTCCATGAAAGTCAAAATCACAGTTTTGACTGCAATCAAACATACTCTCAGGATTTGCAAAGAAGCCTGAAGCATAAGTGTGCAAACTGCATGAAAGAGTCATTGGAACAGCTGTATGTTAACTCCTCTGTGTCTTGGAGAGTGTCCATTTTTTATGGGGGTCTCTAGGCATTAGTATGAATATCTGCTGTTACTATTTGCACTATCATTACGTAAGACTGAAGTCTTATGAGACTGTTAGCTTGCACTTCACAACGAGTGTTTAATTAATGAAAATAACATATATCGAAGAACATCAGATATAGAAAATAATAACTGATGTAGTTCTCACTTTACTCCTCTTGCTTTTAAGTATTTAGTTTTGCTATGGGTTGAGTTTATGTAACACCTTCATTTCTTATTTTTCACAGAAATGTAACCTGGAATAATTTAGCTATCCCAGACACCCACTGTTCCAGAGAGCTAGAAGAAGGTTACCAGTGCCCACCTGGATTTAAATGCATGGACCTTGAACATCTGGGACTAAGCAGGCAAGAGCTGGGCTACAGTGGCTTTAATGAGATAGGTCTGTCCTACTAGTAACATCCATTTCAGTATCCATTTAAAAATGTTTATGAAATGAATAGAACAGATAGCTCATGTCTGTGCTGAAAAGATATCAAGTGCAATCAGTATTCTGCTCAAACAAGGCACATGCCAGAAAGAGAAGCTGTGCTGCTTGCTTTGGAATGAGGAAGTTATCATCTATTTTTATATTGCCTAGGATTCCAGGTTTTAAACAACTTCAAAACAATGTCTTTATTTAAGAAGAGTCAACTAGAGATTATCACCAGTATGTACATGCAATGACTAATTTCTGTGTTTTATTTATGATTAATTTTAGAGTACATAATTCATCCTATTTGTATAATTTTAGTAGTAATTCCCATGCAAAAAAACCCATCCAGAATTACTTTGATAATCTTCTCAGTACTAAAGACAAGAGAGGAAATGAGATTGTCTATCTGTGGCAGTCTCTATCCAAATTGTCTTAAGTCAGAACATCACCCAGCAAAAGGATTGGAAGTGAGGCAGATTTTGCAATATAGGTGTAATTTGTATTCAGTGAGAAACACTGTACAGTCACCAGGGGAATACATCCTCTGCTAGCTGCAATGTGTCATGCCATTCCCACAGGGAAATGAATGCAGAACAGTAATTCAGGAAAGGTGGCAAGAGCATGGGCAGCTGTGGCAAGATCTATACCCAAATGGAAAATACCTAGTTTCTCTGTCAGAACATTGTGGTTATCTCACATTCATTTAACAGACAAAGGTCCAACGGGGGCCTACAGCTGTAAATTTTCATAAGCCCAGGTAGGGGAGTACCTTCAAATGATAAAGCATGCCTGCAGGCCATATTCTTTCTGATCCATCTCTCTAACTTTAATAAGCTGGGTTTTTTCCATTTTTCCTGGCTTGATTTACAGATTGTTGTCCTGGCCTCAGCTGAACTTGAAGGTAATAAAAAGGTTTAATGACTGAATGACTGCAATCCAAAATGTTTTTTTTTCAAATATTGAAAGTGTTTGCAGCTGAAATCACTTCAGTTGGTTCCCAGGCTGCTGAATATACACAATGAGCCAGAGAGTTACAAGAAATAGTCTCAGAGTCCTGTTACAGTAAGTACTCTGTGATACTAAATACTTTCTGAACAAAAACTGCAATTTGTGTCCTTTCTTTTCCTCATGAGAAAGGAAGAAAAAAATTATTTCAACCAAGCTGCATTCTGTTTCCTCTGGGAGTCAGAAGCATAACATTTGTTCCAGTTACTGATAGCTGAATAGCACTACTGATAGCACCTATCTTTTATATAAATTTTCCTTCAGTAGATCTCAAAGGACAACCCTATCTGATCTGTCAGACAGCCTTCATATTCCAAAGGTAGTGGCATAGTGCCGTGACTGGGTGGACATGAGCTGAGTTCACACTAGAAGCTGAAAACATCCACATGCGACTTCTCTAGTTTGAGATGGGTTGGCAGGGGAGCGTGGGATAGATATATTACCAGAAGAGTTATGCCTTAGATTGAAATCACCCTTCTCATCTTGACATGCAAAATTATTTGTGGCTTTGAAGGCTGCTAGCCTACCTGCTCACTAGGGAAAAGTAGCTGCAATGCCTTAGACAAGCTTCAGTGGGTAGATGACTCAAATGAGGCTCAGAGTGCTTAGTAAAAGAGGCCAGTATGTTTTTAGTGACAGGGGCAAGTTGGCAAAGACAAATGAAATAGTTTGTCCAAGGGTGCCTGCAAAGCTTGTTGAAAAAATGGGGTTCAAGCTCGGGTCTCCTGAGTTGTCGTCCTATCATTTATCAAAGGTCATTCAGAGTGCTATATTTTTAAAATCAAAGATTGCTAATAGAGTTAGTGCACTTGTGATTGATATATTGGTTTTGTCTAGAAATAGTCAACAGCTGCCAGAAGTTAAGTTGAACATCAATTGAAAGTTGATTACTAAACTTTAAAATACTGGATAAGACACAGCAGCTTTGCCACAAAATGTTGAATAAGCTTCCTCAAATTAGGAATGTTAGAATTATAACCAGCAAGTGTATCAATATTTTATAAATCTCCATTTTGTGATGCACCTTTGTATTTAGTTAACAGGTAAGTAAAGCAGTGGATCTTTTCTATGTAATTATACTATTTTATTTTATACATTCACTGATATTTTACTTGCAGATATTATGCAGCCTGTCCTGTTGGTTCCTGAAATCTATCATTACAAAAATCATAGGAGCATAGCAGATTGGCAGCTACTATAATTAATACCACTTAATTTGCTGTATATAAGTACAAGTTATGCATATTTGGATTTGATAATTTCTGCTGGTTTTCTTCTCTTTAAAGAAAAGGGTAGTCTTTTTTACAATTTTATTACTGGATGAAGACCAAACTCTTCTAATCAGGTAGAAAATAAAGATACTCTGAGTGTTATGCCAAATAGGTAGTTTCACATTTGGAAAATCCTATAATTTTGGCCACACCCTGCTCCCACTTTTTTGAATGGCTTATGTTTTAAAGGGATGAAAATTGGAAAGATTAGATAGTGTATGTTTTGGTACTTGACAATATATTTATTTCCCAAGTTTTCTATTTTTAGTTTTTAGGTGGTCTGTTTATCTGGTTTATGAATACTTGTATGTGAGTATGTGTGTATTGTTTAGGAAAGAGCACAGTTATGGAGTACTGATAAATATGGCTTGAAGTCATCTTGTCAAGATAATCTAGGCCATCCCCTTTTGATGTGAAACAGACTTCACTGTCTTTTCAGCCAACCTATTACACTGTTTCATTGTCTGTGCTCTTGGAAGATTTTCCTAAACTATAACCTGAATCTTTCTTTTTTCTGCAATTTAAGATCATAATTTCATACCTTATTCACTACTGACAGAGATAAAACTTTACAAAAGCTTTTCTGCATCTTTAAAGACTATCATTATGCCTCTTCTACCCTCTATAGCTCTACTGGGCCACGTAGCTCCAAGTGTTTCAGTCTTTTGCTCCAGGACTTACATTTTATACCTTAGATTATTCTTATTCTCCTTCTCTAGACTTGCATCAGCTGATTCACCTGTTTGTCGAAGTGCAGTACTGGCAGAATACCCCAGTAGAGCCATTACTTTTTGGTTTTCACACTTTATTACAGTTTCTACATCCCCGTGAGAAGTTTTGCATTTTCAGAACAGCGTGATGCAGGTGATTCATGTTTATTGCTGCAGCCCTTATGTCCTTTTGAAAGAAAAGCTCTCACTGTTTCTCATCCTTTATTTGTTTACTTGATTATTTAAGTTGTATTTCTCTCTGTTGAATAGCATACCTTCTTTTTTAACAGATTACTTCTTCAATTTGCAAAGATCTCCTGGACTTTTAATTCTTTCCTCCTGAATACTTTCAGTGCCTCTTAGCTTACTTTTATCTGAAATCTGATGAGCATAATTTATTTTCTGTCAACCTGGTCAAGAGTGAAAAATAAATAGAACCAGACCGAGATCAGACTCTGTTGGAACCCTGTTTGACAGTCTTCCTTTCTGACAATGCTTCATTAATAGCTGCTCGTAGGGACACTTAGCAAATGGTTTTGCACCTGTCACAGAGTAATTTCACCTAGCCATATTTCTGTATGTTGTCATGGTGAGATAATGTTAAAAGCCTTTTAAAATCAAGATGTAGGCCATCAAGTGCTTCTTGTCTCTTTACAAAACCTGCTTCCATTCTTCATTTGTACAGCAATAATACAATAAGATTTGTGCCAAAGTTTCTCAAGTGCCTGCATCCTTTCGATATACACTTATAATATAATACTTACATCTGATGTTTGTGCAGGTAACTCTTCAGACGTGGCCACATCAACATATATCCACAGCTAATGCCTCTTATTAGCTTAGAAATGTATTATTAGCTTATAGAAATGTATTTCTATATTGGATGTAGAAAGGAATTAATACCAATCAGTTTTGCCAGCTTTGCCAGTCTAATCTCTGATGAGTGAAGTTTCTAAAAGCCAGGGCAATTCGGTCTGACTCTAACTCTAGGAAAGTTACGAGCAACAGTTACAGAGGTCTATCTTGGAACTGTTTGTGAAACTAAAGAATTAATGAAATATTGAACAGAGAACCAATCAGCTAAGGCCTCAGGACCCCAAAGCCATTTCTCTGGGACTTCAGATATTTCAGGTTCTGTCTGATGGCAGGCTGCAAGAAGTTACTACATGTATTTCATGGACTCAGTAGAAAACTAATATTCTTTCCGACAGTTTGACACCAAATTTGGCTTCTTACGTAGGTGTAGTTCTTATACAGTGGGAGCCTTCATATTAAATGCAGTCTTTTATCCATCAAGATGCCTGAAAGAATTTTTGAATACTACCTGTGGGGCTGAGTGGGAGTAAGAGAAAGGGCATGAATGAAAGGGTTGTCTGGCTGTGTGGATGTGAGTGGCAAAGCACCTTACTATTGACTATACCTGTATGGTACTGTCAAGATTTTCTCTTTTTCTGACTTCTTAGCTGATTTTCATTCAGGCTTCTGTAAAAAGGTTGATGTTTCCTTCGTATTAGAAGAGCCTTTAGCCTTCTCTCCCACTGAGGCCATCAGGTGCATTCACAGATGGCCTGTTTCTTCTTTCTGATTTTGTTCTTTTCTTTGTGTTTTTCCTAGCTGTGTTTAATTCTGTAGGGTGTAACTGATAGCATGACACTGTCATAAAGAGTGAAAAAAAATTTACCTAAGTATTGAGAAAAATGACCCTTGTTTTGTGAATAAACCCCAATAATTGTACAGCTCATTAGTCATGTGATTGTATTTGCATAAGTATTTTCATCTGATATGTCTAAAAAGCATAAATATAATTGTTGAATTAAATAACAGCATGTGAGACTTAGCAACTGGAGAACTGTGGCAAGTACTTCTGCCTTCCATGTCACTGTTTATCTGAGTGTGTGTCTACCTTTAGTCAATATTTAACAAGGCAGTAATTGCTAACAGGGCCACACTAAGGATGTTGATAAAGCTGTCTGTGTGGCTGCTGTTGGAAAGGGTGCCACATAGACACAAATGTGCCAGAACACTTGCTGTCGCAGGATCCTGGGTAGTTTTCCTCCTTACCTGTATTTTCCCCACAGTACAGATCCTTTTGCGTTCAGATTTTTGTAACATCTGGCTAGTAATCATTGCACATGCCTCATGGGTGCAATCATCTGTAATCACCTACAGATGTACACTTGCAGCTACATTACTGATTTACTCTTCATGTAATCCCAGAAAATGTTTTTTTCATGATTTACAGTGTTGTATATTGCTTCAAATATTCTCAAAAGGAAAATGAAGTCCTGCATGAAAGATACCTAAATGTTAAAAAATATTCTATAAAGTAAGTGAGAGAAGCTTCATGCCATGAAAGATCAGTCTGAAATGAGAAGAACTTATTCTATGCTGTATCATCAGGCCATGTGTCAATTGCTAGGGCCAATACACTATTAAATGATACTAATTACATCTTATGCCTGCAGAGAGTATTTGATAAAGACTACCATATCAATGTCTGGTTTGCAATCACAGTATCATAGAATCGCTGTGTTGGAAAAGACAACTCTACCTGTCCACTACTAAATCATATCCCTAAGCACTTCACCTGCCTATCTTTTAAATACCTCCAGGGATAGTGACTCAACGACCTCCCTAAGCAGCCTGTGCCAGTGCCCAATAATGCTTTCAGTGAAGAAACTTTTCCTAAAGTCCAGTCCAAACCACCTTTGGTGCAACTTGAGACCATTACTTCTCATCCTATCAGCTATCACTTGAGACAGGAGACCAACACTTACCACACTACAACCTCCTTTCACATAGTTATAGACAGTGACAAGGTTTCCCCTCAGCCTCCTTTTCTCTAGGCTAGACCACCCCAATTCCCTCAGCAGCTCCTCATGAGACTTGTTCTTCTTGCCTCTTCACCAGCTTCGTTGTTCTTCTCTGGACAAGCTCCAGGACCTCAATATCTTTCTTGTAGTGAGGTATTAACTTACAGGAGGTAAGCACACATGTATTGTACTTTGTAGACAAATAATGAAAGTTCAATGGTAAGGAGTGCTTCAAAGCAGATATACAAAAATTACATCTGTAGTAAACCTTTCTTGCCTCACAGTAGGAGTGAACACTGCTCAATGGCATGGTGAGGCACCAAAATCATCTCATTTCATGGAGTATGAAACAGCAACAGAGCATTAGGTCTCAGATATTTCACACCGTTATTATAAGGTCTTTTCCCTTATAATATTTGATCTAGAATTTAAATATTCTTGGCATGCCTGCAGTTGAGAGCCTTTTTTTTAATTGGTAATTAGAAGAAAATATTTTTATGTCACTGTGAAAAAAGTCTACCATGATTAGATTAAAAGTGAACCTTAGTTTGTGTTTGCAAAAGGAAACATCATAGTGGGGCCAGAATCAACTTCTTCAATTGACTTATAGGTATTGTTTTAATAAAAGGCTTGTACACGGATCAAAAGAGCTGCTTTGTTTATTGATAAACTGAAATTTTATCTACCAAACATAGGAGTTACATTGGTTCTCTTGGTGTTTCTTTTATAATGAGGAGAATACTTTCAAGTGTGCAACCAGTCTGAACTGCAAAGGCATTGCTCTTAGACTAGTAGAAGATTGGTGTAGCATTATATGCATGGTTCAGAAAGAAGGAATTAAGGTTAAGATAGTATGCTGTGAATCTGGATTTTGTGCCTCTGTCACAATCCATCAAGTACCTTGCTCATTAGAGATTTAATGTTGCCTGCTAATTCACTATTTCATAGTGGATGAGTAGTGTGTTGAGTGATGAGGTGTGATGGACACATGAAAGCCAAACAAACAGAAAGATCTCACACCAGTCTAGAATAAAAGCTGAAAATCTAGCCTAAACCAGACCCCAGTTAGGTACTCCTAGAAACAACAAGCATTCAGAACTACGAGTCCATTTGCTTATGCGGATACCTGTATCATGAACTTGCTGCAGGAGACTGTTACAGGTTCCTAAAGAGAAATTAGAAGTGTCCTCTGGTTTTATATAGTAGTGCAGTGGTCAAAGTGAGAGACCTGCATCCTGGAGGGATGCTCTGCTCACCCCCATGTAGGGACCAGGGCAGAGCAAACTCCCTTCCACCTCCCTCCCTTTCAGGTTGCAGCAGAAAGAATTCCTGCTCCCAGAGGACAGCAAGCTACACAAGACTGGTGACTAGAGGGAGTACTACAAAGATCTGCTCTTTGTCATTCTTACAGAAAGTTACTTCCAATTTTTCTCCATGAACTGCCTAACACAAAATATTATAAAACCAGCTTTAATGTTTAGGACTCTGAACCTTGGCAAGACATACCAACATAAAAGAAAACACTTAAAACCCAACTTGTCAGTCCTGCTGCCACTGGACGAAGAAGAGAGCCTGTCACTGGTGGCAGGGGCTGATTTCTTTTTCACTCCATGCCCACTTGAAACGCTTATCTTTTGGTGGCAGTATTAGCAGCTACTTGGTCTTTCCAGGTGCCTGGCATAGGCAAAAATTGCAAGTGGATTATGACTGATTAGTTGTCCTAGGCAACTGCCTACTTTGCCAGCTCTGAGACTTCCATGTGCATGAGGAACAGTGAATTCTGTGTTGATGAACAGAGTAAAAATGATATTTGCAGGTTATTTGTTCAAGGTAGGAAGTAAAACTGATAGTAAAAAGGATTACAAGGGTGTTTTCAGCCTCCTAATATGCCTCCTTCTTCCCCCCACTGCCCTTTCATGCAGCCTTCTCCACCTGAATGAAGCCAGCATCATTTTGCACAGATACAGATGGCTAGAAATGCGGATCAGCATCACCACCACAGCTCGACTCCCTTAGATCTGAGTCAGTTGGTATCTGTGCTAATAGAAAGTGATGATGGTATGTAATTGTTAAGTCAGAGCCTCAGTTGAAACATACCAGTTAAAGGCTAAGAGCTCTCATGAAAGAGGCATTGGTTCAGTAATGATTTCATCAGAATTTGTGGTCAGTCTCTTTTATTCTACAGGTGACATACACACTTCATATATGTATTGAGTCTTAATGCCATGTTTTTCCAGGCAGGTGCATCATCGGATTAAATACTTTGATAAATAGGTCTAATCTTATTGCATTTATACAGCTCTCTGATTCAGGCACTTGAATGTAAAGTGCCTAATAATGAGGCCTTCATCCATGACCACAGTCATCATGCGGTAACATGACAAGTGATAGCAGTGTTAATGTGTGACAGTGTCAGAATATAATTAGGGAAGCCATTCAGAATGTCTAGCAATAAAACTCATATTTTCTAAGTGTGAGCCAAATCTACTGAAAGCACGCTCCATTACTTCACTGATTAAAAAATCAGTGACAATCATTATTTCAAAAATGGTGATAGGTTTTTGCTTTTCCCACTGGAATTCCCTCCTAGGCCTTGCAGATGGAGAGTAACAAAGTCCTGATCCCAGCCGAGGCACTGTTGTGGGCAAGAGAATCTCCGCTCAGCAAATTTCACTTGTTTGTTTTACTGCCAATTAACATAAACTTATGATCACTCATTCAGGTATTGAGTCTCACAGAAGACAAATGGTTAAAAAAACACCTAGGGAAAACACCTTTCCTCCTGCACCTATCTCAGCTTCAGTCCACACACCTCTCCTCCCTATGTCCTAGTCCCCACTCTGCTTTTGCAGGATGTGAGATGGGGAGCGGTTCAGGAAGCTGAGGTCAGTGCATAGTGGTTTCTTTTTTTGCTGCTCTTTGTTTCTTACTCTGCTGCTACTGGTCCTACTCTCTGAAGGGTGGGCCTGTCCTTGGGCTGCAGTCCCTTCAAAGGCATCACTACTTTGGAATGCCCCACATTACCAAAGACCTGCCAGCTATGCCCAGTGCAGGCGTGCAAATAAACCTAGACATGACAGCTTAGACCACCTTAACATAGGCACTTTCAGAAAGCTATACAGCTTTTTGGTGAGCATAGAAAGGTAAAGAAAATTGTTCATATACTGCATGTGGAAGAGAAAAGTCTGCAGTCTTCATTGTGTTGTTCCTCTTGGGAAATAGCTCTTGTTATGAAGAATGTGAGCACTGTGAGGAGTGAAGCATGGCTACGTGAATAAGATAAGCAAGTTCAGTTTGTTGCTTGGATATAATGAAAAAGTTGAAAGAGAGTCAACTAGTAAATGCCTGTTTACACTTAAGGCATGAGTTTTCACTAGTTGTAGCTTCTTAAGAACCTGTTTAAAAAGCCATGTTTAGTTTATCACTAATAATAAAAGGCTTTGGGAGTTTTGTTTTTTCTTTGGAGTTTTTTTGTTTGGCAGGAAAAATACTAATGAAATTCAGTGGTTGAAAGTTGAATGTAAACAAATGTATTTAGGAAAACATGGACATTGAGTAAGTGTCACTACCTATAAACATAATCATTAGGAAATCAAAGTGAAAACACTTGGTATCTCTCCTAAAACCATACTGGAGCCCTTGTAGAAGTTATTGCATTTGGTGCAGGAAACAGTTGGTGAAAATCTCAGCTTTCCTTGCTATACAAATGAATTTAATTTTTTTCTAGCTTAATGCTGGATTAAATTATCCCAGAGTTTCCTCTGGGCCCTAGGCTTGACCCTGTATATTATTTATTCTTTAGCTTGACTCTTTTGTCTCAGTCTTATATGTGGCTGAGAAGCTAAAGATCTGTACTCATAGCACAGGAGAAGTAGTCTTTGTCTTTTGCTTTGTATTTTTCTAAGTATGGTTCTGACACTTCAATACCTTAAACAAAAGGTAACTGAAAAGAGGTAATGCCAGCCTACCATAGTCAATGTGTTAGTAATTTCTTCTCATTATAAATACATATGCTGTATTTGAACATTTGTATTAAGCGTAGTTTAACTTTGCTCCTGGTTTTATATTTTCCTGTTCTCTAAACAATTCTTAATGATCCTAAACTTCTTGTTCTTCCCTATAGTGAAAAAATGTAGATCTACTATATAGTCAGTTTTCAAAGAACACACAAAAAAGCATTTTTGACACAATTTTCCTTTCTCCCAATGATCACCTTTAATTCTACTCACTATTTAGCCACTTTTTCTTCTGAGTTTCCAAATGCCAGTTTGTGTAGAGGTTTATTTTCAGAAAGCACATCTTTCTACAGTGGTTTTGACCACAGACATTACCATTATGCTTTTCAGCAGAATGCAATTTTTGCCATCATGTGAGTCTAGCAGTATTTTGGGCTGTGTTCATGTTACTTTAGGCTTGCTTGTGTTCTCTGTTAGTATTATGTCTTGTACAGGATAATACAGGATATCCTTTAGATCAAATTTTCCTCTCACTGAAATTTTCTTGATACATCAAGTAGACACAATGTTTTAGGGACTCTTATCATCATTCAGAGCAATAGAAGTAGCTTTTCCTTGACTAATTTTTGCTCAGAAATTCTAGGTTTGTGTTCTGTTCACCAAGTCACGACTTTTTTGATGCCTCATTTGTGTGCTGCCTCTCATGCTTTTAGGTTGCATAGGTGGCTGAATTACTACTTTTTCCTTTCCTTAAGAAAGTTTCTCTTTTGAACGCCTTACACTACATGTGCAATTAATATAATTATTAACTTACTAATTGAACAATTAAAACAATTTCAGGCATTCTGGTCCATCCTTTCCCCAGTGCTGACATGCTTAATAGTTTAGTGGGTATCTTAACCTTTACATTGAAAATACTAGTGGTATAATATTGTACTGACAGAACTAAGATTTCACAATGCAGTGTGTAGAAAATTCATTTTCCTATTAGAGAGTTACTCAGGCTTGTCTAAGAAGCAAGATGGAATGATTTAATTCTCAATTTGGTGCATCAAGAAAGGACTGTTTCATGTGAGCAGAAACAGAAATAAAAAAAAGAGTAGGCAAACTTAATTTATCAAAATGTGCTTTTATGGCACATATATTTCCTTAGCAGTATCCTTAGGACATGAAGATCTTGCATTGCACAGTAAAGCAGAGTCTGTTAAACCCGGAGTCTATTTGCCCAGAGGAGAAGGACCTGGGGGTGTTGGTTGACAGCCGACTGAACATGAGCCAGCAGTGTGCCCAGGTGGCCAATGGCATCTTGGCTTGTATCAGAAACCGCGTGGACAGCAGGTCCAGGGAGGTTATTCTGCCCCTGTACTCGGCACTGGTGAGACCGCACCTCGAATGCTGTGTTCAGTTCTGGGCCCCTCACCACAAGAAGGATGTTGAGGCTCTGGAGCGAGTCCAGAGAAGAGCAATGAAGCTGGTGAAGGGGCTGGAGAGCAAGTTTTATGAGGAGAGTCTGAGGGAGCTGGGGTTGTTTAGCCTTGAGAAGAGGAAGCTGAAGGGAGACCTTATTGCTCTCTATAACTTCCTGAAAGGAGGTTGTAGAGAGGAGGGTGCTGGCCTCTTCTCCCAAGTGACAGGGGACAGGACAAGGGGCAATGGCCTTAAGCTCCGCCAGGGGAGGTTCAGGCTGGACATCAGAAAAAAGAATTTCACAGGAAGGGTCATTGGGCACTGGCACAGGCTGCCCAGGGAGGTGGTTGAGTCACCTTCCCTGGAGGTGTTTAAAGGACGGGAGGATGAGGTGTTGAGGGGCATGGTTTAGCGTTTGATAGGAATGGTTGGACTTGATGATACAGTGGGTCTTTTCCAGCCTAGTGATTCTGTGTGAAACCAACACCTTGCATCAAACAGATATCAATAAGTTTGTCCTCTTAACTAATCTCCATGTTCTTCAAAGCACACTCTATACTTTGATCATTTTGAATGTGAAATATTAGCAAGAACTTC
Source organism: Phaenicophaeus curvirostris (assembly GCF_032191515.1). NCBI lineage: Eukaryota > Metazoa > Chordata > Aves > Cuculiformes > Cuculidae > Phaenicophaeus > Phaenicophaeus curvirostris. The sequence goes on along the minus strand of NC_091392.1, from coordinate 159,253,796 downwards.
AGAATTAGCTGTGTAATTTTCCAAGTATGTTATCAATTCTGTAGTTTCCAAGGTTGTGCTGTTTTGTGGTGGTGGTCCACTATCTCTATTGCTGGGCAAGGATATCCCACTTCATGCTTGTTCACTTGTCTCCCTTAAATGAATCCTCATGGTTTATTTCTAAGTGTGCTTTATCTCAGCTCCAAAAGGAGGTGTCTGTGTTTTGTTCAGATGCAGTGCTGCCAGTGGAACACTTGTGCTGCTGCATTAGGTGGTCTCAAAGATGCTCACACCACTTTGTTGCCTCTGCAAAGTTTTTTCTTGATCTGGAGACATGTTCTCATCATACCTGTTTTCTCCATTTAGATTTAAGTTTATTTGAGGGTTCATAAACCTTGTAATCAACATACCATCTTTTAAGGTATTTCCCCCATGACTGGCTGAAAGCAGACTGGTTTTAGAAATGCTAATTTCCTCAGTATGGAGTTTTCTCCTGAGCAAACACTGGGTGATTGGCGTTTATTTACTGAGTTCCTTTGATCATAAAAACAGTTTATCCTTTGTAAACTGGTTGGATGGCCGGGCCCAGAGAGTGGTGGTAAATGGTGTGAAATCCAGCTGGAGGCCAGTGACAAGTGGGGTTCCCCAGGGCTCAGTGCTGGGTCCAGCCCTGTTCAATGTCTTTATCAATGACCTGGATGAAGGCATTGAGTGCACCCTTAGCAAGTTTGCGGATGACACTAAGCTGGGTGGAAGTGTCGATCTGCTGGAGGGTAGGGAGGCTCTGCAAAGGGATCTGAACAGGCTGGACCGCTGGGCAGAGTCCAGTGGCATGAGGTTTAACAAGGCCAAATGCCGGGTCCTGCACTTGGGGCACAACAACCCTGTGCAGTGCTACAGACCGGGAGAAGTCTGTCTAGAAAGCTGCCTGGAGGAGAGGGACCTGGGGGGTGTTGGTTGACAGCCAACAGGGGGCTGGAGAACAAGTCTTACGAGGAGCAGCTGAGATAGATGGGGTTGTTTAGCCTGGAGAAGAGGAGGCTGAGGGGAGACCTCATTGCTCTCTACGACTACCTGAAAGGACGTTGTAGAGAGGAGGGTGATGGCCTCTTCTCCCAAGTGACAGGGGACAGGACAAGAGGGAATGGCCTCAAGCTCTGCCAGGGGAGATTTAGGCTGGACATTAGGAAAAAATTCTTCACAGAAAGGGTCATTGGGCACTGGCACAGGCTGCCCAGGGAGGTGGTTGAGTCACCTTCCCTGGAGGTGTTTAAGGCACGGGTGGACGAGGTGCTAAGGGGCATGTTTTAGTGTTTGATAGGAATGGTTGGACTCGATCCGGTGGGTCTCTTCCAACCTGGTTATTCTATGATTCTATGAAATCACTTGGTCCCATAGCCTAACAGGACAGAGTTTATAACCCTCTATTGACTGCATATGTAAGTGAATATCCCTGTACGTTTTACTTTGAAAATATAGGTTTTCTTAATTAAAAGTTACACAGTAAGGTTCATAAAAACCAGACAAATGCACGATTCATTATTTCTTCCTGACAGAGATGAGCTATTGCAGTTGCCAAACAATCTTGGGGTGATAATGGTTTTAGGGTGAGAGACAATAGCTCTGTTAGCCAAAATTCTGCAGCACACATCAAAATTATTATTGCTGCAGAAAGACTGAATGTGCGTTTCAAACCTGAGGTCTTGATGAGCCTTCCAATGAAGCCATGTAGTTTGCCAGACATCTTAGGGTTATATCAGTTTTTGTTCTTTAGTATGACTAAAATGGAGGACATTCTCTAACATAAGACAGTGTTAGTTAGTGAGTTTGCATGGATTATGGATGCATGGGAGCATAAGGCCAAAATGATCAGACTCCAGCAGGGAGCATGGTTCTTGCAAATTTTCAGCTCTTCAAGCTCTCTAAATTCTTACTGTTGCTGAAGGGAGTCACATCTGTTCTATCGTTGTGTGGGTGATGTTGATTAAGTTTTACTGGAGAATGTATTAGCAAAGAGCCTTTAATGAGAAATTTTTGGCAGATTAGAAATTCTTGTGTCGTAAATATATTACGTAAGGTTCTGAATTTTCAGTGGGCCTTTATCAAAAGGCTACATCTCAACTGGTGGACCTGGATGTCTGAGGTCCTTGCTTTGTATGCCATGGCTGTGTCATTACCTCATACCAGAGAGATACTTCATTGCTGCTTCTTTATTCCTGCTTGATTTCTGTGGGATATGTGAACCAGAAGGCAGACCCAGTCTCCCTTCTCCAGGACTGAGGCACCAGTGTTCTGGCACACATTGACTGCTTCAACTGGTTGTACTACATGGGTCCAAGGGCATGGCTGGGATCTAAATATTGGCTGTCACTGATGATCACAGTGAGCTCTTTGTATTTCTATGTTGGAAGACTAACACAGAGATACCTAAACCCACAGATTTTCAAAAAAGAATACTAAGAAAGTGCTTCTAATTTTAGACGACTGAATAAGTGGTCTGAATGTGAAAAGAAGAAAAAAATAATAATAGTGGGATGATCCAGTTAACTCCATTAGCTACTTGATGTTTCTGTGTACTTGCCACTTTTCTCTGTGAAGCCATTTTAGTTGCCTAGTTAATTAAGACTTTTTTTTAGGCGGTAGTTTGGACATACAAAACACCTGCATAAATCATGTCCACTGAATTATCTCTGTTACACTAACAAATGGTATATGGGAAGTTGTAGAGTTTTGGAAACTTAGAGTAATTTGAGCAGCCCTCAAGATTTTAATTTATTGCTACGTTAATCCCAAAATAATTGGGTCTTGCATTAAACCAGGCAGTCAGGTGAAACTAATGTGAATAGATTAGTACAGTTTTCTTGTACTGACAGTCAAAGAAAACTTTGCTGCTACTGAGAGAATTCAGTGGAACATACTTTCCCCTGTCATTTCAGGGTGTTCTGTTTTACTTTCAGCAGGTAGTTTGATCTATAGTAAAACAACTTTCCAGAAAACTTTACATTTTCTTTTGTTCTCAGTTTTGTTTTTAATTGTGGATCTTTTTCTTCTATATATAATTTGATATATCAATTTTGTCATTATATTATGCTGCACAGAATTTAATAACCTGTCTTAACATCTGTGCTGCGTGTATTCTCCTCTCTGTTTTTCATTCCCATCTGTGCCTGGGAACACAGAAAGAATGGTTTGCACACTGAACTAATATGTTTTGGTTAGATATTATTTTGAAAGTAAGAATTTTGATGTTTTCCTTCTAATATACTTTCTGATAAGTACTTGAGTGATAGGATTAGCAGTGGTAATAACGAAAAATAAAAATAAAATCATACTTTTTGATGTTAAGCAAAAGGCACATACACTGTCACTGGTCATAAGCTGAAGAGATAGAAGTGTGGCTAAACTGGGAAAGTCTATCTTATTAGAAGAGTATAAGAAAATGAAAGTTTAGGGAGGTAAAATGCAAGCTTTAATTGCATCTTTTTATACTTTTTTCTTCAGTAAGCTTTATCATCTCAGACATATCAATCCATCCCTTATTGATTTATGATTTCATATACCGTTTCTTAATTTATCTCAAGTAGCATGGTCTTAAATCCTGTGTAAGTAAGTTTTCTCCTGAGATTACAAGCCTAATAAGAAAAAATATTGAAAATTCAGTAGAGGTCCCTGGCACCAGCACAGCTGTTGGCTTCTTACTGAACCACTGAAATATCCCCACCCCTTGCCCCCTACTGCTTTGTGTCTCAAAAGGGCTTATTTGCTCCAGCATAAGGGTTTATGGAGTCCTATAATGGAGATTACTGGGGAGCATGGTGCTGGAGGCATTGCAGCTGGCTGTGAAGGACCGAAGGTCCCACAGGGTGCTCCAGGGAAGCCTTTGCATGGCACCTCCCAAAGAGTCTGCAGTGTCTCCATGCCCACCACTGCAGATTGTGGGCTAAATGTAGTCCGAGTACAATTTCCACAGATTACCTTCTCGTGCTTACTTTCTAGTGCCCCTACTCCAGTGTAGGAAGGTCTCCCAGCACGATTTTGAGATGATGCAGGCTCTGTGAAGGCAAAGGAGGAAATATGTTTTTGTACTGCTGCTACTGTTTACTTGTATTTCCTACGGAAGTGAAATTTGAAACACTCAGGTCTATTATCTAGAGTGACATTTCTTTTCCTGTAATGCGGAATGCCAACCAAAGGATCAGATAACTTTGAGAGGCTAAATAAAGTAATCAGGGACACATATGTGCTGAGAATAGTATGGTCAAAGGGAAATAAATGTGCAGTAAGTCCATGTCTTTAATGAGGATTTACTAAGAAAGTAAATAGAAGAAGCTGCTTCAAGCAAAAACAACCTCCCAGCCCACAAATTTGCACTATGCATGAGAATTGAAGAAAGGTTTATATCAAAGACAATAACTATTTGTGTGGATAGCTACTCAACAGCTCACAGTCTGACAAGGAACAGAGAACAATGTGAAAAAAACAGAAAGAGGAGTTAAAGGTGTGACAATAGTGTGAACAACTCTGAAGCAAAAGGCGTGACTAATTTCATCTACCTTAAGGAGCAGGAAACTCTTAGCCAATAAGCAAAGCATGAAGTTATGCAATTAGAAACCTGTCATTCCATACCAAGAAAATTAGATCCTATCGGTTTAATTATCAGTCAGTGCCATTAAGACAATATAGCTCTGCATAATGAAAGCTGCAGTTACTGGGTAATAGAGGTAATTGTTTTCGCAGTGGAAGATTTTCACTTTCAGACACGAGCTTCAGTATGTGACTAGTTTACAGGCTTTGACCTTCAACATTCATGTAATGCATGGGATACATTGTTTTTACTTCATCTCCTGAAATCCTGAACGGCATTTTCGTAAAGTTGGTGGAAATGAGCAAAACCACCCACTACAAATGAAATTTATAGTCATGCAATGTCGTCTGTTAACTGTAATTAGAGCAGCTTACCAAATCATCTTTGATTTAAGACCTTTGATTTGATAACACAAAGCCGGCTTGCAGCTTGGCTTTCCCACTTCTGTTGGGGAATAGGGGGGAATAATGCTATTCCACAAAATCTAGATCACAGATGGTCACTCTAGAGGGGGTAGCACACACAGAGCAGAAGCTTAGGTGTGACTGTCCAGCACATTGGCTCATCTGTGATAACTAACTTCATACATGCTGCTACCCTTGCAGTACCCTGTGGCAAATATGTGATGGATGCCACTCCTTCTTCATTAAATACCTCACAGCCTCATGTTATTACTCTGTTACACAAATATTTAAATATTGTCTTTTTATTTTTCCTAATTGTCTTTTCTCTACTGTTCTTAGAAATTTTCAGTGGTTACTGTATTCTGCTCCATGATCAACGTCATGACATTGCCATGTGAAGAAATTCTAACACAATATCTAGTATGCACTGAGTGGTATTGGAAAAGACCTCGGTTACAAGCGAAAAATATAGCACAATGCTTTGGATCCCCTGTGAACTATTGACATACTTAAAAAACCTGAAAGACTGTTCAGTTCCGGTTATTGCCTTTCTCATAGCAACTAAGAATGAAAAGAAAGTACTTGAAGGACTAAAAGCATTATCTAAGAACATTAAATACCTTATGTATTCTTTACTCTGATCATAAATTTTAGTTGTGATCAAACTAGGACATAGATCTTGCAGTATCTGGCAGGTCTGAATAAATCTTTAACACATCTAACAAATAGTTACCACTTCTGTATTTTTCCGTACTTAGGACAGAGTGTTGGGAAATACATCTTGATTTCCTTGTCACAGCAGAATTTTTGTTCTGCGAATTGTTTCAATGTGCAAATAATTGTCATCTTCCCTCAAATCTCTTCAGATATTTTCAGCGGACTTATTAATGGTACAAGCTACTTTGGAGGTTCTCCTTAATACCCAGCAGTATTTAAGACTTTTTGAAGAGATGCCATTCCATCTCCAGAGAAGGTGTGACTAGCCATTTTGTAAAGTGTCAGGATACGTCTCCTTCCTTACTGCAGCCAGTATTTTCTACTCTCATCTGAAAACTTCTTTAGAAGCTTGTCCACTACTTTTCCAACAAATCTGTACTACTGTCACCTTGCAGTAGAGAGAACCATAATGAACAGTACTTTGCCTCATTTCAGTAAGAGATTTTGACCACAGATTATGCCTCCTAAGATTAGGCAATTAGCATTAACCCTCAATTTAAGAGTCTCAGTTCACATCTGAAAAGGAGTAAAAAACACAACAGTATCACCTTTTTCTTTCCACTGTGAAGAAGATTGTAGTAACTAAGCTTCCAATTCTGGCACCTAATTTAAACAGCTATAATGAAATTGGGTTGTCATTGGGCCCCTGCTCCCAGATAAGCTATATGCTTTCTTATTTCATGATACTGAAAGAATGAAAACTGAATTTTGTTGCATAAAATTCAAAGGAAATGAAAACAGCAAATTATCTGTCAGAAGGCTTCATCAGTCACTGGTGGGACAAGGACATCTGCCCGTTCACAGAGCATAGCTGCTCTGTGGTGAGATGTACAAGATAAAAACTTCAGAAATCTGTTTTATTTCTCAAGGAGCTGGCTCTGTACATGGCTGATTCATCTTGACAGAGGTTACCCAGGGGCTGAGAAATTCAAATAAAATAGATTAGTCACAACAGGACTTCAGCATGTCTCTTCTGATAAACTGTGGTATTATTTTCTTCTAATTACCTGCCTGTGGCAGGTTTTGCATGGTTTTTATAGTGATATGTGTACTACTTTTGTATCCTTTTGTACTAACCAACTTTTCTATATTCTACTTATTAATATTTTTCTTTTTGTTTTCATCTACAGTTTTTAGTAATTTTACTTAGAATTCTGAGGTTAAATGACAATTAATTAAATATGTCTATCGTCATCTTTTCAACCAAAATGCTTCAATTTTACTACTATTCAGTTCTCTTTTCCAGAAAAAGACTGCATCTGTGCTTTCTTTTTCCTATTTTCTTTTTTTTTTTTTTTGCATTTCATGTAGAATCATAATTCTGCCATTACCTGGATTTTTTCTTTTTGTCCTCAGTATCTGATCCAGAACTATGGAGCAATAATGATGACTCACAGGGGGCAGCGGCAGTGAACGGAAATTGCATGCTGCAGTGGCCATTTAAAAAGTCAGAATCTTACCATTATTATACCATAGCCACAGATGTGTACTTCACTGACTCTCATAAATGCCCTGGAAATAGCTAAGGAGATTGTCTGCAGTCATTGGAGCACTAAGAGAAATGCTAAAAGGAGAATACAGTCTTTGACTGGTTGCTCTGGGAAGCTTGTAGGATTAATTTAATAGATGTCTGTATGGTTATTTCACAAACAGATTCATCTTTGCAGTCTTTTTCCAGGTCATTTTATCCAGTTAAGAATGCTGCTTCTACTGTGCGTTTAGTCAAACTGTGGTTAACCCGCTCCCTACAGTCATTTTGCAAGTGGCTTAAACCTAATCAAAATATGATAAGTTGCTTCACACCTATCTGATTTCACACCTATCTATTCTCTTCTCAAGTGTGTTGCCAAGTTTATTAGATATGATGCTTTATGTTATCATACCAAACTAGCTAGCCTCCCATCAGCTTGTCTTTCTCCAGGTGCTTTCTGATTTCATTTATTACTTAGAAGTTCTATGAAATCCATAAAAGGCCTGCTTTCATGAATCTGCAGGATCTTGAAGTCTCTTTTTTCTAAACACGTTTAGTTCTTTCTGGTCCTGGAGCAGTCCTTCATTTCAGTTAATTATTAAGGTCATCAGTGAATCTGACCCACTATGCTGACAGCAGTTATTAGATTATTTGAATTGTTAGGGCTGAACATTTGCGATCAAAGTATGGAAATATTGTTAGCTTTGTATGCAATTCACTTACAACAGATGGATGCAGAATTGCAGTGTGTTAGGTGCAACTTCGGATGAATTTTCACTGGAGAATTTTAATGCAGTTCAGAGTAAATAAATATTTTGTTACAAAACCAGACTCTACCAAACAATGACCTTCCCCAGCTGTTATGCAGTACTTTATTAAATCAGCCACGTTGCTGAGAACTTCCAGAACAGAGCACTGTGTTAATCCTTCCTGCATAACTTCATTAGAAGCATTCTTAGAAATTTCCCCTTCAGGAAGCCAATGAAAATGAAATAATAAACATTTTTTTATTATTTGCTAATTGGGGATTAAGTCTGAGTTATTTAAAACAACTGGATGCTGTTGGACTTAGTGGGGTTTTGTTTGGGGCATATATCATCACATTTGCTGATGAAACCTTGTTTTTGAGCTGTTAGGAATCTTGGTAATACTCTTGTCCACTCCATCTTGTGACCATAGGAAACTGTGCCATATCCATTGTTCGTAAAAGTATGAAGTCCTAACCTAGAAAACTTAGGAATGAAAGAGGCAAACAAGATGAAAAACTCTTTCAGGACTTAATTTCTCTGATGACTAGAAAATGCCTAAAATCACCCTATCTCATGTTCACAGCCACTATATTCAATTCCAGTATTAATCTTTTTTCTTTCTTTATGGTCAGAGACAAATACTTAGAGAGTTTTACCCTCTACATTTTCCATTTTTTTTTTCAACCTGAAAATAGGAGCTTCCTACTATCAGAAGTTGTATTTGCACTTAGGTACTAGTTAATGCTTATATGTTTCTGATGTATAGTGCTGCTGAGCCATAAACTGTAAAAACATGTATGAACTATCGAGTTGAGTCAGAAGCTGGATTTGCACTAATAAAACCATCTGTTTGGCCCTGATCTTTGATCTACAGTGTGATATAGACTGACTCATGCTCACACTGCTCAAGCCTGTTCCCTTTCAGAGCATAATGGTTATATAGCCATGTGTACAGTTGGTTTTAATCTCTACTGGATGCCCTGAATCACTCTTGTGGCCCCAAAACATAACTCTAAAATGGTAGGGGATTTTTCAGTTCAAAGTTTCTGTGAGCATTCTGTCACGTATCTGGTGTCACTGACCACCAGGGATGTGATTTTATAACCCAGTATTGCAACTTTCAGTGAAACCCTCAAAAAAAGGGTATTTTTTAAAGTGCCAGAATCGGCCTGTAGCAAATCAGTACTTTGTGTCATGTGCCTGTGATGCTTTTAATATAGTGTTCAGAGTCTTATAGACAGAGTTATCATCAAGTCATGTCCTGAGTGACATTTTATTTTTTCACAGTGTTACTTTACATCTGTTACTTTACAGTAGTTAGATCTACAGCCCATGACTCATAAATGCTTCCTTTATGGAAGAAAAAGAAGAAAGGGCTTTTTGTTGAAGAATATGATTTAGCTGGTTCAGAAGCAGTGGAAGTTGGCTCTGCACCTCCTATAACAGTTTTCTAGGCAAAACCCTTACACAAGGTACTTTTTGCACTTCACACTCAGTGTTTCTTTATAGTGTCTACATGCAGCATTTGGAAAAGGTGGTGTCTATGTGCAGTCTAAACACACACATTACTTTATGCATGGTAATACCATTCTTTCTATAAACAGTAGATATGAGACACTGTAGTGGCTTTGCATGACTATTAAGCAGTTAACAGGTTTTCCTCTCAACTCCTCTCCCAGTTTTGATTTCCATAGTTTTTTTTTGTTTGTGATAGGTCAGTGGAAGATGGCCTTGCAAAGATTCTTTTGCTCTTTGTACAATAATTAAAGTGAGGTTAAACAAAAGAGCCATCTGTTTGGCAGGCCAAATAATTTGCTCTATAAGTGCTATAGAAGGAAGCTGGGTACTTGTTTGATGCTCCTAGCTGTAATATATAGTGGATAGGGAGGAAATCTTCGGATGTTTTCAGTCAGTGAATTTCTTTATCACTACATTTGCAGATTTTATTACATACCTTGTCCACCTAATACTGTTACTTCATTTTCTCCTCCTATGACTTTATACTCATGTTGTCTCACATTGCTGGTTTTTGTCTTTTTTTTTAAAAAAAAAAAAACAAACCCAAAAAAACTTTATCAGTGATTCATTGTTAGTATTCCTTTCCCTGGAACGTGATTGTTTACCTTTCTGTTCATTACGCAGGTAGTAACTCAGAATATTATCTGCTGACTGGACATAAATACATTTCTCTTTCTGTTTTCAGTGTTGATGTTAGGATTTACTATTATACTTTCCTAGGAGTAAAACAGAACATTTAGATGGTTGCGTCAAGGAAAACAAGATTTCCAGTTAATGTGTCTCAATCCCAGAAGTGCTTTCTGACACAGAATTCTTTAATGATGTAAAACTGGAGAAAAAGACTCAAAAAGCTGTCTGTCTAAAGGTCCAGCTCATTGCCTGGTCACTCCAAAATTGAATCACCTCTACCTACACCATTCCTTACAGATGCCTATCTGATGTAGTCTTAAAGAGCTCTGAGGACACAAATTCTACACTCCTCTCAGTTATTCCAGTGCTTGCTATTGCCTGCTAGCATTTTTTTCCCTTCTATTTTAATTATTTCTGACCTTAGCACATGAATCCTGCTAAAAGCATTTAGTCAGTAGTTCCACAAGTTCCTTAGGAGAGTCACTGAAAAGAGTTCTAATGCCAGGACATCGCAGATCTGTCTCATGGTCAGTTTTGATAGCAGACATTTTTTGAGATTCTCTATTGCATTTGTCTTCATTTAGGAGCTCATCTCCTAGATGCTGTAAAATGAATGGATCTCGAAACAGACGTGCTCTCTTCTCTGGACTACATCTTATAGTATCAATTTCTGGCTTTATTTTTAATGTGGCAGGCAGTTTAATAAGTGGATTGAAAACAACGTACTGATCAAATATACTGTTTTCCAAATATTTTTTATGTTTTGCAGGGATTTCCATGGTAGAATTTCAAAACCATAAACCTAACTCAATTTCTACTAAAGGAATGATAAAATTCCCCTTGGCTTCAAACACTAGCATTCAGGTGAAGACTGAAAATTTTTAATTTATCTCCTTCAGCATCTCAAAGAATCATGCTACATCCAGCTATCTGAACATCAGCTCATCTGCCTGACTTTGGGCAATATGATTTAAAAATTGTGAACATAGTTATGTCTTCCAATATATTACATAAATGTGCTGGCAGGTAAATGTGGTGGCAGGTCTTCCAAGTTAGCATTGGGATCTGTTTGGTAAAATACAGGATCATAATGTAACAATATAAACCTCTACTCACGCTACCATAGGGCCTGCAAAGATCTTACTGAGGATAAAAAGACATGTTTAGAAGTCCAGCTGTAACTGTCCTTCTGTATGATTTTATACCTAAGTGATATATAATTAAGGATACCTTTGATTTCATTGAAGGGAGTGGATAGACTTCCAAAGGTGTTTTTTTAAGGTGAAGAGTAGGCAAAAAGTTAGTCACTATGAAGTCATACAGAACATCATCCCTAAATTTATGCATGTCACTTAGAATCATAGAATAACCAGGTTGGAAGAGACCCACTGGATCATCGAGTCCAACCATTCCTATCAAACACTAAACCATGCCCCTTAGCACCTCGTCCACCCGTGCCTTAAACACCTCCAGGGAAGGTGAATCAACCACCTCCCTGGGCAGCCTGTTCCAGTGCCCAATGACCCTTTCTGTGAAGAATTTTTTCCTAACGTCCAGCCTAAACCTCCCCTGGCGGAGCTTGAGGCCAGTCCCTCTTGTCCTGTCCCCTGTCATTTGGGAGAAGAGGCCATCACCCTCCTCTCTACAACCTCCTTTCAGGTAGTTTACTTGTTTACGCCTTCAGATCAAAAAGCTCTGATTTCACCTCATCAACTGAAAATTATTTCCATATTGAAAATGAGAGCTGTTTAGCTCCTCCTTTGATAAAAAATTACTGGGGATAAGTCTGATCTGTAATTCTTGGGAAGCTGCTTCACTGAGCAATGCCAAAACTCTTTTTTTCATACATGGTCCATTCTTTCCAAACCACATGTTCACGTGGCTCAGTACAAAATGCCACATTTTCCACTTTAACAAATAGCTTTGAAGAAAAATATGCTTAATATCATAGGTCCATAGGAAATTAAAGCAACTTTGAGTCAAAGCACAGAGCTGACACACACCTACACATAGAATAAACAACTTTGCAGGTAAACTTGATGCTGAGAAAAGAGAGAAAAGACATATCTGAGGGGGAAAAAAAATCATTGGTTTCACGGTGAGAAATCTACAAAATTTCTGTTATGACTATGTGGAACTATTTTTAGTAATACATAAAGATCAGAAAGGATTTCTGCAGAGGGAGATAATGTTGAAAATAAGATTTAAACAGAATGCATAGAAACTTTGAAAAATCTCTCTCCAAAAAAATACCTGGCAGTTTTGAGTGTTTGATTTTTGTTTCCAAATAAACTTGCCAGCTGCTTAGTCTTTTAGTGCTAGTCTTCCAAGAATTCTTTTGATAACCAGTAAGACTTTGGTCATGCAAATATTTTCTTTAAGACAGTCAAGAATAAAAGAAGTCAGATGTTACAAGAATTGATTTTCTTTTAAACTCAACCCCTTATTCTCTGAAGGACAAAAAAAAAAAAGAAACGTGTATTCTTGCTGACATTCATGTGTGTTTTTAATTAAAAAATAATCAGGTTCTTTCTCTTTTGACATCCAAAAATTTCTAATATTCCAATCCCTCTTTTAAAATCAGAACTCTTTAAGGTAGACCCAGCTTCAAATCTTAAGCTGGTTTGTGTTGGAAGGGACCTTAAAGATCGTCCAGTTCTAGCCCCCCTACCATGGGCAGGGACACCTTCCACTAGATCAGGTTGCTCAAAACGCCATTCAACCTGTGTTTGAACACCTCCATGGATGGGGCATCCACAATTCTCTGGGCAACTGGTTCCAGTGCCTCACCACTTCACAATAAAAAAATCCTTCCTAATATCTAAGTCTATCCTCTTTCCACTTAAAACCATTACCCCTCATCCTGTCACTGTACTCTCTGATGAAGAGTCCCTCCCCAGCTTTCCTGTAGCCCCCTTTAAGTACTGGAAGGCTGCTGTAAGGTCTCCCCAGAGCCTTCTCCAGGCTAAACAACCCCAACTCTCTCAGTCCTCATATGGGAGGTGCTCCAGCTCTCTAATCATCTTCGTGGCCCTCCTCTGGATTCATTCTAACAGATCCATGTCCTTCCTGTGCTGAGGACTCCAGAACTGAAGGTCTGACAAGAGCAGAGTGGAGGGGGAGAAACCCCTCTCTTGACCTGCTGATAACACCTGTTTTGATTAGATGTTAATTCTGTTGCTCTTTGAGAAGAGTCTCAGAGTCTCTAACTTGATACAGCATATCTGAAATGGTTTTACCAGTATGCTTCTTTCACAAGGGTGCTGTGGGTTTTAGTGAGCTATCAGCATACTAAACCACATCGCCCTTTCTCCTCCTGCTCCCTCAGTGCATGTATTACACTAGTGGGAAAACCTCTCCCTCATATCAACAGAGTGGGTGAATTGTTTTACTTCTAGTGGCATGTAACAGATACTGGGGAGTATTTATCTCATTAATAGCTAAACAACTCATTGAGTGAGTGTCATTTCAGTTTTCTCATAGCAGTCAATCATAATGCTCCTTTCTCATAGTTTGGAAAGGAAGATTTTGTCTCTTCAGTTAGACTTGTCTCGAACTTCTCTCTTGTGGCATTTGGCACTGTATATTTGCTCCTGTTACTTGGATGTGTGGAGTCTGATGATATTTCTAACATCTATCTGTTTTATAATGTCTCCTTGGCTTTCAAGTTTCTTTGTGCGCTTTACTGTCTTCTTTTTTTCTTACAGAAATGCTTTGAGCTCAGCGTTGCTGCTGGTCACTGAATACTCAGCAGGTCTTGCTAGTTGGGATTTTCTACTGTAGTCCTTGGATCAAACTTTTATACAGAAAAGAATAGAGTCTTGCTCAGACACACGCTGGGGCAAATTAAGTTTGGATGCCTTGGGGAGAAATTTTTAAAAGCAGCTTGTTAATATGACAGCACTTTTACCACTGATTGCAGGAGGGACAACATTTTGTGCAACTGTTTTTGAAAATATTTCCTGTGGAGAGGGAGGTACCGATCCCTTCATTTTAAGGGAGAGAGCACATCCTCAAAGAAGTGCATGCAAATCCTAAGTGATTCCCAATGAAACTGAATGACACCAAAATGGAGTTTGAGGGAAGAACAACAGCTTTTGGTTGTCTAGGTTCCCTTAAACTATTGTTTCTCCTACACTATGGTAATAAAAATAAATATAGTCTTCATAAACTACTGAAATTATATATTGTGGGATTTCCTTCTTGAATACCTTCCCATCTGCCTGCTGTAACTCTTTGTCAGATTCACCAGACACTTCTTACACGCAGTCACCGGTATCAGCTGCTGTAGAGTGAATTTCAGGCTCTGCTTGGTCCTATTCCACCTCTGCTGGGGGGTGAGGAGTTTCTTTCCTTTGTTAAATATTTATTTGTAATGTTGGGGTTTTTTAATCAGTGATTAATTGAACTGAAGCTTAAGGATGAAGGTGTTGCACTGCAACTGGAAATAAGGAAACAGAGTGTTGTGGAGATTAAGATATGCTGCAGTAGGCTTGAAAAATCACTTGCAATATCTATTTTAGCGCTTTCTGGACATGATATTCTTTTTCTTTATGGCCTATGGCAGCCTGTTTTTCTTGTAAAGCTTTTTGTCTTGAACTTCTCTGATTGTTCAGTTCTTGCTAATAGAAATAATGCACTTGAAGTGCTCCATTTAGGTCAGGCAATCTCTTGTAATCTGTATTTCCGGAATATGCACGCAATTTTAGAGGGTCTGTGCATCTCTAGGTCCCCCAGTTATTCTTCTGTTCAGCTGAATCACTACTGTATATTCTTACTAGCTCCTACATCTTTTTTTTCTGTCCATTTTTACTGCCTCTGCACGTTTCCTTACTTTTGAGACTGTTGCTAGTAATTGACCAGAATGAAGATTTGTTGAAATGATCTTTTGTGGTAAAGTTTACAGTTATGCTTCTTATTTAGCTCTGCTTTTAAGTAAAATATCTCACGGTCATTTTAGAAACAGAAAAGTTACTATGTAAATATATTCGATGGTTTCATTCTTCAGTACTTCTTTCTTCTTAGGAAGCAGATTAAGCAAATTAGTTGATGTCCTGATAGATGCTGTATCATGACTGCACTTAAAATGAATTAGATTACTCTATCTATAACTATTGGGGGAAAAAAGTTGATGCAAGAAGTGAGTATTTTTGACTGACAGTGTATGAAAGTCAGTGCTGAATTTACATGCCTTTTGTCAAGGAAGATTTGCATACTTTGTTTTCTCTCTAACAAAGGGATCCATCACTACCTTGATTTTAATAGTCATTCCCAATGTCTAATATATAGCTGAATAAGTCAAATACATAATGTCTGTACTAAGAGCATTCCTTAAATTTGTCTGTTTAATATCATAACCCTTAAAAGTGTCCATTAAATTTTAAGTGTAATGATTTGCATGAATGGGTTTAAAGCCATATACATACATAATGTAGAAACAGTCCTATAAAACAATGGCTCATTTTAAAAGGAATAAGCTAATATAAATTATCCTTTCTTCTATTTAATTTTTTTGTTACACAGTTCTGTCATAACATTTACTGTAGCAGTCATTTACTGTGCTGTGACTGTACTTCAAACCAGAGATGTTTTATTAGACAGACTGAGGTGGCAGTAGGCCCATCTTCACAGCATTCATCACTCTTAAAACTAAGGCCTAGGGATTTCTGTATTCTTGGTTTCTAGGTCTAAGAAATGAGTATTATTACAGTTTGATTCTCTTATAGGGAAAAGCACAGCTACGTCAGTGTCCTACTTCCAGGCTCCAGCCTGAAGCTCTGCCTGTTCTGTTGAGGGTGGGAGCCGAGGGGTCAGAGAAAAGTTGTGTCCTTAAAAAGACCCTCTAGGGAGCCTCCAGAAATGCAGAGCTTCCAGGTAGTTGTGTGTGAGGTGTGAACAATTCACAGTTCCGCATTTCCTTGCTTCTCATCGACTGCCAGTAAATTTTATGAAGTTGCCACACATACATAAAAAAAAAGCAGTCATTAAGAGTGAGTCTCTATTAGCACTAGAGCTGTGTAATTGCAAAAAGGAAAAAGCAGACAGTATTTATGCATATAAAGCCAGGTTATAAGCTCTGCTGACATTTGGATCCCTATTTGCTAGGTTATTTGTGAACATGTAGCTAAGGAACATTTTAATCAAAAAAGTGTTAAAGAAAAGCAAATATAAATTCTAGTCAAGCTAAATATTGGTAAGCATGTGCACCTAAAGTAATTTTAAAGAATAGTTGTCCTTGTTTACGCCATGGACTTGTTCACAAATATAAAACAGATTTCTCTTTGTGAAATATCTGGAAGCAGAAGCACTATCACATATATGAAACTAATGGTATAAATAAGCCATGCTTCTTCTTACCCTGTGCAGTCAATACATATGCCAACATTGCTACATTCATATTAGTAAACTAACAGTTTTGAATAGTGAACAAATTTCTAAATTACTTGCAAACAGTGCAACTAAGTCCACCAGACTTTTTGCTCAAATTTGGCTTTCTGTCTTTTCATTACCAAATATGTGGGGTGAGTTGTGTTGATCCTAGCACTTCCATTTGCAGTGTTTCTTTATGTCCCTGTTTGTGGTTTTATGCATGCAGTCTCTGTATATAATCTCATGTATAAAAACTTCATCTTTTCTCGAGGAAACATTTTCAAAATGAAAAACACATCACTACTGTATGTTTAAAGTCACTGCTCTTACAGGGGTTAAAATATTCTCTCAAGTTGGCAGTGTGGGGTTTTTCTGCTGTTGCAAATCACTGTTCTGCACAGTTTCCATTTTGCCATCTTTTCCAGAGCTGAGTCACAGGGAAGTGGCACTGGGGTTTGAGGTTTCGAAGAAGGATCAGAGTATTGGCATAGTTTGTTTTTCTTCTTTTCCTTCTCATTTATGCAGGCTGGCAAACTGGCTGATAGGTGTTGGTTTGGAAGGATAAAATAGACCGGATTGCTCACTCAGAGAAAGCAAGAAACCCCATGAAGCCATTCAAGATTTTTGATCTTTTTGTTGATTTCCATTATATCTACCAGCTACTTCCCAGAAGTGCTAACACCTTTGTCCTTGCATTTCTGGGTAATTTTTATTTTCTTCTAGTTTCACCAAAGCAATAGTGTAAGACAGCTGGAAAATCCTGACTGCACACAATGTGTTACAAGTACCTTTATTCTGAAAGGTAACACATAAATTAAAAGCTGACTGGTCAGTGGGAATATCCATGCCTTGCAGGAACATCCAGCTTCATGATTTTATCAGTGATAATGAATAAGCAGGGACAGAAACAGGTTTGATAACATTTCTATCACCTGAGAGGTTGTTTCTTCATGGACATAACATTCACAAAACCACCTTCAGGAACGTTACTTTTCAGTATTCAGAGCAACAAATAGAGTTAAAGTAGACAGCAGCACCTGCTAGAAGACTGCTTAGTTTTGCTGGGAAATAGAAAAATCAATCCTATTGCCAGCGCAGCGGGAGGGCATCAATCTGCGCTCCCGGGGCGGTAGTTCCTCTGCCTCCTGATGTGCCAGGTGTGCCCAAGGTGCACGATCGCCATCTAGTGCCTCCTGTGGAGCAAGGGAAAGGAGCCCGTCACTGGCATCCGAGGCATTTTATGGGTGACAATATGTAGTATTTTAAGCTTTTAAGAACGACACTTGAATTTTTACTTCTTGAATAATTCCTGATTAAAAAAAAAAAAACAATTTTTTTTTCTTTTTACATAAAATGTTCCTCCTGTAGTTTTTCTTTCTCAGAAGCTTCACAGCAGGCACAAGAAAACTGAGAGTATCACAGAATCACAGAATAACCAGGTTGGAAGAGACCCACTGGATCATCGAGTCCAACCGTTCCCATCAAGCACTAAACCATATCCCTCAGCACCTCATCCACCCGTGCCTTAAACACCTCCAGGGAAAGTGACTCAACCACCTCCCTGGGCAGCCTGTGCCAGTGCCCAATGACCCTTTCTGTAAAGAATTTTTTCCTAACGTCTAGCCTAAACCTCCCCTGGCGGAGCTTGAGGCCATTCCCTCTTGTCCTGTCCCCTGTCACTTGGAAGAAGAGGCAAGCACCCTCCTCTCTACAACCTCCTTTCAGGTAGTTGTAGAGAGCAATGAGGTCTCCCCTCAGCCTCCTCTTCTCCAGGCTAAACAACTCCAGCTCTCTCAGCCGCTCCTCATAAGGCCTGTTCTCCAGCCCCTTCACCAGCTTTGTTGCTCTTCTCTGGACTCGTTCCAGAGCCTCAACATCCTTCTTGTGGTGAGGGGCCCAGAACTGAACACAGTATTCGAGGAGCGGTCTCACCAGTGCCGAGTACAGAGGGAGGAGAGTAGCCTGATGTAGTAAGCCAAGGTAGTCAATAAACATAGGTTACACGTGTAAAATGCTGGACTTAATGGCATAACTAAGCTTAGTTTTCAGGGGTTTTTTTGATTCTTACTTGGAATAGCTACAAATCACAAAGTACAAAGATATTAATAAAGGACAACACCTTGACACTATGTATTCTCTTCCTCTGCTATTACAGGATTTTGAATAAAGAAGCATGAACATAACATTGAGCTAGGAGGAAAGTGTTTCCACATTTAGTGAATTTTCCATGTGACCTTTTAGCTCTGCTCCTTTAATTCTGCAGTTAAAAAATTACAGCACTATTCAATGCACTCTCTTCTTCATTATGTCCGTTTGCAGAATGAGCTGGTTATGTGGCATGAATCCCATGACTGGAGTACGGCTACAGGCTATTCAGAAGGGACAGACCGAGTAGGAGCAGTGGAGGCGTTGCCCTCTAGCTCAGGGAAGGGAGAGAATGTGAAGAGCTGTCATTGAAGAGTAGCCACAAACAGGTTGAAAGCTTGTGGGTCAAAATTAAAGACCATGGAACCAATGGGAACCTTGTAGTTGGTGTATAGTACAGGCCACCCGATCAAGGAGAGCCAACCCATGAAGTCTTCTTCCTCCAGCTACAGGAGGGTTTGTGCTCACAAGCTCTCATCCTACTCGGGAACTTCAACCACCCCAACATATGCTGGAAAAGTAGCACGGCAAGCTGTAGGCAATCCAGGAGACTCCTGGAGTGCATTGAAGGTAATATCTTAGTCCAGCTGATAGAGACCTCCACCTGAGGAGGTGCAATACTGGACCTCATGGTCACTAATACAAGTGAACTCATGAGTAACATTAGGATCAGAGGCAGCCTGGGCTACAGTGATCATGCACTGGTGGAGTTCAAGGTCCAGAGAGATATGGAACAGGTGAGGAGTATAGTCAGGACCCTAAATTTCAGGAAAGCAGACTTCTAGCTCTTCAAGGAGTTACTCTGTAGGACCCCCTAGGACATAGTCCTCAGGGACAAGGGAGCAGAACAGAGCTGGCAGATATTTAAGGATGCTTTCTATAAAGTGCAAGAGTGCTCAGTCTCCAAATGTAGAAAATCAGGCAGGAAAGGGTGTGGCTAAGTCAAGACCTGCTGGTTAAACTAAAGAAGAGGAAACTGCACAGGCAGTACAAGCAGGGACGGGTAACCTGGGACATGTGTAGGGATGAGGTCAGGAAGGCCAAGGCACAGCTGGCACTGAACTTGGCAAGAGGAGTAAAGACTAACAAGAAGGGCTTCTACAGGTACGTCAATCAAAACAGGAAGGTTAATGAGAGCGTAGCCCCACTGATGGTTGGGAATGGTGACTTCATATCAGTAGACGAGGAGAAGGCAGAGGTAATCAACAACTTTTTTGCCTCAGCCTTCACTGATAATAGCTCTCCTCACCCCTCCTAGGTCATGGGACAGCAACATGGTGACTGGGGGCGGGGGTAAAACCCACCCACTTTAGGGGAGGATGAGGCTTGTGACCACCTGGGGAACCTGATCATTTGTAAGTCTATGTGACCTGATGAGATGCATCCCAGAGTCCCGAGGGAATTGGCAGATGTGGTTGCCAAGCCACTCTCCATGATATTTGAAAAGTCATGGCAATCAGGAGAAGTCCTTGATGACAGGAAGAAGTCCTTGATGACATTGTGCCCATTTTTAAAAAGAGTAGAAAAGATGACCCTGGGAACTACCAACCTGTCAGCCTCACCTCTGTGAGGAACCTTCTAGTAGGGACTTTCTAGTACCTGAAAGTGGCCTACAAGAAATCTGGAGAGGGACTATTCATAAAGGCTTGTGGAGATAGGATGAGGTGGAGGGTATAAACTGGAGAGGGGCAGATTTAGGATAGACATTAGGAAGAATTTCTTCACTATGTGAGTGGTGAGGCACTGGAACAGGTTGCCAAGGGAAGTTGTGGATGCCACATCCCTGGAGGTGTGCAAGGCCAGGTTGGTTTGAGCCTTGGACAGCCTGATCTAGTGGGAGCTGTCCCTGCCCATGGCAGGGGGGTTGGAACTAGATGATCTTTGAGGTCCCTTCCAACCCTAACTATTCTATGATTCTATAGCAAGAGCTGATGTCACAGAGCATGGTGGTGTCACAGAAACAAGCAGAAAATAGTGTCTTTACAAAATAGGCATAAATATAAGATACAGTATTGAAAATAACATCCCTGTGTAAGGATAGGATTGTTTTGTCAACTATGAGTCCTTTCTTAAAAATAAATACCTTCTATATTCCTTAGGTATTTAAAAGACTGTGTTTTGGCAGGATAAGATTCTTCACTGCTCTATGGAAAATCATTACCTTTATACTCTGTCTTTTTTAATTCTTTTTTCCCTGGTACTCTTCTAATCTGTATAAACATGGAAGAGGCAGGTGACCTTGCTCCTTGCTTAAGCACAGAAACCAGTAAAATAATTTGAGTGTTAAAGCAACTACTTTCTCCATGCACCTTCAGGCTACTGCTCCCAGGTGGTAGATCTGAAAGAAACATGAAGGAGACATAAGCCCCCTGCATTTCAGTGCTTAATGCTCACATATCTGAACATGCATTATTAGTAGGGATACAGTTTGTCTCCAGTTGCTGTCTTTTCTTCTATGCAGTATGAAACAAGTGAAAATGTTGCCTAAGTTGAGCAAGATTCAGTCGCTTTTGCCATACTTCACTAAGTCTTTCATTTTCTGGACTTCTTTTATTTTTGTTTTGGTAATGACTATGTAAAAGATTTCCGAGGGTACAAGTGTTTGTTAGTTGCATAAAAGCAGTCTTTTGAGACTTATACAGATTATTACATTGATTGGTTTAGTTTTAATCTGTGTATTGGTAAATGTTTTCCTTCCTTGTTTTGATTAAGCATTGGCGTGGTTAAAGGAACTGTTTTATTGTAGCATCAAAATGTGGAATTTTATTAAATGAGTTCAAACAAAAGCACTGAAACAAAAAAAATTCAGGGAATATTCATTTATTTTACCTTTGTTATCAACAGAAAGTTCCTCCTAAACTGCTTTAATCTTTTTTGCCACCAAGGCTGAGTCACCTACTGACACAAATAGAAAAATAATCATAAATATTTTGTCAATATTTTTATTGACTAATATTCTAGATGCAGATGTTGAAATCTTACTCCCATATTCAGCAAGTTACCCATGCTAACAGCCTAACCTGATGAGTAATGTCATTATAGTAATTTGTTTAACCCTTTTCATGGTTCAAGGCTTTTTCATGACTGAAATGTCTTGCTGATGCCTGTAGCTAGGTTGCATGAATCTGAATGTTCAGGACACTGAGAAGAGATGACTACGTTTTGAAGTATATGAGGCCTGTTGTGTATCTGAATAGCCAGGCTGTGCAGATTTTCAAGCCCTTGTTCCCCCTGCCTCCTATATTCCTGCTTTTCTTACACAAATAACTGCTGTGTTCTCATGTCCCCTAACCACTCCTAACTCCTAGCACTGTGTGGTCAGGATTTAAACCCTCTGAACTTGTAGAAGGTACTGTCACTGGTAGACAGAATCTTGACACCTGTGGAAAATGAGAGTTTTTCCATTTGATCTAGGGGGCACAAGTAAGGTTTCATACATGGTAGGATTGTCACATCTGGTTTCATTGATATATCCCATCATCACTTAAAATTTTGATACTTTCCTCTCACTTCATATGGCTTTGAACATGGTGAGAAAAACAGAGCATGCTGCTGAGAGTCTTTTTAATAACTTATTCATTGGATTTAGGAAGATGTACTCAATATTAAAGAAATACTCAGAAAAAAAATGGAATGTGTTGCTGATTGCTTCTAAATGTAACTTTTAGAAAAGCTAAAAAGCAAAAACATGCAGTCTGGCAGATTTTACCTGAGATTTACTTGCCTGTTTGAAAGCAAAATATTTCTTAGTGTTGGATGCCTTTTTTCCTGCATCCAGTTGAAACAGTATTTACAGAGATAGTTAACAGCATGGTTCCTGGCTTCAATTTTGAAAGCTTTGTTATTTCCTAGTCACATATGTTAAGTAAGAATGTGTATTCTTAGTGGTGATTGCTTTCTAATAGACTTAAGAACACCTGTACCAGTTACATACAAGATATATTTTTACTTTACTGTCACAGACAAACACATAATTGGGTTAATTGTACATTCTCAGTATTGCTTTAATGTGGCAGATGGCCCAGTGTATGTGTTATAAATACTTTGCATGACACCCTCTCTATTTTACTAATCTTCTCTGTGACTTTCCCATTGGTAATGACTAATGACAGTTTCCTAGCCAGCAACTTTTAATAGATTACTTTTTTTTTCTTAATCTCTGCCCGTCCTCAATGGCACTGTTTTGTTCAATAATTTAATCAGTTCAGCAACAGTATAATATTAGATAATTGAACCATTACTTTATGAATTTTTGAAATGCAAAATGCCCATGAAGTAATCACTGATGAATATTTCAATATTGATAGAGATCACTCTTGTCATTCTCTTTTCTGAAGTAGAAAGGGGTTTGCTATGTATGCTTGAATGATTTTTTTTCCCTTTTATTTCTATTTTTGTCCCTTGGTTCTAAGAACCATATGCAGTAAATAGGAAAGAATCCAATAACCAAAAAAATTAACACAAAAGATTAACATTTTTGCCTATCCATCAGGATCATGTTAACCATTCACCGCCTGCATATCAAAGGAGTCAGTTTATAAAGAAAAAATTCCTTTCATCCCAGCCTTCTCTTACCAGTGAAGATTTATCTGCAAAAGGGATTCCCTAAGGCAAAAGCACTTCCAGGTGCTTCCCACCTGTGTTAGCAGTCAAATAGATGTAGATGCTGCAAAGTCAGTGGCAGAATAACAGCACAGAGTCCCTTATAGGCTGGTGTGATATTTTCGGGAAACTCTGGGACTAAGGAATTTCTGACTAGCACCACTCATTTCTCTGTGAGCGGGATCAGATTCTGCTGGCTATTGCCTACTATCTGTATGTTGCTAGCAGCTGCTTTGTTTGGCTAAGTGCAGTGCCCCTCATACTCCCTCTCTTTTATCCACGATGCTTTATGAAACAAAGCAGTAGTGGAGTGGAGCTAGCAGGTGGCTGTAGGACAATTCCGTGATTTCACAGCAGTTTGTGAGATTTCACAATTTAATTTCACAGTTTAATTGCATTCCTTCTCCGAACAAAAAATTACTTGAAACGAATGCCGTAGGAGACCTAACCACTGTCTGTATTTTGAAGATTTCATTGCAGAGGCGAGGAGGAAGGGGGAGCTGGCTGAAGCGTGTTGTCACTCAGACATTAGTATGAATTTGGATCTTAAGTTTAAAATTAATAACTTCATAGATTTTATTCAAAAGAAGTTTCTGTACACATAAACCCCTCATAAGTTTTCCCAGGGAGAACATGTGTGCCCAGGGAGAGCAGGGAGTTGGTCTGATCTGATACAAAACCAATTCATATTCAATTGCAAAAGAAAGAAATGTGGAAATGCACCTGGAAAACTTCTGTTTGAAAGCGGAGAGCTGAGACCTTCTAGAGAAAAAGGAAAATGGAATAGATAAAAGATTATTGTTTGCTAATACTGAAAACTTTCAGGGAGGCTTAATGCCAAACATTTTCATTTTTCCTCTGACAGGCACAAGCATATTTACTGTTTACGAAGCTGCTTCTCAGGAAGGCTGGGTGTTCCTTATGTACCGAGCAATCGACAGTTTTCCCCGATGGCGTTCATATTTCTATTTCATCACTTTAATTTTCTTTCTGGCCTGGCTTGTTAAGGTACTGAAAAACGTGTTCTTTTATACCTGTCTGAAATGTAGATCATATTAGAATTAATTTCTTCTCTTTGCTGCTTGCTGAGCTTTCTATCGGCCATTCTTTCTTGTTCTTTTTTTCAGAATGTTTTCATTGCAGTCATCATTGAAACGTTTGCAGAAATTAGAGTGCAGTTCCAGCAGATGTGGGGGTCCAGGAGCAGTACTACTTCAACTGCTACCACCCAGGTGAAGCATCTGAGATGCTGAGATTAATTTGGTTTACTTTGTGAATGAATAATAAGTAAAAAAAGTCTGCTAATTATTATTTTATCTGATTTATTTGAACTTGTATGTTATAACATCTGTTTTAAAGTTGATGTATGAATTTCCATATAAAAATAAATTCTTGATTGTGTTATCCAACTAGGCTTTCTTTAAAAAGAATAATGGAGAAGTCTGTAATATGGTTCTTTATATGGCTGGATATGTTATTGCTATATTTTTATTTTCTTTTAATGCCTTTTTATCATGTCTTTGGTGGATTTGGGTTTAGGGTTGCTTTTGAAAATCACTATCTGTGCTAAGAAAGAAGAGCTGAAATTGAAAGCTGTAGCTGGAGGAAAAGAGGTCAGAAGGTAGCTAAAGTGTCTGGGGAAGCTGGTCCTGGAACTGAGTGGGGCATATTGAGACCAAGGAGGAATGAGGTGCTGAAGCAATCGAAAAGTCATGCTAATAGTTGAGGTAGCCACAGAAAGCGAGATCCTGAGTATGAGATAATGGCAGGAAGAAGTCATGATAGGAAGGGTACATGTGGGCTGGGTAGTGTGAAAGACCCACTGTAAAAACTGAAGGCTAAAGAGTTGAAATTTAAATTCTCCCACTTGTTGCACCAATCGTATTAAGTGTCCTGAATACACAAAAGGCCAGGCTTTTCCTGCTAGTGCAGTTTGCTATATGTATGAGGGACCAGTACCAACTGCCTGAAAAAGCCCTTAGGAAGGCAGATATGAGAAACATATCCAAGAGGAATTTTTTCCTAACCTCTGTAGCTAGAGATTATTTAGATTATTTTCTTAAGCTAGAGGATTTAAGTGTTTCAAAATTATTTATTACCATTTTGTAATCCATATGTAAATATAGACCTTTTTGTGGTGTTATCATTTTAAAATCAAAAAGAAAAAAAAAAAGACTTTTCCACATGATAAATGCTTAGCCTGAACTTAAAAACTTAAATGTTTCTTTCATCTCTGATGGGACAAATTACTGAGCCATATAGGCTTACCCGACTTACTCTGAACTAAAAGCTGGAATCAATGTAAGGTTATCCAAGAAGTAGCCAACATTAAGTAATTTCAAGTACGAAAGAAATTATAAAAATAGTATCATCATGCCAAAGAATATGAATATGTTGGATCTGAATTGCATCATGCAAAATAAAATAGCATGTTAGCTACAGACAAGTGAATGGTTACTTTGTTCCTCCAGTCACTGGCATAATAGGACGTAAGGGGAGTCCAGCTTACCCAACTAAAAAAATTATTTATCTTTTCCTGTACTAAGACGGGCAGAAAATTTTTTGCAGGGTTTCTTGTGCAGAGCACCAGATGAAAATTTAAAAATTCGCTTAATTTATGCATGAAGTAACCTTGAGGAAAAGCAACAATATCTTTCTTCATTTACCCACTTCATAAATCATTAAACTGGTCCCAAAACTTAGTCCTATAGAAAAGACAATGAGTGTCCAAGAGTCAAAGTCAAGGAAGAGGTCTCCAGAGAAGGATAAAAGGTGGTTCTTGTAAAGCACTTTAGCACTGCACGTTAAAGCACAGCAGAGAGGTTTAACTCAGGGCTTATATGAGTTGGTGACTCTTTCTGTGCAGAAATGCTACATAAGGACTCAGCAGAATTAAAAACATATCTGTGTAATACTGTCCTCAGTCTAATGACCACTTCTCTCAGGATGACTTTCAAGCTTCAACCACACTGCTGTGGTTGTGTTCTTGAAGTACTTGTTTGGGAGCTGCGTGCCAAGGAAAAGGTGGGAGTGAGGTGTGAACTTTGCCACGCTTCACCATGTAGTATATGCAGACTCTCAAATGTCAATTCCTAATGCTAGAGCCATTCATTTTCTTTCAAGGACGTTTTCAAGGACAGTGTTAATCACTTCCAAACATGACTTCCCACTGTTCCTTATGTCCAGCAGTCTGCCACTTTTATATCCTAATTTCGGAGGGGGGTGGGGGGGAAAAAAGCCAGAATGCCTACACAAATGCTTCCAGAGGTAAAGTGGGAATGTCACAATCATCAAGAGGGCCTTTTCCACTTACATCATTAGAGCTGGGATATCATTCAGCTCTTTGCAGGAATTATAAACTCTGGGTAACAGTGCAGAAGGACTGTACAGCTCCTTTTGATATGCATCAGTGCAACAAATATAAAGTCTGGTCCTTGCCATAAAATAATTTTGCCAGTAAAAAAGACAAGGTTGTCTATTGCTTCCAAATGCACCATGAAACTTGGTTTTTTGGTTACAATCTATTTGTGTTTCCTCAGAATAAACTTACCGTAGTAAGGAATTTACTCTGAACAGGTAGCACCTTCTAATAATACTGATCAGAGATTAATTGAATAATTTTCTGTGTTATGACTAATAGAGACACATTGTGTTTGATGTTATCTGAGTAAAATTCAGGATCTATTAATGTTGGAAAAAGAGAAAGTTGCTTTTTTTTTCTGTAGCTGTAAAAACCATTTCTCACTTGTTTAAACTAGCTGTAGATTTTACTTGTATTTATTGGCACATAAAACATTTCTGACAACAGTTTTCCCTTTCAAGATGTTTCATGAAGATGCTGCTGGAGGTTGGCAGCTTGTGGCTGTTGATGTGAATAAACCCCAGGGCAGAGCTCCTGCTTGTCTACAGGTATGACATTGCTTTTTAATAAATCAGTGTGTGTAACCAGCACCGCTCAAATGTTGGCATAAAGAGACTGTGGTGAGAAATAGCTATAATAGTTTTAGTCATAAATTTCTTTAAATCTGTTGCTTTCTGCAGTGTAGGCTGGTTCTTGAAAATCACAGATCAACCAAAAAATATATACCCCACCATAAGGAAGAAGATTAGAAAAATATATTCCCTATAAAGGCTTTGTTTTATGTGCTCACAAGAGAAAGATTTTAGACTTTTTAAATATAAAATGACATCGATAATCATTCCTTATCTCTCAGATTTACACACAGGCTGATTCTATTCCTCAGTTATACACAACAGAAATGCTTGTTTATTAACTGCAAAATGCAATAATAACGTGTGCCAAGGTGCATGATTGATCATAATAAACATAGAATTACCTCATTTCTCTTGTTCCATCTTCAAAATAGGCTTACAGAAGAAGGGGGAAGAAGCATGTAGGTAGTAAGCCATACAGTGTTTGAAACTTCCAGATTTAATATTCTCACCTGGATATAGGTGAGTTTGTAAAACTCCATCCTCATTGTTTAAATAAATCCAAACTAAGATAAGTAATATAAATCCCTTTTCATTACAGCACATTGTACAGCAGCTCAAATTTTTATTTGCAAATTAAATAACCTCACTTCTGGATGAAACAAGCTTGCTTCAGAGTAGAAAGCCAAATCTACTATAGCAGTCTGATAGCATGATGTTTGCTGGCAGTTTTGGTTACGTTTGTTTCAATGTATAAACTAAAACACACATACTTGTTGGCAGCATGTACATTGCTGAAGAGTAAGTTGGCAAGCACCTTTCATCCCCTCCACAAGCTGTTCCTTTTCAAATATCTCTGCTTTGTCAAACCACTGCCATATATTTAATTATAGGAAATGTCTTATGTGATAATTTCTCTTCCCAAATTTAATTCCTGATTTTGACAGCAACAGGAATCTCATTTATGGTGTTCTCAAGTAACATTCTTGGATATGTGGATAAAATGTAGGTGAACGCACAATGAGAAATCCTCCAGATTAAAATTAAGATAACATCTGATTTACCTAGTCTGCCCTTATCTGTAATATTACATTCTTGTCCCTTTTAGGAATCGGGTGAACACATAGTAAATTGTATTCCAGACAAAATAAGCCTCATGCATCAGCTGGTGCTGCAACATTTTATAATTACAATTCAACTAACAGTTTTCTTCTCATTCTTTGTCCCTTTGTGCAACATCTGCAGGGCTTCCAGCAATCTATGACCTTGCTGTATGTCAATCCAAGGAAAGTAATCCAGAGGAAAGTAATGTGTTAAAGTATTTTATTAGGATATTGCCCAAAATAGGCTTTATTTTTATTAAATACAGGCTAAAATACAGCCCAAATACAGCAAAATGTCAAAGTCTGGATAAACAGACACCTTTATTCATCTCCTGAGGCGTTATTGTTTCAGACCTATCAATCCAAAGTAAAAAGAAAATAGACTTCCTAAAAAATTAATGTATTTAAAGCCTTTGCAATACATTAAAAGCATTCTTTATATGTTAAGTCCCCAGTGAGATATGTGGTAGTCATTTTCTAAAGGTTTGGGTGGGATTTGTTCCTTCAGAAGAATATGGTGCATAAATCTGAATCTGTAAAGAGTTAATTGGATGGACAATATGTATCCTGCCTTTTCGATGTGTCCAATTAATATGCATTCTTCTGACCTTTATTAGCTAAGTATATTGTCATGCAATATCCTGTGAGGAATGGAATTCTTAAAAGGTAGTGAAGAATCTCTAGTGCCCTGTATAGTTTTAATTAAATTTTGCAGTAAGTTTGGTGTTATTAATTCCTCTCTGGGCTCTGTAAATATTCCTGCTCCAAATATGAAAGGCAACATATTAAAAGTTCTGTTTCAAGCAGTTACATGGGTCTGGGGCTTTGCTTTGGTGAACCTTCACTTATTCAGCGTATTGAGTTATTTAGAAATTACTTCCTGAACAGACTATACTGTGCATCAGGAGAGGAAATATCCAAGCAGCAAAGGGAATGAAGAGGGGCTCTGGAGATTTGGGTTTGTTATATTGACCAAGCACAAATTTCCTGTAGACCTTGAGAAAATGACTTTATAGGTGTATCTTTGCTTTAGTTGTCATTCCTTATGGTGTAAAAGGTGTATAACTCCCAGATTTGGCTACTGTGGTGTTTACCTGAAAGGCACTCCAGTAAGATGGGCTTATGCTGTCTAGGTTGGCAAGTAGATGATGTCCAGCTCTGTAAAGTGAGGAGTGATGGAGGAAAGAATAATGTGATTTCTGTGTGGCATATAATATAAAGACCTTTCATACAGGTTTTGGAAGACACTTCACATAGACTAGCTGGATCTGCTGAATTGCAATACTAATAGTTTGGTCTTCATACTTCATCCTTACTCCCATGGATGAGGTCAGGGGTTTCAGCCTAACCAGCCTTGCTGGCCTAGGTAGAACATTGCAATGTCACATAGAGCAATTCAGGTCTCGTATTATTCCTGAGCAAACAATAATTCAGGCAGGGATGCTGTGTAGGCTCCTTGCAGAGCCTTTGTAACTGACTTTGTCTCACACAGACATGTTGTTGTTGCACCAACTGCTCAATTAGGTAAAATGAGTAAGTGGGCTAACCATGTCTTTACGCTTCTGTCACAGCTTATGTGCAAAAAGGGGATTACAAAGATGTTTCAGAATCCCATCTAGTGAGTGATGTGCCTTGGTATGTTTAAACTGCTGGGTAGGTGAGCACCACTATGCTTGCCAGGGTACCCACTCTTGTCTCCTCCCAAGAGCCCATCTGCCTTTCCACTGGGTTCATGGCAGATGAGCAGAACAGAACCAGCATGCGCATACAGATCTGGGAGCTGCAAGGGCATCTTGTGGACAGCAGTACAGTAGTTAAAAGAAATAAGAATAAGACTAAATCATGGGAGATGGGCAAGCGAGGTGGCATGAATCTGGTTTTTGCGAAGAATTTTAACTCAGATACCTAACTAAGTTTTCTTTAGGTTTTTAGAAGTGGCTGGAAGTGAAAAATTAGTGATTTTGACTTGCAAACCTATCCTAATACAGAGTAAAGAGACTTTTATTTTGGTTTAATGGTTTTATATTTATTTCCTTTTTCTTTTGAGTGTTCTCAAAGGTGCTTTGTGGTCTTTTGTTACTTACTCTTACTGTTCCCCACAACTGGCATTGATTTTAAATATTGATTTTCTTTTGTCACTGAAAAATAATCTTTGTGTTTTCCATTTCAACATGAACCATTGGGCATGAATGCATGCTGAGGCTCCCACACTGCTACATTATTTCACTGTTGTTGATATTACTTTAACACATTTTTGTGTGTTAGGACTTCCTGCCTACCATGAGTTACTCCTACGAGCACAGTAGGAAGCTCTCAGTTCACAAATAAAGAAAAACTGAGCACCAGGCTCCAGAAAAAAATTACTTTAAAAAACTCTGAGCATGTATTTACCACTTTAATCCCACATTAAAGGCACACTGTGTTTCTTATTATTCCTTTCCTCTTCATTTTAGAGATTGTTGATGCTTTTACCACTCTTTCCTTCTCTGTGTATTCTTGTCCACAAAGACTTGTAAAATGTGCATACTGAAGCTGAACTGGAAAGTTTTAATTTGTATGTTTTCTGTGAACCTGTGGTTGGTATTGTTAACACCAAGTAATGACATCTTCAGTCTTCTTGGCTCTTAGTTTTGTAGTGAACAGAGGAAGTCTGGAACTGTGGTTCCTGTGGGGAGCAATAAGCCAGACAGCAATTCCCTGTTCATGCTAATATTTTGGGGTCATATGTCCAGCAGAAGTGAAACACATACCTGGAGATATTTAGGAAAAGCTTGGGAACACTGTGTCAGCATGAATGGAAGTGGTTATCTACTCACAAACTGTATGTATACTCATCCTCTGATAGCAAAATCTTCAACAGATTGAAAAAAACGTGTTCACTTTTAATCATATGTGCTCTACCTAGGAAAGAAATAAAAGGTCACAAAACTATGATCTGAGCAAGCAAGTGACATTATTATGATTAACCTCCTCTTGAACATATGATTAATGTCAGAAGTCTAATCATATCTTTTTGCCTCAAAAAAGTTAGTCCTTCATGCTACATATCATTATCAGAATGCATTACAGAATTCTGTGCAATTACAGAATTTTAGAAAACCTTGAATGAGAGACAAAAAGATCAAAAGTAATATCGAAAGGCAGAAAATATATGGAGGGTGGAGGAAACATGGCCAGAGAAACAGGAATTGAGTGTATCAGCAGTTTCATGATGGAGATATTGAATAAGAGGGAAAGAAATTAGATAAAACTGTACTTAGGAAATTTTACTGCAGGAGTAACAGAGGAGAACACAAGTGGATTTTCTCTTCTTCTCTTTCATGGAAAGTAATTATTGGTGAACCAGAAAAGTGTGATAGTCCTTATACACTGATTTCCCTTTACTATAACTTTGGAATCAAGCAAAAGGTATGCATGCTCAATCCTATTCTCTTCTTACCTACAGTGGCTTTCTTTAATTTAGATACATATATAATACATTTATTCCAATTATCTGAAATCCCCTCTTACAGTAAAAGAAAAATCTTCTATTTCAGTTGGCTAAAATTGCATTTTTATTTGAATTATTTTATTATTTGAGTGTATTATATGTGTTTATTCAGAAGCAAATTGATCCCAAATCCTAAAATTCTGAGGCTGTCACTGGGAAAAAAATCTAGTTCTTTTTTTCTGTGCATAGTTCTCATTTAAAAGGTCTAGAAATTGCATCTGTTAATAGAAGCTTGGACAATCCAGTGATGCACTTGGCACTGAAACAGGGCTGAAAACCAACCGTATTAGTTTTACCGTGGAGACTCATGAGCAGAATATGCAAAGTGTAAATGTAAAAGCAAGCTGTTAATTTTGTTGAGATAAAAATGGTAAAGAAATAAGGTGGAATGGAGGAGACTTCAGGGAAACTAAACATGTTGGCAACAGAAGAACGTGCACAAATCAAGTCCAACACCATCTACCCTCCCTGTCCTTGGTTATATATGGGAAGGTAGTAAATACTGAGTATTATGAAAAGAAAAAAAGAAAGATACTTCCAGTATTTTCCACTTTAGTATTGGGTATGGGAAGAAATGGTGAATTGTGGTGAATGGAGTAAAGGGATAGAAACTCTAGCATCAAACTAACCCTCAGGACTCTGGTTGAGGATTCACAAAATGAGCTGTCATCAAACGTGTGCCCAGTTTCAGCTTTATGCCATTTCAGATGAGGAAGGTAAAGCTATTACCAGCATCTGCTGTCTACTCACCTGCTTCTTTCAGGGCTTTAACCGCAATAACAATGGCAAGTGAAGAGGCAGTGAGTTTAGTCCTGGCACACCTCAATTCACTGTCTCATTTGGTAATGTAAACTGGTGTTCACTTCAGTTCAAGTAATTAAAAGAAGACATGAATTCAGACAGTTGAAATGATTAAAGTCTGTTTAACTAGAGGAAGGAGGGGATAGGGAAACTATAATGTAAATGAACTGCTACTGCAGTGTTGAGAACCGCTATCTTTTCTTGATATGAAATAAAAGAAAATCTCATAAAACTGGAGTACCAAACATATTTTGCCCATATATATATTTTTGCATGCTTAATTTTTTTTAGTTTTTTACTAAAAGAGACGTGAAAAATAGTGAGCCCCATGATGTAGATACCACAGAATGCAGAAAACTAGCAGGCAAACAATACATTTGCCATGTCTCCAAAATCAGCCAGGACTAGAGATAGGCATATATAGATCATCCTCCTCTGGGCTTCTGGATATCCATTTATGCCCTTATGCTCTATCTTGTAACTCCACCATTCATTCATTTAGGGACTTGCTGAAGTGGATGTTAAATTTAGGCCATTATATTTAGTATCCATTGATGGATTCATCACCTATCAATTTGTCTAGTCTTTTATTCGAACCCATTTATCGTATTGGCCTCCAGAGCATCATGTAGAAATAAGTTAAGTAAAGTAACTATGTAGCATTTTAATTGATTACAACTGAGGAATTAATTTGCTGATTTTCCTGAGATTACTCAGGAAATGTAGTGCAAAGTTTATTGGTTGTAATTTTGAGATGGATGTTCCTGTCAACAAAACAAAAAATTTGAAACAACAAAACCTGACAATGACAGGATCACAAGCTGTTATAACATGTAATCAGTAACAAGAGGAGCACCGACATAGGTACCTGAGGACGATAAACACCAAGTATGCAGGATGGTTTGTTTATGTTTGTGATAGTGTATACAAATAGAATCTTCACTTATTAGGAAAATTCAGAAAGGGAAATAGAATTTGAATATCGTGAAAGCCTGTGCGTTTGGTGACAAGGCTGTCATTTGTAAAACAGCTTTCAAATCTCCCATAGGTAACATTCTGACATTAATTAATGTTAATTAACTTAATGATTAGTAGATTCCTATTGTAATTTTGTCCTGTATCTATTTCTCTGCTTTTGTATACATGCATCAAAATGAAAAGTAATTTCAAAAGGTGCAGAACTGCATGCATATTTACGGTGTGCATAAAACATGCATATACAGTGTGTATAAAATCTCCCTCGCTCGCTCCTTCCCTTTTCTAACCCACTCCCTTTTTCACCCAGCTCCCTTTTCTACCTCCCTCTCTTGCTTTTCTACCCCCTTCCTTCTCCACTCCCTTCTTTCCCTCCTTACTTTCCCCTTCCCTCCCTCCTTCTTTCTTTCCTGCCTGCCTTCTTTTCCTTTAAAAACATTATACTGAAGCACATATGTTGCCAAGTTAGAGACACAGTTCTTTCATTTTCATAGTTTCTTCTCCATAGTTTCCCATTTACTTGCTGAACTGCCTGTTCCTGTTCACTACAATTGAAGTAAATTACTAGCTACAGTTTGTAGCATTCAAACCACAGAAACTAAACAAAAAAGAAAGAAAATGTTATTGATTTCATTGTTTTGCATTTGAACAAATAGATTTCATGAACGTGACTTCTTCAGTTTGAACATGAGTTTGAACATGTGTTTGAACATGTAATTTTCCTGCAGACTTAAACTATCAGAATCCCGTTGCAAAGACAAAATGGATAAGTGTTAAACTATGATTAAGCCTATAAAAGGGTAGTGGTTTTCCTTGTCAGTATTCTTTTTTAGTGGAGGTCCTGCTGCAGCAGAAAACAGGGTCACATTGGGCCCTTGGCATCTCCTTGGGAGATTTAGGAACAATTATTTGGAGTTTGTCTGAGGCAAGAGGTTTTCAAAAATCTCTGTATGTCAGTTATGGAAGCCTTGGCTGACACTTATAATCAGTCAAGATCTCTGAACTTTCCCTTATTTCTGGACAAGCTGAAAGTTGGACCTTTTGCGTAATGCCTAGTTTTCAAACAAGGTCCCAGAAAAACGTCGTGCCTCACAAGTAATAAATTTTGCATAAGGAGTTTTTATAAGTCTTGATCCTCTTTCACACAGGCCTGTACAGTTCACCAAAAAATGGCATTAGGTAGTGACGTTCAGTTCTTCAAACTTCATGGTCAAATTAATTAGCTAAAAATCTCCTGTGATAAAAATATGCAAGTTGTTATAATATTTTAAAAAGGCTGCTTCAACTATGTGGACTGTATGTTGGGTTTGTTTGGGTTTTTTTTATCCTCACTCCTTTTTGCTGTGATCTGAATAGACAACATAGATCATTTTTTTATCTTTCTTTTCAGCAATGGACTTCAGTACAGCTTGTACTCAAAATTTGCACTTAGAAATTTTGGGACACATCTTTGTCAGTGGATCATAGAAACTGTTCGGTAATGCCACTAAAATTAAAATTCAGCTGAGTTTCTTTTAAAAAAAATATTTCTGGGGTTAAACATGTCCAGTGTTTCAACTCCCATCAAGCTGAAAACAGGTATTTAAATTGTCATGTAGCTTTTTTGTGTTTAGCACAATTACAGCAATCAAAGTGTTGGAAGCAGCAGCAGCATGACTCCCTTTAGAGCTATAACTTGGATGACAAATCCGAGCAAAGTGGAAGACTGCAGAGTCTTAGAATAAAACTAGCAGGGATTTTTTTTTATTCATGTCAGTTGTTTTTCCCCAGTATTTTCTGTATTTCCAGTGTTCCTCAAAGAAAGATCTCTTTTCACTACAATTGCAAAGAACATCACGTACTACAGCTCTGTAGGTTATTAGATTGTTCTGTAAGGATGTTCTTTATAGATTTTTGAAACTTTTTAAAAAGTTACTTTGCAATATCTTTTTACTACTGTTGGGATCTCTAATCCTCCGATTTCCTCAGTAGTCAATGGAGAGAGCAATTCCCAACATGAATCTGAAGAGAATTCATATGTTGGGGATGCTGAATTGCCTTTCACATTGTCTGTATTTCTTCATTGCAATAGGGTGGCTACATAAACTGTGTGGCCTTCTTGACACCTCAGTGAATTTCCTAAGATTAAGTTGGATGAGTCTGAGCTAATAGGTATTTAAACAAATAACTCTTACTAATTTCTGAAAATTTGAAGTGGCTATTTCATATTCAGATTAATTCTTCTACTTTCAATTATTCATAAATATATCTTGCAAAAAAAATCTAAGAGAAAAAGACTTTGCCTTTTCTTATTGTGTTTCTATTGTATTCTAAACACTGACTCTTAACTCTTTTGAGAATCAATGTGGTCCTGGTGCTAGTGGCAGGATAATAATGGCACAGAGCCAATAGAAAGAGACAGGCGTTGACAGAGAGCAGCTGAGGATATGAATCTGGTGTTACTCAAAACTCTACAGACTGCATAGGAGTGCAGGATGCTTACTCTCTTATTTCAGATGCACCATTTCTTTTGGGGTGAATCTCTAAAGCCAAAGTCTTTACCTTCTGTTTCTCTAGTAGACCACAGTAATCTATATAATATATTTTTGATGTACAGATTTAAAGCAAAATTAAGTCCCACTTCAGCAAGCATGCATACTGAATATTTGTAAGTATTTTGCATTTATTAAATCCTACTGAAATCAGTAGAAGATAACAGGAGCTTTGAGGATAATGTTTTTACATTAGTGATTTCATTGACATGAATGCAGTTGTTACATGGAGAAGTGTTTGCACTATCATGTCAAAGTCTGCATCCTTTATGCTTTGTGAATTCTTTAAGTGCCAGCTAGAGAGAACCATCTTCAGCTGACCCATGCATTTTACCAAGTGGAAGGCTGCAGTGCAGTACAGTAAATTCACATCTTCAAGCTGCCTCCCTCACAATTTTGCTTCCCCTGCTTAGGATTCCTTTTCTTTCCTGCACTTTCCTCAGACATTTAAAAAGAGGGTCTTTGAGGCCTGACAGAATTGAAGACAAAAGTTAGCAATGTGCCATGTGGAGGAAGGACACTGAGTTTATTAGTGTTTAGCGTGTTTGAACTGATAGCACATTTGCAACCCTTCTTTGGTGAAGCTGTACTTTGATCTGTAGTCTGAGACTTAGTTTGGTATTCAAGATGAGTGTTTTGCAGTTTGAGGAGTTCTTTTTTTCTGTCAGTTATTTTAATTCTTGCATACAAAAATATAAAAATATTTTGTGTTCTTGTCTCAGAACTTTCAGCCAATGTACAAAACTGAACTGTCACTCTAAGAGTGTGCATTCCTTTTTATAGATTCTTTAGTTTTCTAAGTAAAGAGGACCAGGATGGATACCTGGCCCAGAAGCCATCTGACATAGACTATGGCCTTTCATACTTCCTTTTCCAGAGCAGATCAGTCATGGCCACTTTACACAGTGCTTAGCCCTTTATCTCTTCTGGGCCCCTATGGCATCCCTATGTCCTTCAGGCACAATTATTTCTCTGTGTTTTTTTTCAGTTCTGAGCATCCAGGGTTGTGTTGGCTCACTGGAACAATAGTTACATGGTCTCATTATAATGAGTTCATGCATTTCATACTCTGACATTTGTCACCGGGGCAAGTGAGGTTATTCAAGGGTGCAAAGGCTTTTGTGATGTTAAAGGACTGTACAGAACTGAGGGAGTCATGCTTGGATGTTGTTTTAAGGAGAATTAACTGAAGAGGTCCAAACCACAGCCATGCTGCCAGCCAGGATTTAAGTAGACTGGATATGGCAATCTTTTTTTGTAGTTGTTTCTTGGCTTTCATTCTTTTAACAGTCTAAAAATACTGGATGGTACCAGAGAATGAATTTTGCTCGGGTGAAAATTTATAACAAATTCTTTCATAAGACAGAGGCAAAAAGGATACAGTACGATACTTTAGACACAGAAAACAATCATGCCTGGTTGCTATTGCTAGGTATTTTAAAGAAGTGAGTTGAGAGGACAGAAAACTAGGATAGGGTAGAGCGGGATATCCGCTATATGGTACTGGCAAGTACGACTAAGGCTAATGGGATAAAATTAAGAGAGAGAGAATTTATGAACAGAAATGAATGTTCCAGATTCTGCAGAAGAGTGTGTGTGGTAGAAGGCAAATGCCCTCCAATGGTTGCAACTGTTGTCAGGCTGGACAGAAGTTAAGGTAATAATTCTGCATGTGTAGGGATATCAGTGTGGTACAGTAGATATTTCTCTCATTCCCTCGTAAGATGAGAAAGACAAAAATGAATCACAACTGATAAACTGGCAGTCAGCTAAGTTGGGTTCTTTCCCCAACTTTGACTTTTGTCTACACAAGGAGTCTTGGTCTTTCCACCTCAGCTCAGCACAGAACTGTTACATGGGCTTCCTTTTCTCAGGACAGATGGCAAAACACTAACATACGCTTTCTTAGCACACAATAATCAGTTGTTCCTATGGGCAGGAGTGGGCATTTAACTAAATTTTAAATATCTAAAGTAAGTTTTCCAGCTCAGACACTGAAGATTATACCTAATGGAGAGAAGCAGACACCTTCAGCAGATCCTTTTTTTTGCTAGTTTTGACATAACTTTTTTTTTACATTTTATAGGCCTAGGTCCAAAACATGCTATTTCATATTTAAATTGTAGTGCTTCAGGATTTTTCATAATTGCTTTCCATAATCAGTCATTTCCATTCATTCTTCAGCTCATCCTTTGAAAAATAGTTTGAGCCATCATACTTTAGGTGCTATACATTATTTTGCTATTAATACCACCTGGTGCCTATGATCTGTGTGGTGACATTTCATTAATTGCACCATACCCAGAGTGTATATAAAACATTTCCTTTTCTCAATCATAAACTTTTCAGAAAAGCTTGACTGGGGAATGGAGTTATATGCACTAGTGGGCTTGATTTCAGAAAGGTGTCTTACTACAAACACTGCTTAGATAGCAGAGTCGACAGTATATGTGCAGTGCTCCTTTCTTTACTTCTGGCCTCCATTTCCCTCTGTAGGTTCCTAGATACCCAGTGGAGGCAATGGAACACTAATTAGAGAAAGCTGACTGCCCACCCAGTTCTATTCCTCATGCTCTCTTTGAATACAGCTTTGCCATGCAGTCTGTTATTCTGTTGGCTCAGAACTATCATCTTGAATATTTTCTCAGTTTTCTTTGGTATATTCTAAACTATTTCTCTTTTACTGGAAAACTACCTCCTACCAATTCCTCATGTTTGTTTGCAAGAGTAGCCTTACTATTTTTACCGTTGTCAGTCCTTTTCATCTCCTACCCAAATTAAATTTTCTCAGTACTACATAGCTTAGAAGCCACTGCCAATAGATGCATTGACAGATCCTTAATTTTTCTTTCTTTATTCTCTAGCCAAAGTTCAGTAACCTTTAGTTTATGCTGGCTGTCCTTAACCAAGTTTGATAAACCTTCACTGTTCAGACCTACTCTATCTCATCCATTTAGTTGCTGCCACTCAATGAGAACCATAAAGATGCTTCGTCACTCATATGTATGCACATATATCTATACCTTTATGTATATAATTTAGTGAAACAGGGTAGAAATAAAGCAAACAACTGTCCTCTGAACAAGTTTGTTATGTACGAGCAATCCCACGCTCTGTCTCTGGAAGACAAATCATCTGAACTGTTTTTTCTGATGGGGATCTTGATTTTCTGCTGAGTGCACATCAGTTTTATACTTCACAGAGCCAGAATAGCTCTGGTACTGCTCTTTTTTGGTGTACATTACATCTTTTCCTGTTCAAGCAAACAATAGTTTTGCCACTGACTCTACTGGAGAATGATTTTATTTCTTATGTTGTGAATATACAACATTGGTTTTGCAGTCATTAAAAAT
The DNA here is from genome assembly GCF_032191515.1 of Phaenicophaeus curvirostris. Lineage (NCBI taxonomy): Eukaryota > Metazoa > Chordata > Aves > Cuculiformes > Cuculidae > Phaenicophaeus > Phaenicophaeus curvirostris. The sequence goes on along the minus strand of NC_091392.1, from coordinate 159,214,441 downwards.
AGCAGATTGAAACAAACCTAAATGCCAGTCTTGAAAAACATAAAAATATCAGAAACCCAGGAGGCAAAAGGGACATGCTCTTGCTAAGTGTTCCTTCTTAAAAACATGAAAATTTAGGGGTGAATGGAAGAAATAAGCTATTTGTTTCTCCCAGCTATAAATATAATGAAAAAAGGGAGTTCCTTAAATTCACTCTAGGTTTAAGAAACTTATTTTAATGCTTATGTTTAAGGTTGAACACATTTCTAGATTACTGCCTGGTTCTCAGAATTAATGATGTACTGTACTTCAGCAATTCCAAGAATTGTTTTGTACATATTTCATTCCTTCAATGGAACTTCCGTGTCTAAATCCACTTGACTGCTTTGAAAATTTCCATCTCTAATACGGCTGTTCCACATGTGATTGTGCTGTGTTTTCATAAACCCATAAAGACAGATAAGCGTATGTACAAGACACATAATGACTAATAGTTACTAATTGTTGTAGATTGTGATTATGCAAATGTATTAAGCTAAAGACATTAGTAACAGGCGTTATCATTTAAATGAAAGGACAGTAAGACCACTGTGTATATATGAACCAATGTAGTTAACTTTTGCAGATCATTTGCAAAAATGTAGCAATGCTGGCTCTGAAGTTCCTTTTTCACATGAAAAACCTACAATGTAAATCAATGTACAATTTATGCTATACACACAATTTCATTTCAGCATTAATGATGAATATGTAACCAGTACAGTTAATCATATTGGTTGCTTAAGAGAGGAATAAGGTATGGTATGCAAAGGATGAATAACTGAATATAACTGTGGCTTAGAAGGGGAAGTATGGCAATGATGGATGCAGTTTTAATTTAAATGGTTTTTCTCTTTGCACTAGTGGAATAGTGACATTAACTAGAAATTAGTTTAAAAATTATTTTAAAACCTTAGGCGTGGGAATGAGGGCAAGAATAAAAATTTATGTGTAGGTGTGGTTGTACAGACACAGAAGGAATGGAATTTATTTGGCTGTCTTAGGAGTCTGGCAATTAAATGTGCTGATGGAGTTGATCACCATAGGCACTTTATAATCAGAAGAAAGAGACATCAACAGGAGGTGATTTGTATAATTTTAAGACAGTCATTGATGATAGCTCAAAGCCTAGGCCATTTAGATGTTTAAGGCTCCAGCTGAATTCACAATGCAAATACTGATCACATATTGTGATAATGGGTTTTTAGAAGGTCTTACTCTTCAAGTAGGTATAAAAGCCCATCATGATAATAATGAGAAGCATTTAGGGGACACCGTGTAGTTTACAGACACACCAGATTTTATGTGCTAAAAATAAAATTCCAATTAGCCAAACTGGACATATGAGTCTAAAGAGTCTCTACTTCATTGGTATTTAGAATAGCATATTAATTCAGCGTACTGCAGTATGTTAGTGACAACGGTTCCCTTTAAAGATAAAAATACACAGGAAGTGTGTATCTCACAATGTCTTATAAATAGTTCCTCAGTTTTGGATGTATTTCAGTGGCCATAATTAAAGAGATGGTTTTCAGTAAAGATAAATAAATTTCCTAACACTTGATATAATCAAAGTCATATAAACCTAGTGAATATTAAATGGCTGGAATTTCTATGTTTTCCTGTTTTTCAGGGATGACTGTATAAATGGAACTATTACTTCAAGATATATATTATAAGTGACCATTTTTTAAAGTGCTGTAGATCTTCCTTGGAAAAATAATATCTTTAATATGTCATATAATATGATCTTTAAATGAGGAAATATCTAAATTTGCAGAACTTGCATCAATATTGTCAGACTTATGTTATTAGTTTGTTTTATCATTTAATTACAGTATCCTTCTCCTTTCCTCAAGTCTTATGAGATACCTTATAATTCCATTGAGAATTATCAAATAAGAATTATATCTTACAAATATAGGACAACAGCATTTTCCTATCAAAGGATATTCCTTTGTTGTTCAAAAAATGTTTGATGCTCATATTTTTAAAGAAATCCTTTGAAGTTAACTTCAATAGAAACTCTTAACATACAGACCAGAAGAGATTTAGTTTACTAATTAGCTGCTTCAGTTTGATTTAATATATATCAAAATCAATTCACAAATATAGATTTTTTTTATTAATTAAACTTTTAGAAACAGCTGTGTATGTGCTGATGGCAAACTTTTTTTAAATTTAATTTTCTTTCTTCTCAGTTCCCAACTTGATTTAATGTTCTATGTTTTTAGGCAAACACTGCACTCATCAGTTGAAAAGCAGGAGAGGCTCACGTAAATTCACCTATTAATGCCACCCACAATTCTGTCACTTACTCTGATGGGCTCTCCATGGCCCTTTTTTCTCCTTTGCACTTGTTCTGCTTTTCCATCCTTCCCCTGATGGGAAGATAAGATTTCTTAATTCCCACCCTTTGTGCTTTCAAATCAGGTAAGTGTTTCTGAAAGGAAAATTCATAAACGACATCATAGGAATAATTTTTGGAAGGACGAGTTATAGGGAGAAGACCATCATAAGAGTTCAAGAATTTGTAGGAAGGGCAAGTTATATATTTTCTGTCTTCTCCCATACTTAATCAACTTCTTTCTATCTATGTCACTTCTCAGGATTGAGGACATACCCAGAATTTGTCACTTTCATCAAAAACCACACATTACCTTACTGATTTCTCAATCCCAATTATTTTGCTGTAATTCTGTCCATCTCTAGCAGCATTCAGCAAAGCAGCTTTTTAATTAGGTGACGCTAAAACTGTTAGTGTTGCAATCAGCTCTACCAGCAGCTAAACTGCTCTTCTGGTTTGCTGGATGTAGATAAGCAGAAGCTCCAGCAAGTTTTGATGGTGAAAGGAGTCCAAAAAGTGCAGTTGTACCCCCGCACACACCATCTCCCAGCCTTTGAAAGAAGGCTCACTGATATCTGCACTTGGTGCATCTGTTGATTTACCTTTTGAAGAATCTGCTGGGTCTTATTCCCTAAGAATGCCATGGTTATGAACACTGCACATTATGCTTATCTCTTTTTATATGGCATCTACATTTTTAAATCTTCTTAATCCTATTTGGAAAAACGGTCAAAAGAATGGAAATGGTGTGCAGGTTTCTAGAAGATTCTTTGTAGTTTGCTTTGGATTATTTTTGGAGGGGAAGTGATTTTGAAAGAGGACTGAAATTTGGATTAATGATGCAAAAGTTTGGCTTGAGACAATCTCTCTCTCTTAGGTCTCTTGCTTTAAATAAATTTCCTAAAACCACATCTTATAAAAGGGAGCTAGCAATGTTGAAGCATGAAGTTATTGAAAATTACCATTACGAGTCACTTCTGTGTTTGGTTATGAAACTGAAGAGCTATTTTATTGCTCACTCAATTGCCCAACTAAGTTTGAGTTTCACTGAATTTGGAGAGCTGAGCTTCAAAATTACCGGAAGGCTGCAATCTCCTATACCCTATGACTCCAGATTTACACAACAAGATTCCTGTGTTGTCCAGTCTAAATCCACCCATAATTTCATGACCTTTTTATAAAGCGGGGAAATAATTTTTGTGCTACTACCTGTGACAGGAAAGCAATTAGAAATGTGCAATTCTTTGACCTTAGAATCAACTTATTTTCCTTCTGAGTTGCTACTTTATTTTGTACAAGCCATATTAGTTTGAGTTGCTTTTCCATATCTCTTTGTTTAGACAGATGTACGATGCTGATTATACCTTAGTGAAGGGATATCACAGCTTGACTGCAGTAAAAGTAGTCTAGCTGTTAAAGCTGGAGTGCAGATGCTTTGTAAAAAAAATTAAAAGGAGGTACATACACAATCACTGCCTCTTGCCCTCCAAATTAACGGCAGTGAAAATCTCTATTTAACTCTGCTGTCACCCAGCTCAATAAAACAGAGCCTGTAAGTTGTCAGCAGTTTCCAGCACTATTTCAGTTAGAAGAAAATACTCCAATGATTCCCGTCTGTGTGTTTTGTTTGAGCACAAACTGCTTTACTAGAAAGTAGGTTTTAAGTCTAAATGAAAAAAAAGCCTTTTTTTCCTTCTAATTATTCATCTGATCACTTCTTTAATGCGCATTTGATTTATTTCAAAGTAATTCCTGCTTTTATATGTAAATCACAAGTTTTAAAGTGTGGTAATTAAATTAAGCAGGGAAAATGCTCTAATCAAGAGATGGGAATTCCATTAAATTGTTTAAGATTTATTTATATAGCCAAGTAACTTAATTTTGGAAAACATTTTTTTTTTCTAAAAATCAGGGTTTGAGTATTGTACCATGATGGGCATGTTACTTACGTTTCCCATCACATATCTGACTAGTTATCTCTGAATTATCCAAGCCTTTCAGCATGGAGTAAAATTTTTGTTACATCGTTCAGGCACACAAAAGTAGAAAAAGTAGGAAAGTGATAAAGACCTGGAGCAAAACTATTTTAAGGGAGATAGTTATGGCCAGTCTGAATTGTACTGTACACTGTGTTCCCAAGACAAGTACACCACATATGGTAACCAAGAAGATTAATGCACTCTGTTAGACAAGGCATTGCAAACAATAATCAGTACAAATGGCCAGTCTGACCCAGGAAAAGATTTTCATTAATCCTGAGTAGAGTTGTCTTAATTGCCTAAAGCACACATTTGACATTTTTTTTCAGAAGGGAAGTTATCAAAGAAATGAAGTATTCTATTACTTCTAATGCTGATCAAATACTTTCGTAAGTTTTAAGCAGCTCAACAATACAAGAGCTGTGCAAAAGCACTGAAATTCAGCTCAATCTCTTAAAAGATTTCAAAGCACACATGCTACAGCAATCATTGTAGTAAGAAAAAAAGCTGCAATAAGAACTAGGAGGAGGTAAAAAGCTGTAGTGGAATATAGAACTTCTCCATGAAGGAAGGGTTTTTTTCTTACTCTTTGACTGAAAAATACAATAATAGTCAAAAGAAAAGCCACTAAAGAAAATGTTTCCTTCCTTGAAGAACTGCTTTCTTAGAACCTTATTTTTCAAGTTTTCATGCTGTTTGGAAACAGTGACAGCAAGATGTCCAAAGAGAGAACTGAATGCTTCCACGCATATATTTTGATGGCAAAAAAAGAAATTATTTAGAGGGACATATCTTTTACAGTTTCTATGTCAGAAAACCCTTGAAGGATTTGGATTTCATTTTAGTTTTTTTCACCATCATTTCTTCAAAATTAAGAAAATTATTTCCCCTCTTTTTATTTTAATTTTTTTTGTTTGTTTGTTTGTTTTTTTAATCATACAGTTAGTACTTCCTCGGTATGTAAGAAACAAGGAGTAGTTTGGGATTCAAAATGGTCCTTCATGCATGTAAAAGAAGTTGCTGGCAAATAGAGACTAAATTTCTGCTTATCCTGAAATGCTCCGAATGTTTTCTCACGAGCTTAAAAGCACTAGAACATATGCCCTAAAGTTTTTCTAACAGCAGAATTTGTTTCCAGTCCTCCAACTCATTCTGAGTAGTGCTAACTCTCTTCTGTTCTCTGTCACTTTAAACTATCATCAAAACACCCACGAGTTGCTCATGGAATGTGAACACTGTTGTGAGGAGAGGTGGGTTGAAGCACATGGGTACAGCACTGAGCTTGGGTTCCCCCTGAAAAGACATTTCTTCTACAAAGTCTGTGTAGAATTAGTATATACCAACTTTAATATGAGCAACACAGCAAAGGAGTCATGCTGATACTGATGCGGGCTAAAGAGAATCATAGAATTCTAGAATGGTTTGAGTTGGAAGGGACCTTAAAGGTCATCTAGTTCCAACCCCCCTATGCACAACACATCCCACTATGCAGGGCTGCTCAAGACCCCATCCAGCCTGGCCTTAAACACTTCCAGGGATGGGGCATCCATGACTTCCCATGGCAATCTGTTTCAGTGCCTCACCAAATACTTGGGAAGGTGGTTTCAACTGCGAGAGGGCAAAAAGGGAATGGCAGGCAGTGTATTTACCGCCTCTGTAGCTCAGCTGTACCTGTCTTGGTGCATGAATAAACCAATATACTAAAAATAATAACATGAATTCTGAAGGATTTCATGATGAACCTGAGTAAATACAAATCAGAGAACATGGTGCAATACTTACGTTACCATCTTTTGCCTTTTCAGCTCATGAGCTACTCATTATAATGAGCAATGTTGTCATTCATATTTATAAAGCAGCTAATAAATCTTGAATGCTAACGCAATAACATAAAACGAACATGTTTCTAATGAATTGAGAAATAAAAGACTAAAGAAAATGACTATAACAGAGATAATGAGAATGGCTGATTCCCATCTGGTTCATAAATGACATTTCAAAGACACTGATCTTCAATTGAAATGAAATTGAAAGAGTAAGTAGCCTACTGAAGCAATTTCAGGAAGGCATCCCAGGTGAGGTCTTCAAAGATATATAATTCAAGGAACCAGTGTTAATGGAAAATTGTTGGAAATTTTGAAGGCATGAAAAAAAAATTGCATAGCAAGTAGGTTCCAAATTCTTTCTCTGCTCACTCACCTTTGCTGCAAATTGGGGGAAGATTGAAGCACAAGTAGTAATCAATTACTCCTCGAAATTATATTTAATGTGCTTCTGAAGGAGTAAACAACATACTACTTACCACAACTCAGACATGGTACAGATCTGAATAATAGCAAATAGATTTAGTGTTAGAGATGGAGCTGTCCCACTGCACAGTAAGCACATTGCAATGGTTTTTTCCTGTTGTGGTTAACATAGTTTCAAAATAAAATATACATAGTAAATGTCAACATTGGTGACACAGATAAAATAGACGAATATATCTAAAGGGTTCAGAAACCATATGTAAATAAAAAGTTATAATACAGATACTGAAACAACTTGAGTTTTCAGGGAAAAATTTAGAAAATGTAGATTAATACTGTTGAATTCATCCATTACAATGTGACTGACAGAGATCAGTTATAAATTTGGCCTACCCTGTAAGTGTGTACTTATATATTCATATAGGTATGTGTGTACATATGTGTACATGTATTTTGGAAGTGTTCAAAGTCAGGTTGGTTGGGGCTTTGAGAAATTTTGTCTAGGAAGGTGCATCTTCCTATGGCAGGGAGGTTGAACTAGGTGATCTTTAAAGGTCCATTGCAATCCAACCATTTTATAATACTCTGGGGGTTTTAATACATTTTTATATATGTGGTATATAGTATAACCAGGTGGAAGTGTTAAATTGGGTCTATACCTCTTCCTATACCTGATGCTAAATGCATTTATTACTGTGCTTTGTGATTCAGATTCTGAGGTTACTGCTAAGAGATCAAGTTATTGATTGCAAATTTAGAGTATTTTTTTATTATGAAAGGAGAACTTCAAGACTTTTTTACTTGAAAGTACTATGGTGCAAGGGAGCATACTAATCCATATAGGACAGGTAGGTTATTAATAGCACTGTAGTAAAGTACAGGGTCCACTTCAACCCTAGAGCTTAGATGAAGTCACTAGATATACACCAAGAATTAATTTGGCCTTTTTCATTTCAGGTTTTAAGCAATGATTATTTTGTCTCATTACATTTTCTGAATTGAGCTGTGGAAAAGAGTAACATTTGTATTCGTATTATTTGGTTTCTGCTTTGCATTTCCTAGTATGTAGCTTTAAGAAAATTACTGCTGAGGTGATGATACTAACAGTTCTGAAATCTGAGGGGAAGGTAACAATCTGTACACATTATTGTTATCATGAACAATTTAAATAGTATTTTTAGGTTTCTTTTATGCTGCAGCTGCTGCTCTCCATTTCTCAAGTCAGATTGCAGGCACTGAAAGGCTGCTTACTTCCTCTCTATCTTTTTACAAAGAAAATGACATATCTGTGCTAGCTGATTTATAAACTGGTGAGGGGGAGGTTCATTTAGTTTCAAAGAAGCCATTATTTAATGGATTTTTAGGGCAGAGTAGTCACCATTTCTCTTTTTGACTGTTCTGTTAGAAGTTTGTGGGAGGAGAAAAGTGGCTACTGTTAGTAGGAGGTGTACAGGAGTGTGCTGGTACTATTGCTTTGTTCTGTTATTGCAGGGTATAAATTAACAGGATGCAGCTAGTCTGAAGGAGCCATTTGCAACTCTTATCCTTAGCCCTGTAGCAGAAATAGTACTTTGTCTATCAAATATAGGATGTAAGGGGAAAAAAGTATCTAATTTCTGACAGAAGCTATTGCCTTTTAAGTCTGGTTACTTGGAAAAGCCGTACCTTACTTTCATTTCTCTTCAGTCAGCTTTCTATGATTATTTCCATTTGTTGATTTCCTATGTGTATATTTGCTTTTTTTCCTGTGCTATTGACTTTACTTCATTCCTTCAACCAGAATTTGGTTTGTCTTTTTTAAGTAGTTTTCTTTATTTTTAAATTAGAATTTGCTTTGCAATAAATGCAGGAGAGTATAGGGCAATGTGACAGGTCCATGAATTGCTTGTATCTTGAAATATTACAGGGAAATTTAGACTATTGGGAGATAGTCCTTGGCAATTGCTGATTTCTCTATGATTTTAGCTATAAATAACCTGAAAATGGTGTTTGCTTTAAAAAACGTATTGTGGTAGCAAAAGAGACAGGACTACGCTTACTATCATAACTTATATTTGCATGACCTGAAATGTTGCTGTTATTCAGTAATAGTCCCATTTCCAGCTTATTTTCAGGCTACATCCTAGAAGGCCCTGTAAAAACACTTAATTTGATACAGTGCTTACATACTAATCAAGTGAGGTAGAAGATAGAAGCACAGTAAAGCAGAAGGTGTAGAATATTTCTCAAGCTAGGACAGTTTACTCTCTCTGCTGCTCTTTCTGCCAGGCCAGTGTCAGCTCTGCTGCAGCCAGATAAGATTTACAGAAACATTTCCAATTGCATATTCTAAAACTTGTAAGATTTATGATATTATTTGGGTTAGGGGGAGCATTATGCTCTCCTGAATATCACAATAGCTCTGTATTATCTCCTGTGACTGGTAACAATGGTTCTTTATGCTAAGGTGATCTTAAAGTAACTAGAATTTCCAAGGAGATTTTTCATTGGACTATGGATCTTAAGAGGTCTTTACATTCATCTCTACTACTTTACTACCCTGAGAAGTCCCTCTGTATCATAACGAGGTTAAAGCAAGTCTCTGCAGACTAAACTGGTCAAGAATCACCCTATTCTCATTGCACTAGGACAGGTGGCCCATATGGGAAAGATGAGACTGCCTCTCTGCCATCACCAAAGTTAATAACATCCAAGTTGAGACTACTGACTTATTTTCTCTGAAGTATCTGAAAGCCACCTTGTTAAGCATCTTTAATTAAATCTCTCTTCACCTTGTTTCCTCAATGAATTTGCAGTTCTTGAATTTGTCTAGCATCTGGAAGTTCCTCTCAAATACAGTAGATAATACCTCAGATTTATAGTGTTTATTAATGTCCAACACGGACCTATAACTGCATCAATGTAATACATTAAAAAGCTTGTTCTCTTAAAATTTGTGGTTAATGCTTAATAATTTTCAGAAATATTCCTATTTCAGAGCATGAGAATAATTTGCTAAATTCTCCTTACAAGCGTATCTTTGTCAGGCAGTCATAAAGTAAGTTGAAAGCAAAATGGTTTATCAAAAATTAGTTACACAGCTTGTAAAATGCTCTACAATGTTCTGCAAACAAAAGGGAAAATTTCCTGCAATTTCACAATTTTGTACTTGCTCAGATGGCCATTAACCAACAAGATGAAAATCAAATTTAGCCTATTCATGCTATGAATTATCTATGATTAGCAGTGTATAGACTGTGATTTTCTAAAGCTCCTTTCAAAGTCAAGGTATCTTCAAGCATTTTTTTTTTTTTTTAAAAAGAGACAAAATAAACACCACAAGCACGTTAAACCTGTATCAGATCAAAACACTTGCCCTTTTCTTTAGGCTAAGACATAATCTTTGCTCAGTGGCTTTTAGAAATCATGTTGCATAAAATCCTAAAAGTCAACTTTTCTTTGCTCTTTCCAGTCTTGTTCCAGTACCAAGAACTTATAATCATTTCTGAGGCATGTAGTGTGTCCTGCTTTCAGTTTCAAATCTATATCAGCTAGCACCTTGTATTATTTTCCCAGGTTACTTTCTTAGTGGTGTGAATTGTAAGCATACAACTTAAACTGGACCTGTTGTGTAGAACCTGTGATCCCTTCTATATGTTTTTAGATATTGTGGTTCAAGCTCTGAATAAACTGCCAAAAAGCCACCATATTTTTTCACGATACTTTTTCATTTTTTATTTGACTTACTATTTGCTGCGCCGCTGTAATGAACTTAAGTCATGCTTTGTTAGCTTTTCTGAGCAAGTGTTCTGCATTCTGTGACGCTTTCATCACCCCAGCTAATGGGGCTTTAAAAAATCATTATGTGCCATGAGACTTGTAGTGCAGTTACAGAGCGTAACTTGGATTAGCACAAATGTAATCTTTTCAGTTCTGATAACTGTCTTAAAATATCACCCAAATCTTTTGGACACATCTAGACAATAACTTAAACAAATCAAAATCTAGTCTAGGTGCCAGAAAGGATGCTTTTCCAATAGAAATGTGTAGACGTAGGTATAAATAACTGACATAGCAATAAGCATGAAAGTAACCACAATAATCATGTAACCAGTATAGGGACCTTCAATAGCTGTAGCTGGAAGATTGGCTGGAATCTTTTAGCAGGACCTAGCTAATGAAAATGAAAATGGGGTAAGCAGGTTTCCTGAGTCACCCAGTTAAAGAAGTGGAGGAGGAAATGTTATTGTTTTGTGAGTTGTTAATCTGAAATATAAACAGACACAGGTACAACTGTAATTCTCCTATGGTTATGTGTTGATGAATACACAACGATAGAATATCAAAACTGAGGCGGAGAGGGAAGCTGCTCACCCAAATAGTGATTATCAAAGTCTTTTAGTTAAATTATGTTTACACTGTTCATTAATTGGTTTGGTACTTCTGAAAACTACCCTGCCAGGCTGACAATTATACATTCTAAGGTTTTTCACACACTAAATCACCAAAATAAGCAGAACTTTTCTGCATATCAAATCCTCACCATGTGTTGCTCAGTACTATAAGCTTGAGGGCATTTTCAGTAATTTTTTTATTCTAAAGACAATTTGTCCTCATTTTTTTCTTCTTAGGCCATCACCAAGAGTGTTAAGTATTGTCAAATGCAGTTCTGAATTTCTGTAGGTCTAAATTAAAACTACTGAGCCTTTTGAAGACACCTCTTTCTAGGTTTCGCATGGAAATACCAAACATTACCAGCCTGGCCAGTTTTGCTAGTAATATCAGAATAACATGGCTCATGTGCTTTTTATTATTAAGTCAGTCAGACCCTGGAAGTTTGCGTCTCTTAAATGTTTCCTTAGTAAGCAAGATCTATTACAGACTTGAAATAAAAATCCCTTGGAAAGGGTGATGGTACAAAGAATGACCTGATATATGCCTCAAGCCTCCAAAAGGGGTTTAGCGTAATGAAAATGAAGTTCCATCTTCAGTTATTCTAGTTTGCTTAGTGACTGCTTTCCTGAGCCAGGGCCCATGTGGCTCTGGCTGTGTAAGGTGACAACTGCTGTGAATCTCTCCCTGTCAGTGAGCTGGCAAGGGCCAGTTTATGTCACTCATCCTCCCTCTGCCACGCAGGAAGGTGGAATGAGCATTAAAGCAATGTATTCCATTCTAATACTTGTGAAGTGACAGAAGACAGCTCCATAACACTAAGTGACACAGGTAGGCTCCTCCTGTCAGCAATTCTGGGGTCACTGCTTACTTGAGTTCTTGGGTGAATCCAGGATATTACATATAATTCTTCATTTAGAGATGCTCAGCTGTAATAAGAACATTCCTACTATTAAATAAATGAATAGTATTTGCAAGTCTTTTCTACTTCTATAAAATTCTCATCTAGGCACAAAAAACATCCTCAATTCCTTTGTCTGTTTCCAAACACTGGAAGAATTTCGATCATTAATGGTTTGTCATGTTTTGGGGGTTTTTTATGGCCGTTGAATCTTTAATACACTGTGCAATCCACATTCGTCAGTGTCCTAGACACTGAGAGTCATCGTCTTGCATGAGGCCAGATAGAATGATTTGGGTTGGAAGGGAACTTAAAGATCTTCCTGTTCCAAGTCCCCTGCCATGGTCTGGGACACCTCACACTAGATCAGGTTGCTGAAAGCCTCATGCAACCTGGTCTTGAACAGCTCCAGGCATGGGGCATCCACAGCTTCCCTGGGCAGCTTGTTCCAGTGCCTCACCACCATCACAGTAAAAACTGTCTTCCTAACATCTAATATAAATCTCTACTCTCTCAACTTAAAACCACTCCTCCCTATGCTGTCTCTGCACTCCCTGATAAAGAGCCCCTCCCATCTCTCAGATGCCAGCATTGGACACAAGTCATAGTAAACATAAGAAATTCTTCACTGTTATAGTTGATTGATGGCAGCAACAGGGCAGGTCAGTTGAGACTTCTTCAACACAGCTAATATTAAGTGCAATTTAATATTAGATACAATTTTCCCACCATGGCAGTAGCTGACAGCACCATCAGAACATTTCTTCCATCTTATTCCTACACAATTTAAGAAACACACATCCAAGGGTTGAAAAGGGTCAGTATATTAAACAAGAACAAAAAAGGGCATTATGTCTTTTCTTTCAAGTTTGCACAGAGAATTTTCCATGGCTGTGTGCTCTGAAAAGGGCTGTAACGCAAATGACATGCTGCTGATCTGGTGATCCAAAATGATTTTTAAGGCTAGGGCAAGTGCTGTGGGCTAAATTCAGCTTTCACTTAGACCTCATTCTACATACAGAAATGTGTAAAGAGATGGTGAACTCTCATCATCAGACATTAAAGCAGAGATGCAGTTGAACTATTTCAAGGGTACAAATCCAAATTAAAATTCAGTGATGCAGAAAGAACAAACTAAGATTAAAGTAGGGAGAAAGTTGAGCACAGTAGGTGTATGGAGTAGAGCACTGTGACTGATCTCCTAAGGATGTTGCAGTCTGTCTCCAAGAGGCCAACAGGAAAGCTGCTAATCATGCATAACGTTCATGACAAGAAACAGCTAGATTCTAACATGCTGTAGAAAAAATTAAGAAACGTGGATGCCAATCTAGTCCACATGAGCAGGCCAGTCCTGGGATTTGAAAGTAATAAATTTATTTTTTGAGGTCTCCTCAGCATAGTGATTTTGCTGTGCATGTGTATTCACTCAGATACCTCCACTTTGCTGGCCCCATGGGGTCTCTGTCTTTCTGCCGGCAACATGGTGCTTTTCATGTCACCTGCCACCACCATCTACTAATTTGTAGCCTAAGCCAGCTGTTTCTGCCTTTATTAGCCTATGTCTAGCTTGTATCCCATCTGAACTTCCTGCCTTATTATCTTGATGTTGAATTGTGATATGCCAACATAATATGCTCATTAGATAAATCATCTCCTTTCAGTTCAGTTGAGGTGGGAAGGCGGCCCTTAGTAATCAACAAGAAGTTTTACTGAATTTTGCCACATCATAGTATGCTTAGGACATTATTTATGTTATTGCAATTTATTTTCCAGCATTTAATATGCCACTGGAAAATCTTTCAATGAGTATCCAAAGGTACAGATTGCATGAAAAAGTGTGCATGTATTTACATGTATACTAAGGCAGTTTATGCATTTTTGTTCTTCCTGTATTACCATTTTACTTCCCTGTTGTGTTTGGTTTTTTTTTTCCGAAGGGAGAGAAAAGTGCATTTCACAGCCTCACTTACTGGTTTCTTTTAGTAATTCCTTTCACAATTGAGGCAAAATACTTTATTATTATGAAGGAACTTCTGACAGTATTAAAAATGCAGTGTAAAATATGCAGAGAGACTATCTGTTTAGAACTTGTGTGAAGTAGAAATGTAACAAATACTATGCTACTTGTTTTGAATCACACCATGACAATGCATGATTGACACCAGCAGCTCTATCTTTAATTATTGTATTCTTATAGCTTACCTTGTGGATTAAAAATAAAAGCAAGACCTCATTTAGCTACTCTGTTTTGGCAACTTCATTGCACTTTGGGCATTGTTCTGTACATTTCTGACTGTCAGCTTCTCTTTCTAGTTTGGAATATGCAACTATTTTTTGCCACTAAGGTCATAACGAAGCCAGCTTGCATAAGGAGGGCTGAGCTGTCTTCTGACTTCAGTGCTATGGGTGATTTGCATAGGAAGTCCAGGTGTTAGGAGACAAGAGGTAGTCCTGTTAGCTGAATACTTGAAAATATGTGCTTAGTCTCTACTCAGCTTCAATTTAAGTAAACTACTGTAAAATAGCAATGGAAATCAACAGGGGATGAATTATCCTACAGACAGGAACAAGTCTTTGCTAAAAGTCTGAAGCCAACAGCCTCCCATACATACTGTATTGTGTTCTCATTTAATCACAAAAAAAACAGTAGTATGAAAAGTAGGTTGGTCAAGACCCTAAGCTCCAGGCAGGATTAAACATAAAATGTAAATGTGGACAATAGTTTGTCAACATAGCAACCTTCACTTACTCAATACCAAGCCAGTATTTTATAGCTGCATATATGAATCTTCTAACCTGTTAATATATCTTTACAAATGTTAAATAGTGTGTTACTTAATTTTTGCAGTCTTTCATAACATCTTTACAGTGACAGGCTCTGATTCTCCTAAGGTAATGCAATCACTCTGATATCATAGAATCATAGAATCATAGAATCATAGAATGATTTAAGTTGAAAGGGACCTTAAAGATCATCTAATTCCACCCCACTGCCATGGGCAGGCACACCTCCCACTAGATCAGGCTGCTCAAGGCCCCATCCAGCCTTCTGCCAGAAGTGCAACACTGCAGGAAACAATGCAGATTTCTGGATTGCAGTGATAGCAACTTCCTAAGAAGTGAGCTGATGAGGTGTTCTGGCTGGATCTCATACTTACAAGCAGGGAGGTTCTGGTCAGGTTGTTAGGTTCAGGAGCAGTCTTGTTTGCAATGACTGTGAGATTGTGAAGTCTAGGATCTTGCAAGGAGATGTCTCTCTCGTCTCTTGTGGGACTGCAGCAGCAAAGTCACAAAGCATTACATGCACAGATACTTGAATTATCTGTGAAGTACTTCACAGTCCATTGGCCCAGATGTGCATATCTACTGTATGTAGATATGTTTTAGGCAATAGTTTGATACCAGATGAATTCCATACTACTTGTCTTTCTTGAGAACAGGCAATGCACAAGATAAAATTTATGTACTTGTTCCATGACAGTAAGATATTAAGATCTGCATGACTAAGTCATGATGAAGGGGTATTAACCAAGGGCAACTGAGTAGTTAGAAGTATAGTTCATGGTTTAAAAATACATTGAAGCAATGAATATCATATTAAATTATAAACCGTTAGTAAGTAGACAACTGACAAATAAAAAACTGAAAAGTAAAAAAACAACTTGTGTATATAAAACAGTTAAAGCAACATATTAGAATATATTTTCAATAGTATTAAATTAAAATTATGTAAAGAAGCTTTATAAAAGCATGTTAATTGTGGTTGATTATGTTTTGACAATGTAATAAAAATTTATAATGCATGTGGTTTATCTCTTTTGCAGAAAATGATGAGGTCATCCGTGTTCCATATGTTCATACTAAGCATGGTGGCTGTAGATGTGATTGTTGCTGCTAGTAACTACTACAAAGGAGAAAATTTTAAGAGACAATATGATGAATTTTACCTAGCTGAGGTGAGTATGCTGAAATGACTGTGGATATTTTTCAAGATAATCTAAAGTAGAAAATGTGAATGTCAAGCACATTTTAGTATGTAATTTTATTATTCCCTTAAGCATTCCAAGAATTCATTGCTAACTGGTTCAGGTTCCTCTGTCTGACAATTGCTGACAGCTGTATCTTACAACCTTCTGAAAGGTAATTTCCTCAAACAAAATGTCAGTGGTAATGAGCTGAGGCTAAAGTTAAGCATCTGTAGGCAGTGCTTGGCTGCTGAGTTGCTATCTTTCTCTAGCAGGAATGTACCATCCAGAAGAATTTAACTTTAAAAAAATGACAAAACACTCTCTTTAAAGAATGTAGTACTTCTTCCTGTGTCATCTTTATTCAACGCATGCTTAGCTGCAAGAAGGTCCTTAAGCATAATCAAAAGAGTATCACAAATAGCCTGGCATCAGTAACCTCAAGAGCACATTGAAGAAAAAACATTTATTCAGTCATTAATTTGGTGAATGAGGAGACTGTCCTCCTGAACCAGTGAAGCGGAGGTAAAAAGTTGCTTTATAAGTGACATTCTGTCAGGGATCCTGCTTGAGTCATTAGCTGGTCAAGGATTTTACTGTAGAGAGTGCACTAGAAATCCTAGAACATAGCCTACATAGAATTATAGAATCACCAGGTTCGAAAGACCTCTTGGATCATCGAGTCCAACCATTCCTATCTGCCACTAAACCATGTCCCTGAGCACTTTGTCTACCTGTATTTTAAATACCTGCAGGCATGGTGACTCAGCGACCTCCCTGGGCAGCCTGTGCCAGTGCTCAATGACCCTTTCTGTGAAACATTTTTTTCCTGACATGTCTTTTTAGTACTATTTAATTAAGTTAAACAAAAAAAATACTTGAAGTCTTTGGTACTAACATACAGGTAGAGCTTCAAATAGATATTTGTTCTTCCTGTGAAATTAGCATTGTAGCATTCTTTATTAAAAACACTTAATTTCATGGGCACTTTGAATTGCCACTTTAGCTGAGTATAAAGTCACCAGTGCTGAAATTCACCAAGATCAGTTCTCTGAAAGTGTTGGTCACAGTTGCCTGCATTTGGCACCTGTCTAGCATTATTGTTACTGCAGATTCCCTGCCTCTGATACTTACATAGTCCTTGGCTAGAGTGCATTATAGCAGTGTATTCCTTGTGATTCCTCTGTCATTGGTATTGCCATCTCCCTAAGTGTCCCCTGTCGTCCATCTTCTTCCCCCAGCTTTATTGCTGAGCACAATGTCATATGGTATGGAATATCCCTTTGGTCAACTGGAGTCAGCTGTTATGGCTATGTCCCATCTCAACTTCTTGTGCACCCTCAGCCTGCTCACTGGTGCGGTGGGGTGAAGAAGCAGAAAAGACCTTGATTCTATGCAAGTGCTGCTCAGCAGTGACTAAAACATCCCTGTGTAATCAACACTGTTTTCAGCACAAATAGGAAACATAGCTCCATGCAAACTACAATGAAGAAAATTACCTCTATCCCAGCCAAAACCAGTACAATATCCCAAGATGGAAACAGTTCAGTCAGCATTAAAGCCTGAGATCATGAACTTTTTATGGTAGGAATATTTGCTGTACAACCAGGACAAAGCAAGTGGAGCCTGGATTTTTAACAAACTACCATTAATTCTATTTATGTTCAAAATAGGAAATGCTGCATGTGCTATTTCTATTTTGGCACTGAACGTATAGTATAATTATACTTTTATTAATCAGTGCTAGAAACACTATTCCACATCTATTTCAAATGTGGGGTTTGGAGGTTTTTTCCAACAGAAATACTTGCCAGGATTTAATAATTCACCATGAGTGTGTCATGTAGACTAGTGTCTTATAATTCTGTCCAATAAGCAATATCTGATTTTCCTTAAAGACAGATTTTTCTGTCTCTGCATCACTCAGATTACTAATTTATTAGTGAGGAGGTTGTCTCATTTTTTGGATTCTACGTGTTTGCATTTCTGTGTATATAATGTAAACTAGTTCAGAATAGAGAAAGGTATTTTGTAAGATATAATCTTTTGATGTCCATTTGTCACAAGGTTTTATTTTTTGTGGATTTTTTACCTGTGATGCTTTTATTAGAGACACTGTAAAAATAAAACAAGAACAAACCCCTAGTCTATTCTAGGAGGAGGTATAAAATACAGTAACAGAACATTGAAAGAGTAAAAAAAAATCCTGGAAGACAGGAGAAATTGATAAGCTGGTGTCATTTCCTACTCAGTTATTGCAAAAACTGTTCTTTGCAGCACAGGGCATACAAAGAAATTGTTTTTAAGAGCCTTGAAGAGGCTGAATGCTCAAACAATGCGGATTATTCCACAGTGACTGGTTTGTTTCCTTGGTGGGAGAGACTGGTTGGAGCAGGGTTCACTGCTGTTGCTCTAAATTTTCCATTAGACTAAGCTTTTCCAGAAGTAATCTTGAAAGATGCTGGCTGTAGGAGCAGACATGTCTAAGAGAATAGCTCACTTGGTCCGTTCTATGGACCACACGTTGTAGTGGCCTAGGACTGTAAAAATACATCCACTTAAATTCAGTGACAGTCTAACTGAAGTTATTGAGATACTCAGTACCAAAAAAAAAGAAAATGTTTTCTTTGTTGGAAGAGAGGACAGATTCAAGAGAAAAGAAGGCGAAGATAAGAGAAAAAGGTAAAAGATAAAAATGAATTTTAAACCCAGATCCCACTGGTTGCATAATTTTGTATGCTCAGTAGTATATCAGAGGTTTTGACAAATATTTTAACTTCTATACATCAGACAGCCTGATTAAGCAAAATCAGACTTTAACAGGATTGTTCAAAACCCCAATGCAATATTTGAGAACCTGGAAAGAATAGAGCTTCAAACTGATTTATTGAGGATGTTGACTTTACCTGCTCAGTACCTAGACAGAATAATGATGGATGTTTTTATATGCAACTTCCACATTGTTTCACATTAAAAGAGATTAGAGACTAGAAGTCTTATTGGAGATGTGCAAGATTCCTACAAGTACTGCCTTAAAGCGTCTGACAAACAGAGTTCAAAACCAGGTGCTCCTATACACTTCTTCCTAGGTTCTTTTTGCAATCAGTCCCTTTGCACTGCTGCCTTTATGTAGCCTTTGCCCTCTTCTAGCTAAAGGAAAGACCAGGTGCTGTGTCAAATCTGGTAGCAAGGGAAGTGCTGGAAGTCTGTGCCCTAAATCCCACTGATCCCGCTCAGAAGAATTTTTATCTTACACAACAGCTTGATCACCCTCCAAGTAAGCCACAGTTGCAAAGAAAACTAGCTGGGTCTGTCACTGTTTGGTGTTGGCTGATACTGAGCTCTGTCTCTGTAAAAAAAGTTTTAAGGGGCTACGGGCAAAAGTTAATGTTGCTGAGGGCAGCATGAATACCATAAAGCTTCCAAATGACTGAATGGGAGGTAGCCAACAGAGAAGCAACCCATTCCTGGTAGCTCCTTTTTGGCCTCCCCAAAGCAAACTTGGCAGCCTATTGGAAGGTGGCTGCTCATACATTACACTTTCTTTTTACTCAGCGAGTCTGCCCTGGCTTCTTATGTGAATTTCTTTTAACCCTGTCTCTACCACAATGAAAAAGTGATATCAGTTTTAAAAAAAAAAAATCTGTAAAATTGCATTACATTTCACACCTAACAAAAAGTTCTAGTCAGATATTCTGAATCTTCTCCTGTAATTAATTACAAGGAAGTAAAAAAATACAAGCTCTGTCAGCAGGAAGACAGGTGTATAAATGTAATCAGATGTTATGCAAACCATTTGATAAATTTTTAAGTGCTAGTGGTTTGAATTCATTTGACAAGCATGTAAAATGCAAATGATCCCGCCCACACATTTTTAGAATAAATTAAAATACACTTAACATCGTGTTTGTTAGTCTTGTTCTAATAGGAAGCCTATGTACTCTGAACTATGTATGTGTGTATATTTAAATGGCATTGTTATTCCACCTGCTCTGAAGCTGAATTCCAGCTGCTTTCTACCCACTGTTAGATTTTACCTAATTTGCTCCCCTTATTCTTTCAGGACTCAATTAGATGTTTTTTCCTTTAACAGCAAACTTCCACTTTAAAATTTTTCACGAAACAATTTTCTTGTGTTTCAGATAGAGATTTTTATGTAGAAGGGTAGTTTCTTCAGACTTGGTTTATTGTTTTCCTTGAGCTCTTTGAGCTACCAGAACAAAAGCTGAAAAACTGGCCAGTTTTTCAGAACATTCCAGATTATGAGCATGAAAGTATCCCTACACTGTGTACATGGATTCTTCTATATCTGAAATCACACAACTATTTCTTAGCAGTATTTCTTCCCTAATGTAAAGAAATTTTTTGAGTGCTATGAAGCATTTGACCTTGATTTAATCATTAAGAGGACATTTGAAGCCTAGTAACTGCTTTGCATGCCTTGAGGAAGACATAAAACAATAGCTGGTAGCACTGCTCATAAACAGCTGTGTAGAGTAATAAGCTCAGGAGATAATCTTCCATGTTAAATTTTCAACTACATTCCTGCTTGTGATTGTCCTGTGCACATAAAATATGTAAAATTTTATTTAGCTATCTCGCAAAAGCCCTCTTTCATGATGATAAATATAGTTTTGCTGGACTGGAGAGTTTAAATCCCAGAGACTGTCACTGTCAGATTCAGAATTAGAATCTTAGTCTCTAACTTGGTTACGCCCTGCAAAATCCAACAAACCGTATAGGCTGCAGTCAATTAATCTCTCCATTTAAAGAGACTAATAATGTTTTTGATCAAGGAGATTCGAGCTGTATTTTCTTAATGTTTGCACAGAACTTTGAAAGTATTAGTTGCGTATGGATGTCACCTAATGTTATTTCAATGCCTCTTTTAAGCCCTAAAATGTGTAAAGAGTCAGAGAGGAAAACTGGTGAGTCAAGGAAAAATATCTTTTCTGTTGGGTGTCCTGGCTGCTGGGAAGTGAGGGAGAAAGTATGTAAGAGGATATACAATGGGAAATTAAGAAGGCAGGTGAGGAGGAAGTGTGTCTGGCCAGAAGGATTTTCCTCAGTGAAGGAAGAAAGACAAAATAAATTTTGAAGGTGTAAACCTATGCAAAATTGTCTCTTTTTTTTTTTTGATTTGAGCATCATGCATTTTAGTGTGTAAATATTCAAAGACCTCTGAAAGAATTCCACAGTCATTCAGTGTCTACAAGTAGATCTCTTTCCCTGTAATTTCCCACACTAATCTCTTTGTTCAATTTCTTTAACACCATCTCATTAAAATTGTGAAAATTTATCAATTCTGGATTGATTTTGAATTTCCTCTTCTTTATACTTTGTTTTAATGCTTAAGTCCCATCACCCCTTTTCTACCTATTTTGGTTGTCATATTACTGTGGATGTTTTAGAAAATTGGAGTAGGAATTTTCAAACGAGATCATCAAACTTTGCTTTGTTCCTGAGATCTCTTATGAGCTCATATGAGCTCAAGAGAGGTCATGTGTGTTGCTTCACATTTTGAAAAAAAAAACCAAAAAAGTCTCTGTGTTGAGACTTCAGAAAATTTCATAAAGCATACATTTTATGTAAGAATATAAGCCTATATGGGGAAAGCTTTTATTGATTGTTTATTCTGTTTAGAGTGTTTTTGTTAAATATTATGGAGATCTTTGGTTTTGCCATAAAAAGCCTTGATAGATATCATGGCATAGAAACTTGTAATTTATCTCTATTTTAAATGCATCTTTCTTCTTTTATGTATTCATCTAGGTTGCTTTTACAGTTCTGTTTGATTTAGAAGCCCTCCTGAAGATCTGGTGTTTGGGCTTCACAGGATACATCAGCTCATCTCTTCACAAGTTTGAGTTGCTGCTTGTAATTGGAACCACTCTTCATATTTATCCAGACCTCTATCACTCTCAGTTTACATATTTTCAGGTATGATCAGTCACATGCCTAATTTAGAGTCTCTGCTCTAGTTATTGTGGGTCTTCTGAGGTCATTTCTCCAGAATCACCATGGAGCTTGTTTTAATAGCTCTCCAACCATTCCTTATCTAGAGGGAAAATATTCGCTTCAGGGGAAAAAGCAAGAAGGAGAGACAAAAAAAGGCCAATAAATTCAAACTTCTGATTCTTCCTCCACCAGCCAGTCCAAGAGGTCTCCATTCACCCTCTTTGAAGTGCTTAGGGTTCCTCCAGCGGTGATAGAAAGGACTGAGATTCATTATAATGTGCTTTATTCTTCAGTGCTAAACAAAGGGATTTTCTGAAAAAAAAATAAATAAAACAACCCAAAGCTATTCATAACTGTTCAATATTTAGAAGTAGATTGGCATGGTAACTAATCAATCATCAATAAGGGCAAATAACAAATCACTGAACAGAATCCTGTCAATAAATGTGACTAGCCATAGTGACAAATATTGTAGTCAAGTCAGTACAATACGGGGGAAGCAATCTCACCAAGTATGGGTTGAAATATGGTGGCTTTTTCAGACTTCTGAAAATGCCATCCTGCTTTTTTTCTAAATTAATCTACACACCTGCTGAAGAAAGCCTTCAGTATGACAGATGCTGTTTTGCTTTCACCTGGGATCATCTGCAGGCTTTTAGGTGGTTGTAGCTTTGATTTTGCAGTCATTTACATCTGCATATAAAATGTTATTCAATGTGGCATGCTACTTCTAACCTGCAAGAAAGGATGATCTATCAGGAGCGTGCTATTGCACTCTTGTGTCCAAAGCACACAGAAAACCTAGCTGGGAGCTCTCAGTTATAACATTTAGCAACTTAGTTAATAGTTAGGGTAGAGTCCACTTACATCTGATGATTTCTTTCTAGGAATTTTATGTATAAAATATGAACATGTTGGGCCGAATAGGTAACATCACCATCAAGTCATAGAATTGAAAATATAATTGAAATGTAGCCAGATGTTTATAATCAATAACAGGTCTTTTCTTTTTAATGGGTTTAATTAGTTTCCTGAGGTGGGGTGAGGCAGGGGTGGTGGTGATTTTTTTTTAAAAGAAGTGCTAGCTTTTATGACAGAAAATGTCAGGATCTCTTTTATTTATTTTTTTTTCTGAAATAAATGAGACATGCATTTTACAAGCAGAAACACCTGCTACACCGAAAGATTTGGGTCACATTTTGCAATCAAATCCCCTAAGAGGCAAATGACAGTAAGAGTAGAAAACACTTTACGTTTGATGTCAGTGTGGAAGGGAGGTACACACAATGTTTCCCTTCAATTAAGCTTTTGGGCAAGCTAGATAACCTATTTTCAAATCAACCAATATCAAAAAGTCCTTTTCACATTGATACACTTTGACATTAGGCAGATTTCCAGGCCTTTAGGTATTAATGATGGCAGGTTAAATGTGTTCTTTGTCAGCAAACAAAACAGATTACTGAAAACAGAAGTTTTATTTGACACATTCCAGGATAGTGAGCAGAAATATCATTTGGCTTATCTAGTCTTCCTTAGCATACACATCTCAGTCTGCATTATTCATTGTTTTTTATCATTATCTTTTGCCAACACATCACTCACTCTTCACTGCATTGGCTACTGTCCACCCTCCCACCTATCTTTCCTCTGTTTGCTGTACATTCATTAAAACATTTTGCAAAGCCCTCTGTGGAAGACTACGGCAAAGGACCATTCCATGCCATTCCATGTCTATAATCTACAGAACACAAAATCAGCAGAGAAATGACAGGTTCTGCATGTTATTGTAGAGATCTATAATCAATTGGTATAAAAAAGGAGAGTTTTAACCAGAATCTGACCTATTCTGGACTGAAGAGATGGTATTTTATTTGTACTTGGGGAAAATACAGCTGAGTAATTTTCCTAATAAATATCATCACTTTTAAGAGATGCAGCCATTATTTTTAATAAAGCTGTGGTTTCTCTTTTGCGTCTTTCATTTTTCATTTGGCTTTTACTATATTTTTATATTTAATCCAAGTATTGCACCTCTGCAGCTTTTAAATTTAACACACTTGATGATCCAGTTACATAGAATGCATAAACATTCATTAGGTTGTACTTTTGCTAGATTAAATGTGTCAGCTAATGAAAATAAATTAAAAAAAAAAAACAAATCAGAATCAATAAGATTAGTGTGTTGCTTAGGGGTCAATTGAAGTTCCCCAAAGGAAAGGGAGAAAAATATAAGGCAGAGAGTTAATACAGTTTATCTAAAACACAACTCAGAATACTGACTAGCATAAAATCTTCCCCCAGCTGGAGTCTGTGTTGAAACTAATAGTCATGGGACCAGAACTATCATTTACACTGTCAGGAGATCCTGCAAGTAAGAAGGCACCATGTTTTTATGTCCATAGTACTTGGAAATCTCACTCACCACACTGTTGAGTCACTGGCTTGGTATCCAGTTCCATATACTCAGATTAAATGTAACGCGATGACGGTACCAATGTGCAATAAAGGACCTTACCTTGCCTTGTTCTAATGTTGGAAAGTTAAGCCTTCTAGTGTAACCTCTGTATCTGGGATCCTTTTTCACTACTGAAGACAGTAAGACTCATCCCATCTCACACAACAGGTCTAATATATGTTTGGAATGATTTACTCTCTTGAGCTGACTTTCTCTCTCTCTGTGCTTTGACAGTAGAGCCTAGATGACTAACACGTTCTGTGTACCTGATGGATAGATAGGGAGATTATTTTCATGTAAAATGCAAAGCTGTACATTCTTACCAAGCTACAAAGTACAGTGAAGTCCCTCTGTAAACAACTACCATATCCTTCTGTCAAACTTATTTTCTCTCCAAAAGCAGCACAGTAATTGTATTTGACTTGTACATTAGGTCAGCCTATAATTGCACCATAATTCCTGCCTTTCAATTTCAATATGATTCATGTGGAAATACAGGTAATACCTTGGGCTGGAGAATTTCTAAGAGCTGCAGAATTTCATTTGCCTCATATGCTCCTGTCCATTGTCTCCAGCAAGTGCTGTGGTTGCCACTTCTTATTGATACTGATGTTATGTCACTGGTTGTGCCATGATGAGTGGCAGAAATAGGGGGATCAGAGCTGTCAGCTGCTTTGCTAAGGTAGAGTCAGCAGTGAATGGGTCAGAAGTTGCACACATGATCACAGTTCTGCCATCACTAATAAAACTGAGATGTGTCAAATATGTCAGTGGCACACAATGCCGTTTCCCTTGTTGTATATACTATGAAGCAGCAAAATATGTTAATTTTCAAGCTTCCTAGGTTATACAGTACACAATGCCAAGCAATTTTGTCATGGGTCACTGAAATGGGAAGATGACCTGTAAACTAGTTGGCAGCTCTTTATGCGTAACATATTTTCACAAGAAAATAGAATCATAGAAAAATCTAGGTTGGAAGTGGCCTCTCAAAGTCATCTCATCTAGTCTGCTGCTCAAAGCAGAGCTTTCTTCAAGGACTGTTCACCACCCTGTCCATTTAGAATAAATATGAATCTTTAACAGTGTTGATAATCAAACTGGAACAATTTATCTAGCACTGCAATAGATTCCCAGTTGCTAAATCTGTGCTGATATGTTTTGACCTCTGCTTCAAGCCATTGTTATGTTTAATAACACGCTGTAAACCTTTGCTCTTCTGTAATTCCACTTTACATTTGGATTAACTATCTGTGGTGTGTTTGGCCTATGTTTTTGTTCTCTTTGTTACCCTAAACCTGGCTTTATTCAACTGCATTTCTGCGATGACTGTTGGTGATTGAGAAGTTGATTATAGACTTGGGGGCCTTGAGTGTCCTCTCATGCCTGTACTGTCAAGACCTCTGCCTGTACACCTCAATTCTGCATTTTGTGAAAGCATCATACATAGCTCATTCTATGCAAAATCACAGCTTATTATTACTACAGGGAAAAGAAAAATATAAAAGAGGTGTGTAATGAGAAGCATTACACCACACCATTGTAAAAGGTAAAACAAATCTCCAAATTTTGGCCTTGAAGTCTTTGATGCTGTGAAAAGTTATTGACTGATATAATTATCAGGTAACTAATACATGTCTACTTTCTCTTTCTTTGCAGGTTCTTAGAGTAGTTCGACTGATAAAGATTTCTCCGGCTTTGGAGGATTTTGTGTATAAAATATTTGGACCAGGAAAAAAACTTGGGAGTTTGGTGGTATTTACTGCTAGCCTTTTAATCGTGATGTCAGCCATCAGTTTACAAATGTTTTGCTTTGTGGAAGAATTGGATCGATTTACAACCTTTCCACGGGCAAGTATAAAAAGCATTGATTACTTATTGCTTGTCATTATTTTCTTATCATCAATATATTATTTTTCTTACTATGTTAGCTGTCACGGTTCCTTCTAGAACCGTGGAGCTGTTTATCTCCATGTACATAGAATTGTATTTTCTGTGTGTAACAGTCATTCTGTAGTCCTTCATTAGTGAAATTAGTCTTTGTTTGGGTTAGGTGTTCTAATTCTGTCACTGAGGGAACACCAAGCAATCTTATGTATGCCCCCTAATGATGACACAACAAAGCATACAGCTTAATGGTGTCTGGCATGCTACAGAAAGAGGATTCATGTGCACTATCATGAATATTCGCCACAAAATGTATACAAAATATGTTGACACATTATTTTTATGTTCATTTTTGGAAAGTGGTTATTCTTGATTTGTACAGGAATGGTTGTTTTACACAGGGTTATAAAACCTGTCTGCGTCAACAAAATGAGTGTTTGCCTTTTGGGTATAAATTATGGATATTTATGGACATTGCTTTAATTTAGAACAGAACATTGAAAATCGGTAGAAATTGGAGCTAATGCATTTATTGAAGCACCAAGCTCTGAATGAAAATACTGCCATTTCTTTACTAATGGATCAGACTGAATGTACATGGATTGGTTCCAGTCACAATTTATTTGTTTCTGTCATTCCAGCTTAGTTATCCAATGTATCTGTTTTAGTGAAAGTGCATTGGTTGGAACAATTAAATAACAATGAACAAGACAGCCCCAAGGGTCATACATTTAGCAATCCAAATGGCCAGACAACAACTTGTAATTATCAACCTGAACGTTATGTATGGGAAGCTAACCTTCAAATGTAAGACAAAAAATACCACTGGGAATAGTGTAACACCATGCTTTCTATTTTGGAAAACGTGCTTAGAAAAGCATCCGAGTCGGATCATAAAGACTTCAGTATAATTCAGTTTTTAAATGCTGAAGAAAGCAAAAAGAACATAATAAAACCTAAGCTGTTATAATAGAGTCAGGCCTCTGTCTTTAATTCCAGTGATAGTACCACCATATGGCGTGCCCAGCTCCCATGCAGGACTTCTGAAAAAACCTCCCCACTACTAGTTTGCAGTCATCATGAAATTTGTTTTCAGAATTATTTTTACTGTTTATGCAAAATGGCAATGACATTCCTGAAAGAATTATTGTGGTATAATTAAAATATGACATATTTACAATCACCTGCACATTTTAACTAGATAAATGGCTACAAGTATCTGAAAAGATCCTGTTGCAGAAAAACATTGCCAAAATATATTGAGATGTTAGTAAAGTTTTAAATTATCTGGACATCTCAATCAGAGGCCATTTATGTGTCAGTAAGAACTATAATATCGAATTTTAACAGGCATGTATGTACTAAAATATGTGTGAAGAGTGAGAAAATATATACTCCAGTAAATTATACAGTCGTTTGCAAACAGAAAATATCCAAACTTGTTTCTATTTTCTGACTTAAGTTTTGGAGAAACAGAAGACTTATTACCAATAATGAAAAAGCATTCCTGTAATACTGAACTGAAACATTTTAATGCTTTTTATATCATAGCCAGAAGCAAGAGTCTCTTCTTATTTTTATATACTTACTAATTTACTGCTTATTTGTATACATATCCACTTCTTTATGAATGGTTCAGACCTATACTTTCTAGTATGTGGACTCCTTTTGTACTTTTCTGATGAAACATCTCTCAATAGGGTGATATAGTCAGTGAAAATTTTATACTAAATAGTTGTGATTGATGTTGTGAGTGATGGTGTCCCTCCAAAGGTCAAGGGATTGGGGATTCCTGCTGATGATGTCTGCTCCAAATAAGGACCACTGATTCAGTTTACAATAAGGCAATTATAAAATATGCAGTTTGGGGGTTGCCTGGAATGTATTGTTTTCAAAGCATGACTGAAGAAATACTTCACAGAATCACAGAATCGCTAGGTTGGAAAAGACCCCCAGGATCATCGGGTCCAACCATTCCTATCAATCACTAAGCCATGCACCTGAGCACCTCATCCACCCGTCTTTTAAACACCTCCAGGGAAGGTGACTCAACCACCTCCCTGGACAGCCTGTGCCTGTGCCAGTGCCCAGTGATCCTTCCTGTGAATTTTTTTTTTCTGATGTCCAGCCTGAACCTCCCCTGGCGGAGCTTGAGGCCATTCCCTCTTGTCTTCTCCCCTGTCACTTGGGAGAAGAAGCCAGCTCCCTCCTCTCTACAACCTCCTTTCAGGTAGTTGTAGAGAGCAATCAGATCTCCTTAGATTGTTATATAACATAGGAGATGGTGTAAGCTCTGCAGATCTGCAGAACTTGCTACAATAAATTTTTAGGGGCTTACCCCTAAAGAGGAGCAAACCTAAAATGGACAGCACTGTTGCTGTGGACTTTTTACATCATAAATACAGAGAGGACAAGCACAGTAATAAAAATGGTGGCACGAGAGGCTAGATTTTGAGTTTGTACATTAAAGTGTCTGAAACAGACAAAACCTAAAATCATTTTGAAAATATAAGTGCTTTTTAAGAAGGCACGGTATGGGTTTTAGAACAAGTAGACCTCCTCCTTTCACTAATGCCTCTAAATTGCATGTTTTCACATGGTTTCCTGACAACAGTCGATAGACACAAGCTTGGTGTTGCCATGGCTACAAATTTCACCCTTTTTTGGCCATTGCAACTTGCAAACTGTACTGGCTTTCTCTCTAGTACCAAATATAAATATATAGATGTTTGCTATACTGTTTTTAACCAACCTGCCACCTCTGTTTTTGCACATCTGCTTGAGCCACATGAAACAAGCCATGAGAGGGACAGGGAACAGCTGGGGCTCACAAAGGAGGAGTGGAAAGGGGAAACAGTTCAAAGGCATTGGTGCAAGATGGATGCCAAGAAATTTTAAAATTCATCACGTGGAAAACAAAACATGTTGTGTCTCCAGCTTCCATGCCCTGGTTTCTCTGGGGTTTGGGGCCATGTGCTGACTACTCAGTGTCTAAAGTTACAAAGATGGGAACGCTGCCTTTCTTTTAAATGGATCAACAATAGTTGAAAGCCAAGCCTAACTGATCTCAGCAGCAAAAATCCCTGTCTTCAGCAAAACCAGGACTTCGATCCTAGCCTTGTGCTTGCAGAATTCTCAGGTTGTGAAATGTTAGTTCAACCTAAGCATCATCCATTTAAAAAGTTGAAAAATTCAAAGTCTTAATTCTCTGATACGCTTACAGTCTCAGTGCTACTGCCACATCTTCATAGGATGATTACTCTTCTCTCAGGGTGTTACCAAGCACTTAAGACTATGTTAGGAGAAAAAGATAAGTTTACAAAGGTAGAACAGATTGCAAGCATCTCACAGCTCTGGTTTAATCCTATTAGTTTATGCTAGCAGAAGTAATCTCACTGATTACAGGACTGCTTCCATTAATAAAGCCATTGGGATTTGGCCTATAAAATTTTATGGACAAGAGGCAGTTAAGTACATATAAACTGTAAGTATTAATTTGTGTGGCACCCCTCTAATAGTTGGACAAATTGTTAGAACTGGCACTTTGGCTTATATATTCCACCAAACTTTTGCCAGTCTTCCACTATAAATAAAAAAAGCAGTTTGACTTCCATCATCAAAACAGCTAATTAAGTAATGGAGCATAAATACTCAAAGAAATTGACAGTCTTTTCTGTAACACAAATTAATTCAGAAAATCACCATTTGCATAAATCTCTAAGTCTCGTCTTCACAGATG
The DNA here is from genome assembly GCF_032191515.1 of Phaenicophaeus curvirostris. Lineage (NCBI taxonomy): Eukaryota > Metazoa > Chordata > Aves > Cuculiformes > Cuculidae > Phaenicophaeus > Phaenicophaeus curvirostris. The sequence goes on along the minus strand of NC_091392.1, from coordinate 159,184,572 downwards.
TTGATTCTGTCAGCTAGTTGCATTTCAAATTAATTTTAAAATAAACTGTGGGAAGTATACCTTTCAGCTAAAAATAACTTGCTCCAAAGGAGACTGCTGGGTGCAAAGCGCATACTCATTGTATACTACCTTACTTTCTTAAAACAAATGTTTTGTCATATAGTGGACTTCAAAGTTATAACAAAATATTTCAATTGTATTGAAGGGGCATTTTATATAACTATATGCTTTATGGACAACTGTTTTAGATGGAAGATCAGATTTTTATGATATTAAAAGACTGTTATTTTCTAAATTAATCTAGTGCTTGTATTAATGAGGGGTCCACTGGATGTATCTTTATACCTAGAAGAATTAATTAAAATATATATTTTTAAAAAGCAGTAAACTATGATAATTTAGTGTGATTCTGAAGAAAGGATATTGCACTGGTTCAATTACCCAGTCCCTCAGATGGACCAGCATTGGAATGTATTGCTTAATGTAGTGCCCATTGTCTGTTTCAGAAAGGAGTCTTACACCAGTCTAATATGACCACCAGAGATGCTCTGAGTGCAGGGAAACAGTGACTGTCTGTTTTAGCTTCACTTGCCCCTCATGAAGAGAAGCTGAGAAGTGGCACTGAGCACTAATGGAGTGGTTGTCTTCTTCACCCTCAAGCACTGATGGCAGCTATTAATTTAAAGGAGGCTGAGTTTCCTGCTTGTTTCATGCATGCTCCTCTGGCCTCTCCTAGCTAAAGATCCCTAATGTTTCCTTCTCTTCATGTTTTGATAGGGAGGCATTTTGTAGAACAAAATAACCTTTGTTGAGGTTGGGTTTCATTGCAAGACCATCATCATGATTTTTTGTAAGGAAAGGAATCACTAGTTTGCATTTTTGTGCGATGCAAGGGGTCTGCATGTGTGGTTGTGAGGGGGCGCAAAGGAGCATAAAGCAGAGGGCACTGTGCAAATTCCAGCCTCATATTTGGGCTCTCCTAACAAATGACAGAGCAAAGATATTAGCTCACATAAAGAATTTACAGAAAAGTAGTTGCAAAAAGTTTTCCCTGCTGCTTCTAGTTTATGCTGGCCTTTGTCCTCTGTGAGATCTGCATGTTCAAAGGAAAGATTAGGACATTGCCTTTGGTCAAAATGTTACTGACGTAGAAATTAAAGTCGTAAGTTTCATTTTATCTCCCATTACTCACTTGGATGCTTTGATGTACACCTTAGCTTCACTTCCTCTGAGTTACTTGGACTTGTAGCCTTGATCGTCTCTGAAAATTTGATTAGTGTGCATTAATTCTGAAAAGTAACTGTAAAAATAGCTCTGAAACTCCTTGGTCTTAGCCTAACAGTGAGTTTGTGCTTTTTTCTGATTCAGACTGCCACAGAACATAGCAGCAATAAGAAAATGAACTGGATTCTGGTGTGGGTTTTTCTGAGAGAGCCATCAGCCAAATTTTTTACAAAGCCCTTAGCAGTTTAATATTTGGGACCTACCTAACAGAGTAAAAATGCACAGTTTTTTCTCTGATACAGAGGCAACAAGATGCAATTTGTGTAGTTCTAACGATAGAGAAAAAGCTTTAGTCCTAGGATCCTTATCATTGGTCAGTGAAAGAGGTCCAGACACTGAGCTCAAGCACTGGCCTCCTGATACGCACACTGCTTAGTTGTTAACTTTGTTCCTCCTTCCAGCGAACTGTCTCTGAATCAATCCCTCGGCACAGTCAGGGGAATAGTTCCCTCCAACTGGGCACTCCAAAAAGCAATGCCTTTGTGCAGTGCCTTGCATAACAAGGTGCACCAGATTAGATTGTCCCTGCCTAACACAGTCCTCCACCACCATCCTGGCAAGCTTTCACTTGCAGTTCCTCCTTTAAAATTTTAAGCACATAGCATGCACCCTTGATTTCATAATGCAGAGACAAGGTATGGTAAACCATGCTACATCCTTCTTGCTGTTTCAGATGTTTGGAACCAACCCCTTGTCACCAAATATTAATGATGGGTTATAGCCATAGGGACATCACACACGGCCAGGAGGAGATGCAAGGATTAAGTGCTGTATGCATGCACATGGACAGCCTGCTGTAAATTGGCCTACAGTGAAGGGTAGATATCACACCCTGGAGTGTACTCTCTTAAGGGTGTGGATGTAACCTTAGAAGTCCTCTTTGCACTGGGAGAGACTGCCTAAAGAAGACATTATTTCATTTGAAAAATTCTGAAAACTTGATAAGTAGACCAAGAAAAGTACTTGCATGTAGTTAATACTCCAAGACTTACCCCACCAATTAGTTTTCCAGCTTTCTTATAGGCCTCCTTCAGGTACTGGAAGGTCGCTAAAAGGTCTCCTCAGACTCTTTTCTTCTCCAGGCTAAACAAGCCCAACTCTCTCAGCCTGTCCTCGTATGGAGATGCTACAGCCCTCTGATCATCCTTGTAGTCCTCCTTTGGACCTATTTCAACAGCTCCATATCCTTCTTATGTTGAGAATTCCAGAACTGGACACAATACCCCCGATGAGGTCTCACAAGAGTGGAATAGAGGGGCAGAATCACCTCCCTTGACCTGCTGGCCACACTTCTTTTGATGCAGCCCAGGATACAGTTGTCTTTCTGGGCTGCAAGCACACATTGCTCATAGCGAGCTTTTCATCAATCTGCACCCCCAAGTACTTCTCCACAGCTCAGCTCTCAATCACATCAACTCCCTTCCTTTATTGAAACTGCAGATTGCCCTGACCCAGTTGTAGGACCTTGCACTTGGCCTTGTTGAACCTCATGAGATTCTCACAGGCCCACTTCTTCAGCTTGTCCAGGTCCCTCTGGTTGACATCCCATCATAGAATCATAGAATAACCAGGTTGGAAGAGACCCACTGGATCAACAAGTCCAACCATTCCTATCAAACACTAAACCATGCCCCTTAGCACCTCGTCCACCCGTGCCTTAAACACCTCCAGGGAAGGTGAATCAACCACCTCCCTGGGCAGCCTCTGCCAGTGCCCAATGACCCTTTCTGTGAAGAATTTTTTTCCTAATGTCCAGCCTAAATCTCCCCTGGACATTAGGGGAGATCCTTCAAGTGTGACAACTGCAACACTCAGCTTGGTGTCACCTGCAAACTTTCTGAGTGTGCAGTCAATCTCTCTGTCTATCTCATTGATGAAGATATGAAACAGCACTGGTCCAGTCCTCGGTGTCTGCATATGACGTACATGTCATGCTTACATATTGGTCATGTTGAATTAGATTCTGTTCTGTACCATAGGCTCAGGTTGGGGTTTCAAAGGTCTAAAACAGCTGGGTTATCACAGAATCACAGAATCACAGAATAACCAGGTTGGAAGAGACCCGCCGGATCATCGAGTCCAACCGTTCCTATCAAACACTAAACCATATCTCTCAGCACCTCGTCCACCCGTGCCTTAAACACCTCCAGGGAAGGTGACTCAACCACCTCCCTGGGCAGCCTGTGCCAGTGCCCAATGACCCTTTCTGTAAAGAATTTTTTCCTAATGTCCAGCCTAAATCTCCCCTGGCAGAGCTTGAGGCCATTCCCTCTTGTCCTGTCCCCTGTCACTTGGGAGAAGAGGCCAGCACCCACCTCTCTACAACGTCCTTTCAGGTAGTTGTAGAGAGCAATGAGGTCACCCCTCAGCCTCCTCTTCTCCAGGCTAAACAACCCCAGCTCTCTCAGCCGCTCCTCATAAGGCCTGTTCTCCAGCCCCCTCACCAGCTTTGTTGCTCTTCTCTGGACTCGCTCCAGAGCCTCAACATCCTTCTTGTGGTGAGGGGCCCAGAACTGAACACAGGATTCGAGGAGCGGTCTCACCAGTGCCGAGTACAGAGGGAGGATAACCTCCCTGGACCTGCTGGTCACGCCGTTTCTGATACAAGCCAAGATGCCATTGGCCTTCTTGGCCACCTGGGCACACTGCTGGCTCATGTTCAGTTGGCTGTCAACCAACACCCCCAGGTCCCTCTCCTCCAGGCAGCTTTCTAGACAGACTTCTCCTAGTCTGTAGCACTGCATAGGGTTGTTGTGCCCCAAGTGCAGGACCCAGCATTTGGCCTTGTTAAACCTCATGCCATTGGACTCTGCCCAGCGGTCCAGCCTGTCCAGATCCCTTTGCAGAGCTTCTCTACCCTCCAGCAGATCAACACTTCCACCCAGCTTAGTGTCATCCGCAAACTTGCTAAGGGTGCACTCGATGCCTTCATCCAGGTCATTGATAAAGACATTGAACAGGGCTGGACCCAGCACTGAGCCCTGGGGAACCCCATTTGTCACTGGCCTCCAGCTGGATTTCACACCATTTCCCACCACTCTCTGGGCCCGGCCATCCAACCAGTTTTCCACCCAGGAGAGTGTGCGCCCGTCCAGGCCAGAGGCTGACAGTTTCTCAAGCAGAATGTTGTGAGAAACTGTGTCAAAGGCTTTCCTGAAGTCCAGGAAGACCACATCCACAGCCTTTCCCTCATCCAGTAGCCGGGTCACTTTGTCATAGAAGGCGATCAGGTTAGTCTGGCAAGATCTGCCTTTTGTGAACCCATGTTGACTGGGCCTGATCACCCGGTTCTCTTGCATGTGCTTCATGATAGCACCCAAGATCACCTGTTCCATGACTTTCCCTGGCACTGAGGTCAGACTGACAGGCCTGTAGTTTCCTGGATCCTCCCTGCGACCCTTCTTGTAGATGGGCACGACATCAGCCAGCCTCCAGTCCAGTGGGACTTCCCCAGTCTTCCAGGACTGTTGGAAGATGATGGAAAGGGGTTTGGCCAGCACATCCGCCAGCTCCTTCAATACCCTTGGGTGAATCCCGTCCGGCCCCATAGACTTGTGGCTGTCTAGCTGGGCTAGCAAGGCTCTGACCACCTCCTCTTGGATCACGGGAGCCTCATTATGCTCCTCTAGCTCCTGGGTTTGTACACAGACGGAACGACCCTCCTTACGACTAAAGACTGAGGCAAAGAAGGCATTAAGTACCTCAGCCTTTTCCTCATCCCCTGTCACTGTTGTTCCTACTGTGTCCAATAGGGACTGTATGGTCTCCCTAGTCCGCCTTTTATTATTTATATATTTGTAGAAAGATTTTTTGTTATCTTTCACAGACTTTGCCAATCCAGGGCCTTAGCCCTCCTGATTTTTTCCCTACACAATCTCACTTCCCTCCTGTAGTCCACCCAAGAGGCCTGTCCCTTCTTCCAGAGCCCATAAACATTTCTCTTCCTCTTGATATCCCTCAAGATCTCTCTATTCAACCAAGCTGGCTTTCTTCCCTGCCGGCTTTTTTTCTGGAACATGGGGATGGCTTTCTCCTGAGCTGCTAGGACCACCCTTTTGAAGAGCTCCCAGCCCTCCTGGGCTCCCTTGCCCTTGAGTACTGTCTCCCATGAGACTTCGCCAACCAGCCTTCTGAAGAAATCAAAGTCTGCCCTCTGGAAGTTTAATGCTATCGTCTTGCTAGCTACCCTCTTCACATCACCTAGAACAGAAAACCCTATCATCTCATGGTCGCTTAGTCCTAGGCGTCCACCTACTGCCACATCCCCCACAAGGCCTTCTCTGTTCACAAACAGCAGGTCCAGGAGGGCACCCTCCCTTGTTGGTTCATTCACCAGCTGTGCAAGGAAGTTGTCTTCCACGCACTCCAGGAACCTCCTAGACTGCTTCCTTTCTGCTGTCTTGTACACTCAGCAGATATCAGGCAGATTGAAGTCTCCCACAAGAATGAGAGGCATTGATCTAGAGATTGACCGCAGCTGTTCATAGAAGAGCTCATCAGCTGCTTCTCCTTGGCTGGGTGGTCTGTAACAGACTCCCATCACAAAATCTACCTTCTGGTGGGCTCCTCTGATTTTGGCCCACAGGCACTCAACCTCCTGATCGCCACAATCCATCTCAATGGAGTCCAAGTCCTCCCTTACAAAGAGGGCTACCCCGCCTCCTCTCCTACCCTTCCTGTCCCGCCTGAAAAGCTTATACCCCACCATAGCTGTACTCCAGTTATATGAGTTATATGAGTTATAGGCTTATCTGGATACATACATTTCTATAATCAAAGACAACTGGTTGAAACATTTGCATTATTCCTACGATTTTTTACGTGGACCCCTTGTCTGAAGGGATTTGAAAGTGTTGCAGAACAGTTCCACAAAGAATGCTATTTACAGAATGTAAAGGGGAAGAATCTCACTGACAGAAACAAGTGGAAGTACAGGGACCTTGCCTTGTATTGACTGGTCTCATCTATGGGGTGCCTAGAATTGCCTAGAGTGCTGCTGCTATTAAGATAACATGAATGTATGGCCACATTTAATGGTAACGTTTTATTATGTATATATTCATGGAGAGGTAGCACAGAAGAATAAGCACAATCAAAAGATCACAATAAGGTTCAAAACAAGGATCTCTGGTGCTCAGGATATTTCTCCTATTTTGTCAGCCCTGGAGGAAACCGAAAGGTTCTTCATAAGGGCTAACGGAGCTAGAACTATGTTTACAAGTTGCAGATTACGATTCTGTGAAAGGTTAAGCTATTTATTTCTCCTTTAGCTCCAAATAGCATTTCACTTGACTTTAAAAAATTGAAATAGATTTGTTTATTAAGACTTAAAAAACAAACCAAACCATGTATTCTGCACTGTTAAATCAAGTTGAGGAATGTGCCAATAAAACCATATCAATATAATTTTTGAATTGTTAATATGTTTGTAATTCTTTTTCTTGCAGGCCTTCATGTCAATGTTTCAGATTCTCACACAGGAAGGATGGGTAGATGTCATGGATCAGACACTGAATGCTGTAGGACATATGTGGGCACCAGTAGTTGCTATTTATTTCATACTATATCATCTTTTTGCTACTCTGGTAAGTCTTCACTCACAAATACACTGTGTTTTTCTTTATTTTAAATTATTCATATAGTTCCTCTATTACTTATTTTTCTCAGCCTGTTAACACTAATTGTAATGTTCGTTTTCAGCATAGAGGTCTTAGCTCTTCAGTGTGGCAGAATTTACCCTTTAGACATGTGGCATAAGGCGGTGCCCTTTTTTCTGGTGTGAGGTGATGTTCTTCATAAAATGCAAGTCACACTGCTAGACTAACAATGTAAACTGTTAACTGTTAACAGTATCTTCATGGTTCTAATAATTGCAGAGTTAAGCAAATGCTCTTATTTATCATGTAGAAATGGTCTCCTCAGCTTCCATTGCGTTCTCTTTATGGCAGTAATTGAAGTGTAAAGCCTCAGAATATGAACTCTTAACTAGAAATCACTGCTTTTCTGTTGCCTCATGCAAAATCAATGCATGTAAAATATATGATATAGTATATCAAGCAATAAAAGGATGAGAAATAATGCAGCAGTTTCTGCGTGTGTATGGAAATGGGGATTATATCTAAAAACCACTTTTTCTGTATGCATTTCAACTGGAATGATGAGTTTTTTAATACAGGAAATGGTAAGGAAAGCAGTTTTATGGATATCCTGTATCAATAAGGACTTGGGACTGTCATCTTTAGTACCAACACAGAGAAAATACTACAATCATGGGAATATACACTTTACGTATCCTTAATTCACTCTTACTTTTGCTCACTTAGGATTTTGCATTCACTGCAGATTTTTATGCACTTATTTTCACTTTCTTCATTCCGTTTTCTTTCTTTGCTCAGTTGTCTGCTTATATAAAGTACTAGCTGAATTTATACAGTCTCCGTCATCTTTCATCTACTTCTTTTACTTTATAGTATGTCCTCTTTCACTTCTAAAGATTAAATAATGCAACTGTAATTGTGGGTGCAGTGGGTTCCTTCATATGGATTGAAATCTTGACCACTTTATAAGCAGCAGTAAAGTGCGTTTATTGCTCTTAGAGCAGCTTAACTAAATTAAAGCATAAGCCAGAAAAATCTATGTAATCAGCAGATACTGAGGACATATAATTTGCTCACAAGGATAAGAGGGGTCCTTGAAGTCTGAAAAAGCAACTTTTCATGCCAAAATGACCTTTAAAACTCCTTGGAAATGGGAATAGAAAGTGAAAGGGAAGTGAGCCTTGGGCATGGATTTGAAAGCAGTTATTGGTTAGAAGATCTTACTGCTATTTTGCTGATTCTTCACCAAGAATATGGTCTGAACTGGAATCAATTTTTGTCTCTTATACAGGCACTAAGCAAGTCCATGCAGTAAAATAGTGTCAAGTGGCTCTTGTGCTAAAAATTCACGTCTTAATTAAGAAGTAACTTAGCTGTAAGAGCAATTCTAGTATTTTGCTTTATGTTTCATGTTTTGATAGAGTTGTCTGGGACTTCCCCGTTTGTTTACTCAAAGTACTTATTTTGCTAGGAGTGAAGTCACTTTTCAGTACATCATCCACAGTGTTTTTACAGGGAATTTGCATTTAAGTACACGATCCTTGCTTTGCTAAGTGTACACATTTCTTCTCAGTCACCTATGCAAATTTTACATGGATGAAGAAACTCTACTAAGACAACTTTGTGGAATTACCCGGTCTTCTGAAGTTGTTCATTTTGGCTCTATATCTTCCTCAGACCACAGAAGAGAAAAGCTATGTAGGACAGAGTTTTCTGGAGGCAAAAGAAGCCTAAGTAAAGAAAATAATCTGGAATTGGTAAAAGAGGACAAAAACTGTTGGGCTGCTATTAAAACCAAAAGAAAATTTCTAAGAATAAACAGCCATCAGGAAATAACAAGAGTGAAGTCAAATGAAGAAATTACTTTCACCAGCCAGAAGAGAGGGGAGGATTAGAATTGAGAAGTGATAATTTGAGGCATTTGGCAGAGCAGACTGTAAAGCTTTGGAAAGGAATGAATAGGCGTCACATTAGAAAGAAAAGAAAGGTTGAAGCTTAAAAAACAAAACCTCTCCTGCAAGCAAGGGCTATTATTAGTTGAGATGGCAGGGGAGGAAGTTAAACAAATACCAAGTTTGCATTTAACTTTTCTTTTGTGGTACATCATCTTTGGCTCTTGTTAATAAGAGAAAAGGGGAATGAATTAAGGTCTTGATGACTTGATGCATACCTGTTTATGAAGCAGCAGGATTGTAAAGGTTGATAGATTTATTGAGTACTACAGTTCTTTCTAGTGTGGAGCTGTAATTCTCTTGTTAGACCCCACCTGGAGTACTGTGTTCAGTTCTAGAATCTCCAACATAAGAAGGATATGGAACTGTTGGAATGAGTCCAGAGGAGGGCCACAAAGATGATCAGAGAGCTGGAGCACCTTCCATATGAGGACAGGCTGAGAGAGTTGGGGTTGATCAGCCTGTAGAAAAGAAGGCTTCGGCTAGACCTTATAATGACCTTCCAGTACCTGAAGGGGGCTACAGGAAAGCTGGGAAGGGACTTTTTACAAGAGCATATAGTGATATGATGAGGGGGTTGGTTTTAAATTGGAAGCTGGAAGATTTAGGTTCAACACTAGGAAGAAATTCTTCATGAGGAGGGTGGTGAGGCACTGGCACAGGTTGCCGAGGGAAGCTGTGGATGCCCCCTCTGCTGAAGTGTTCAAGGCCAGGTTGATTGGGCCCTTAGGTGGCCTGATCTAGTGGGCTGTCCCTGCCTATGGCAGGGGACTTGGAACTAGATGATCTTTAAGGTCACTTGCACCCCAAACCATTCTATGATTCTATGATTCTTTGACTAGTATGCACTGAGCTGCAGATACTGAAGTGTCATAGACTGTATAAAGTATCCGAAGAAGAAAAACATCATGTTGTAAAATCCTGACAAAATGATAATAAAACTGTTCATCAGCAAATTAGGATTGAAGTAGTTTGTGCCAGCGATTATGTATTTTATCAGAATTCTGTCATGCTTTGCCATTCTGAAGGCCATCTTAAATGTCACTGTTGGCAGCAGTTGGCTCATATGAAACTATATGAGGTACTGTTAAGTATGTGACATGTATAATAAATCTTTTCAAACAGCTGCAGGAAATTCTATATATTGCTAAAGCCATTTTCCTATTAAAAGATTTTTTCTTTTTCTGAACACTGATGTGTTATAAATTTATGGGTCAGAGTCCTGTCTATGTGTTCTGTACTTTTATAGTTCATGGAGGGAAAGGGAATCCTGATGTGTAACAAGTTCCAGATACTGAGACCAGACATAATTTTAAGTTCTAAATCTCCTGTCTGGTTTAGTATGCTACTTAAATTTCATCTTCTATATAGGGAGGGAATAATTTTCCAGTATGATTGAAAGACAGGTAAAGTTACACTTCTTACACAGCAGCGGTGGATAGAGATGTATGCTCTGGTTGTCACTCAAATAGTTCAAGAACACAGAAATAATTTAGGCCTCGATTCCCTCAGATATCTCTAGAAAATTGTTGCTTACCTGTAGGCCTGTAGGAGCTCAGTATGTTTGCAGATATTTGCCTTGAACCTCAGAGACCTTGGCAGTTGCTGACAGCTGCAAAGCGAAGTGTATACAAATTTACTGCCTCAAAATGTAAACTGCCTGAGGATATATCCTCTCCTAGTTCTGTCCTGTTCTCAGCTCTATCTGTCACAGTTTCAGCTTCACTGAAAACATAATGATCTCATATACACCTTTTTTTTTTTCCCCTGGGAATCTTCCTCCTAGAAGCATATCTACACAATCTGTAATGTATAGTAAATGAAAGTGCATGAGTTTCCTACGCTGTGGCTCCTGATGTATGCAGATAACGAGGCAGCTTACTTTTCTTTCAAAGCAAGAGTTAGCTAGTCTGCACAGAAGCACTCTGAGTGTTAAGCAAGTCCATAAATTAAATTAGTACTAGGTGCTTGCTGTGCTAAAAATTTACACCTTAGTTAAAAAGCAGCTTAACTTTATGAGCTGTTTAAGGATTCTGCCTTGTATTTCTTTTTTATTATTATTTGTAATGAATTTATGTTTCTTTTTGTGTCAAATACATTTTAACAGGTATATTGTTAAACATATATATGTTAGTCATAAAAACTAGAATCCAAAATTTTTAAGCTCATGTAATAGTTTTATGATAAACTAAAAAACAATTTACTACTTGTAAAATGTCTATGAGGCATATGGTAGCAGATAATAATAGTTTAACAGATGTTGAGGGCAAGACTCCATTTACATCAGTAGTTCCCTCATTTTTCCATGTCAGCTCATAATATTTCTTAAGAAGAATAAGACAAGTTTCAATAAGTAATTCACAATTGTTTTGTAGATTCTACTCAGCTTGTTTGTTGCTGTTATTTTGGACAACTTGGAACTTGATGAAGATCTGAAGAAACTTAAGCAAGTAAGAACATGTTTTTGCTGTTCTTGGAAGTAGTTTCAATGAAGTGTTATTTACTGGTGTTTTCATGATAAAAGATGGGAAATATCTTCATCAAAATGAACAAAACAGTAGATGTTGAAGACAGTTGCTGTATCTTGCTGGACAGTTGACTTTCACACATTGTGAGGTAGAAATTAAGAGACGGTAAAAGAGATTCAGAAGTTTGTTTAAATCCTTGATGAAAGTCAGACACTGCGGGGTCTGTCAAAGGTCCACAGACAAGAAGCAGGAGACGGGACTAAGCTGAATGGGTTATGGGAGTGCTAAAGATCCCTAGCAAAGATAACTTGCTTGATTGTTTCTCCAGATTTGGGGACAAAGGTTACCAAGAAGGCATTCTGTCATGCTTGAAACCCCAAATGACAATCACATAAATGTAGCCACACCAAATCACACCAAATGTAGCTAAAGAGTTCATGTTGGCCATTCTGAACTTGTGTACAAACCACCAGAGAGGAAGGTATCTGTAGCTTTTACATAAATATACAACTGTGCTTTAACCCGCATGAATAGGAGCAAAATCATCAATGCTTGCTATTTCATGCCTGAAATAGCAAATTGAGAGCTTCATAGGTGGGAACCTCTATTATAATATCTAGGTTATAGTCTGCTTTCACTCATCATTTGCTGATTTTGTTCATCTTTGAGGTGGATTAACAATTGCTATAGAATTCTGTTCTTTCAGTTCTTGGAAAATAATCACCCAGAGAATTTAGTTATTTTACATTGAACCACTACATACAAATTAATCTGCCAAATAACCACTCTCTTATTTTTACCTTTATATTATTTTTCTTTTGGTTTTAAAACTAAAGGGATGTGTTTATTCATTTATTTTGCTGGTGTTCATTGCATTCACTTTCTACACACTTCTCATTTGTAGATTCAGAGATTTCTGAGAATACTATATAGTTGCTTTAAGTTAGTCTTTGTAGAATTCAATGAAGGAACTAATATTGCTTTTGCTGTTGCAATGTTAAATATCAGTATGTATTTCAAACATGAAATACATTAAAAGGATGTGTATTTTCCGGCACAAAGAAATATAAATACTGGATTTCAGGTAATCAGTTCACAAAAGTGAAATGAGAGATCTTGTAGATAATTTTGGATGGGTAGACAGTCTTAAGGGTGCAAACTGAGTAGACCAAGTCAAGTTTATTCATTTTACTTCTTGTGAGTCTCAAGAGGTAAAGGGATGTGGAATGAAAGTGGCTGAGATGTATGGTAAGCAGTGTCATATCCATACTCATAATCTTACAGGAAAATTTTTGTATCTACATGAGTTAGAAGCACAAATCAGCTGTAAGGAGAAAGTGAAGAGCTTAAGAAATTAAATCCTATGGCTTTTCGGTGAAACTTAACATCTTAAATTCATAAATCATTTTAAAAATATACACCTTTGCTTATGAAATATCAGCAGCATGGGTTTGTGTTTTAGCAGCCCACTCTGAAACTGGTGAACAAAAAGCAATGATGAGAGGCCACCACTGTGTCAGCCTGAAATCTTGTTAGTCTGATACGAATGCTAACTTTATAATACCAATAGAACACACTTAAATAAAAGACATAAATAAAGTTAAGATAAATTCCCTTAACCTCATAGTTTTGAGACTGGAAGCAGCATAGTTACGTGACTGTGGTGCTGGGACAGAGTAAAACTGCTGCCTGAGGCACCAGACCCTCTAGTTACCATGCAGTTTGGCCCAATGATGATGTTGATAGTCTGGTAGTTTGTTCCCTTGACCCAAGTAGATATTTAATCTACAGGACAGCATTTTGCCACTGGACATACCAGTTTTGTTACTGGCATAATGGTGTATGTATTATGCACCATTATGACATAAAAAGATGTCCAAGGTGCCTGATGCCAGTTCACTTGTATTTATGCTTTTGAAATGTTGCTTTAAACAGTAACCTCTGATCAAATTCTGTTACTCAGTACAATTGAATGTATACCCTTCTGGCATTAAGAAATATTATATGTTTTAAAAATGCCTAAGGTGAAAGGAAGTAAGAGGTTGGTTCTTGGGGCTGAATCATATGGAATTACTGGAATGATTGTACAAATGATCATTTAGAACAGAAAAGGTTTCCTGTGGGGTAAACGCGATGGTATCACAGGTTTGGTGCTGATAGTGACTGTGTGCTATTACACTGAAATATTGGTTGTCTTATCTCAGAAAATAAAACAGAAAGAGTTTTTAAATCGATGATATTTTGAATTCTTCACTAAAACAAAATGGACAGTGAGAAGAAGGATTGTGAGGTATTTATTACCATTTCTATAAAGAGATAAAACTGCATTGCTGTACAGGAAAATGTTTAACATTTATAATTAAGAGCTGAACAGTGTTCCAAGGGAAGAATCAAATGATTCAAACTGTTAAAGGCAGTGATTGGTTGAAGATAGTGAAACAGTAATGCTATCAAAAGTATTTCCATCCTTGTACTTGCAATTTTTCCCTGCCTTTAATGGCTGTAAAGATTGAGGCACAGGGCATTTTAAGATGATGAAATATTGGGTGATTTTCAAGGAAAATATTTAAGCCAGAAATTACACCTAGCTAATAATCCCTTTTGGGATGTGTCCATCTTAATGATATCTTAATTCCTTTTCTTGAACTTGATAAGAAAAATAATATTACTTACCTTTCAGGTTATTGGGAAAGGACTAAATAGTTAATACATGCAATGCACTGTAAAATGTAAAATGATATGCAAACACTGGGTATTCATGTTGGTTCAGTAAATGTGTTTAAATATGAATAAATCAAAGCAAAAATACACTATATCACTAGGAGATTATAAGGAACATTGACAAATAATATATTTAAAAGCTAGTAAACTTTAAGAATTAAATTTGCTAGTGCAAATTTAGTTAAGGATAGACAATATGATTTAGATTTTAATTACTTCATTACATAGTATTCTCCAAAAGTCTGGCCTCATATAGTGTGAAGAGTAGGCAGAGCTCACTTTAATTAGCCACTAGTTGATTATTTTTTCTTTGTTGTACAGTGTGTGATCCCCATGTGTTGTTTATTGCATAGTATTCAAGCTTTGCTGTGCAGACAAAACTGTTAATCTTATTCCTGACTTTTTTATGGTACCCCTCATAAGTATCTAGAACAAACATAAAACTTGTAAAAGCTTAATTTAAGTGATTTACTTAACACCACAGGCACTCATAGGAATAGAATCTGTTTTTCCAAGACACTGTTCAGCTGGTTTAAGAACAGAATCATTTTTTGTGTTCTTACAGCTCTGTTCATTTGCAATACATCTCCCTTGCTCTGCCACATGGCTCATCCTCTCATCTACGGCTGCCGTGATAGCCCAAGTTAAGTGAAAAGGGACTGTACTATTGCTCGTAGTCACCATCTATCTGTGCAATAAACTCAATCCTCTGCAGTAATCTTGACTGATCCTAACATGCTACTTAACCTCCAGCTATGAGATTGATCCTGCTTATCTGGCTATGAGGCGCCTTTCTGTTATGTTCAGTGCATCGGTTATGCAGATGATATCAATCGTCAGCACAAGAAAGCTACAATCTTAATTTCCTTCTCTTTTATTCCTGTCTTCTCCACCCTCTCTGTTAACTGTTGCTCCAAAGTTAAAAAGAAGCCAAAAGGATTTATTTGATTTATTTTGCTTTTTATGATAAAGTTTGGACTTTCTTTTTGAAATTCAGTACTCTGAATATCTTGTGAAGCACCGATTTCCTTTACAGCAGCTGTGTTAACTCTTCCCATTATAGTTACCATGTGTCTGCTAATTCTACTGTTACTACATTTTTATCAGTTTGCCTAAATATGAGATCAGTTTCTAATTTTCCATACTCTATCCTGAAACCCTTTTTTAAAGTCAGTCACATCTGCCACTTCCCTTTCTTTAACTACTAAGTCTACTTAGGTGACAAATTATTCACCGTTAGTACTATGCCAGTGTTGTTATATCTGAGATCTTTTAGAAGTCTTGAGTGAGTGTTATCAGGTCTTGGAGAATAACAATTTGATCTTGTGTTAGTTATCTTCCAAAGGCGTTTCTCCTGATTTTTTTTGTTGGAGATTACTCTTCAGCATGGTTCAGGGTCTTCTTTGACCTCCTCTGTGGTCAACACTATTCACTTTGCTTTCTTGCTTTGGATTTCTTTTTCTGAATGGTCTCAATTAATAGCCTGTTTAGCTCTTTTAAACCCTCTGTGGATCTTGCTCCTTTCTGTATTTTTTGAAAAGTTTCCTTAATAGATTTTCTTTATTTAGAAAGTAATCCATCAAAATCTGTCATGCCCCAACATTTTGTTTATTATAAAATTGCCACAATTTATGGCGTTTTTTTTCTCTATTCTTTGCTTAGCATATGGATTCCCTTTCTGAAGCATACCCATTTAGTTTTGAAAGCCTTCTTTGCACTCCAGTTGGCATTGCTGGCCTTTTTGATCTTCTTGAAGTTTTTCTGTAGGTGGTAGATGTATTCTGTTCTTCTGAAACAGGATATTTAAAGTTACTTTGTGTACCCGACTCTCCCAGTTTCTGTCATTTGAACAGTCCTCTAAATTTCTTTTAAAGAATTCTATGATTTTATGTTATTAATTTTTTTAATTTACACTCAATGTAGTTAATGGGTTTGACCACCTACTTTTTAAAAAAGATCTGAATTTAAGAGCTTTTTAATCACTTCTATGGAATAGCTTTTTGATATTTATGTCATAAACTAGATCTTGCTCAGTAGTAAACCATGAGGTACTTCTTCACTTAGGTGTTCTCTGACTATGTAATTTAGTGAGGAGTCACTTATGAGTAAAAAGTTAATCTTTCTTCTACTCTGTAGCTCAGCAGTAACTAAAACATCTCTGTGTTATCAATACTGTTCCTGGCACAAATCCAAAACATAGCCCCATAACAGCTACTATACGGAAAACTAACTATCCCAGACAAAACTAGAATACTGAAGTTAGTTGCTAATCATCATCTATATGTATGCAAAGTATTTCCTCCAGTTAGGCATGCATTTTCAATACAGAGGGATCTTATGCTGTTTGTATAAGCATTTACCTTACTCATTTTACTGACTGTAGATTTAAAAATAAGTAGTACTTATCTTTCACTGGTGCAGCATACTGTCAGTCTGGATAATACATTGCCTGAATCTGCACATTCTGATACAGTAGGACCCTACAGCTCATTACTCCTACCAAGTTTTTGAGATGTCTTTTGTGTCAACGTTGTGGGGTTTTGAATAACAGGAATTCTAGTTCAATCATGTTATTTTTTAGGGTTCTAATGTTGGTATAAAACTCTGTATATGCATTGTTCTTGTCTAGTTTTATGTCCTTTAATTAATATGGCTTTATTTCTTATGCTTTTCTGTTTCCTATCAGAATTTTGTACACTTTTAGGATTCCTATAGCTCATTCTATACAGAGAAATTCACTTTTACCTTATTAATTCCTCCATTACTGTACTGTTTTCCATAGGTGCTCCCTGAATTAGCTTTTGCAGCCAGTCAGGTTAATTTTAAGTGTTAGATTTCAACCCACTTCGCTAACACATTGCAGAGTTGTATATGCAATTTCAAATATCCATACAGGTTTTCTTCTCTAGGCACTGAAGAGAAGTGGATACTTTTGGGCGGCGATTTTCAGACAACTATGTTTTGTTTATAGGGTGACTACAAGTAACTTTGAAGCCAGACATGAGATTATACTCAAGCTTCACAAGCTGTATGAATTATCTGCTGCATGGTTTGTAGCTTACAGCTACATCTTAAATCTTACATCTTACATCTGTATGATACTATTTTTCAAGTGTATATCCCAGTTTCCCTTGTATCTTACAAAGTGGGTACCTTCTAAGCTTACACAATTTAAGAATAATTTTCTTGTGGAATAATAATGAAAAGATAGAAGACAAAACCTATGGATAAATGATTGGCTTTTTATAATAGAGGAAAAGTACCAGTAGAATTCCATGGTGATCTTGGCTGGGATGTTTGCTGCTTTGTATTCGTAAGTTATCTAGAAAATGGGATGAATAGTGAAGTGACACAATTTACTGATGGTGCAAAGTTATAAAAGCATGCAAAATTATAGCTGGCTGTGAAGTATTCATGTTTTTTGACTGAGAGATGAAATTTCCAATTAAATATAATGTAACAAATACACATAGATAAGAAGCCTATTAGATACACAAATGTAGGCTTCAATTAAGGTTTCACTGGTCCAGAAATATTTTTGAGTCATTGTAGACATTCTCTATCGTGTCAGTTCAGTGTTTACCATAAGAGAAGACAAATACATTGTTTAAAATTATTAGAGAAAATTGTTAAACAGAAGTAGAAGCTTTCCTGTTTGGCCATATACATCCAAGATGCTTCCGTGTCTTGAATATTGCACTCCATCTTTTTAAAAACAAGTTATAATAAGCCCAGGAAAGATACAGAAAAGGATAATAAGGATGATCTCCATCTTGTAAATTGAGGTAATTGAGAAAAAGGCTAAAGAAAGAGTTATATGAAATTGCAAAATAGATAAGAAGTTGAATAGAAGATTTCTATTTTACTTCTTCCGTCATAACAAAATGAGAAAGCACTCAATCAAATCGAACTGGTTTAGTTTTAAGACAAAGTAATGGAATAGAATTCCCGTAAGCGTTGATAGTTTAGATATAGCTTTCAGCCCCAGAGGTTGTCAAAGCTCGGAAAGCGTGTAAGAAATATGATCCCTCTGTATTTTATCTGTACTTGTATTTATTTCTCAGACACCTTCTGATGATCCTTGTCAGAGACAGGGCACTAGTGAAATGGACCTTTGATCTATCCCAGTACACTCATTCCTATGCCATTAATGTTCCATATTCTGAATGGGATTTCAGAAAAAAAATGCAAATAACGTAAGGAGGAACTAAATTTATACAGTCCATTGGTGGCTAAACTCCTACATGCTTCCACTTTACTGAGTTTTATTTCCACAAGGGAAATGGCAAGCATCTCAAGCATCTCTGAGTGCAAGCAGTGGCCTAACTTCCTTGACCCTGTAATCTTACTTCTGTAATCCTATTCTCCTGTTAAAGTATATATAATTTTAACAGTATTAAAATACAAAATGTTCTCAATTTGTCTTACAGTTATGATAACAACCCCAGTTTACCTTACTAACTTCGGGGAGTTTTTCTTCTGGCTTATATTAGACAAGATTATTGTGTTCCTATTTTACAACTGGAGAATCAAAGCTGAAGAAGTGACATCTTTGGGTTCATACATAAATTCTCAGTATGGTGAGGAATCAAAGCCTGTTCTAATGCTTAAGCCTCTCAAGTCAATCAGGAACATCCATCCACTTTAACCTGCTGAAATCTCACATAAGCATTGTTCTGCTGCTTCAAAGGAATATTCCCTTAAAGAAGGTCAGATTTCTGTCACATCACACGTGATGTCGGTGCATACTGCGGCACACTCACAACATGAGTACAGATGGCATTCATTACTAAAAATATTTTCCCAATACATGCTTTACCACCCAGCAACAGAAGTCCTTGGAGGAGTAAACAAGAGTATGTAGTATGGACATTAAAATTTCTATTCTCACCAGTGAAAGTACTTCTCAGATGTACATGCTCCTTTCCTTCCCTACTATGAAATATAGACAAGATTTTTTTCCCCCTAAATCCATATCAAAGCAGCAAATACAGGAGGCTGCAGTGGTAAATATATCTACTTACAGTATGTATATTTTTTTTTAATTGCATTTAGAATTATATTATTTTCCTCTGTGCTTTTAAAAGTAATAGAAGTTTATATGTTCATCTTCTCTTGTTTAAGTCTCACTTTCATACCTTTGATGTTGAAAGCAGAAACTTTCATAAACTGGGAAGCTTGGAGATAGTTATAGCTTCTTTGTTGGTTTGGTCTTTTGAGGTAGATTCTTCTTGTCGACAATGGTTAAGTCTGGACATCTCCATTTGATGCCAGTAGTTCAGGATTGGGTTTTGAAATGCTTAGAATCTTCACAAAAAAAGAGACAGTTCAACAAAAATGAGTGGTCTTGATGAGACTTTCACAGCAAAAGAATAAAAGGAAACCGTTATGAAATCTGTCTGAGCAAGCAACAGTAGAAAAAAGGTAACCAGTAGTTTGGTGTCATCAAAAATAGCAGAACTATAATGGAATCTAGTTCCATGATATTCTTTTTTTTTATGGTGGTGTTGGGGGCATGGGGAGGTCTATATTGGGACCCACTGCCACTCAACTGTCCAGAACTTCAGCAGGGTATAGGCATCTTAAAGAATTTAAAAAAAAAAAAATAAAAGAGAAGTAAAAATGCATTAATTTCAGGTGCTATTCCCTCTGGTCTTAAAATCTACCCTGATTTTTTCTGGTTTTGTTGCCAGGGAAACAGAGTAATTAACATTTCTTTTTTTCTCTCACTAAGCAGTTACTTTCACTTCTTCACTACTCAGTACTTAGGTTAGAAAATTCTTGATTTATAATGAAACTTTTGGCCTCCTACTATGTAAAGGGAGGTTGTCTGATGTTTCCTGAATGTTGTTCAAGATAATTCTGGCAGAAATATTCTAAAGATGAATTTGACAGTACTCCCCTTTCGTGCAAGAATACAGAAGTGAATTTTTGGTAAATGTCAGTCAAGACAAAGCAAATTAATGTCTAAAAGGATTGTGCTGAGGCCTTCTACATTCTTCTCTAAAGTAAAACTAATTTGAACAGAAGATTTGCATCAGACATTTATATTATGTAGAACAATTTTTTTTCAGTGTTGCAGGTCTCTGTTCACCATAGCATCCTGTTTATTTTAGGAGGATATGAGATACTCAGTTGGTTGTAAAATTGGATTTTTTAGTAAACCAAAGTGGTACTTACGTGCCAAAGAATTCAAACTTATATCCACAGAGCAAATATAAATTCCCTTTCTGTGAATGCTATGGTATTCAGTTTTGTTTGTGTCTAAGCTGGAGAGAAGCAGCACAGTTTGTAATTGATCTTAAATTCATGTGCAATCAGTTGTTGATTATGCAATTATTATTTTGAAGAGTTAGAAAATATTTCCAGTGTCTGTGCTTTTCATATCTATCTCAGAGCAATTAGGTTCACATTTTTAATCCGTGTGAAAGAAATTTACCAAGAATAAAAAAACCTGGTGCACTTAAAAAACTGCAATTATTTTAATTATTTTTAAGAAAGAAGTAAGAGTATTCTGACATATACTGAAAAAAATTAAATCATTCTTTCAGATTGTCCTGGTTTCTGCTGGGATAAAGTTTCCTCTCCCTAGCTGCTGCATTTTGGATTTAGTGTGAGAATAATGTTGATAACACATATAGTTTTAATTGTTGCTAGGTAATGTTTATGCTCACCTAGGACAGAGTTTATTTTCTTCTGAACAGCTGCTGGGTTTTAGATTTAGTGTGACAAGAGTGTTAATAAGACACTGATGGTTTTATTCATTGCTAAGAAATCAAGGATGTTTCAGTTTTCCGTGTTTTGCTGGTGCATAGGTGCAGGGCTAGGGCAGCTAGCCCAAACTGACCAGTGGAATACTCCATACCATCACGCTCAGTATAAAACCAGGATTTTGGGCGATGGGGGGCAGGCAGGCAATCTGGATTCCCACATTCAGTGTTCCGCTTGCTCTGATCTCTGCGTTTGCTGCTGTCGCTGCAATTGCTGTGAACTCTGTGCTCATTGCTATCACTGTGCTTGCTGAAATTACTGCTCAAGACAGGCTAATCGTCACATGGTAAGCAGTTATATTTGAATACATTCTTTGTAATTGTTGTTGTCTTCTTTTATTGTTCTATTAAAACTCCTCCTATTTCAACACGTGAGTTTTCCTTTTCCAGTTGTCCTCCCTATCCCACTAATGGTGGGGAGGAGTGAGAGACTGCATACTGTTCAGCTGACACCTAAGGGCTGAACTGCAGCATAGATAAAGGCTGGTGTTTTTATCAAGTATCAACAGATAGGATTCATGTCACCTATTTAGCCATGCAAAAAGCTAGACATATGGTATAAGCTGCACTTGCCTATAGCCATAGTTACCTTCCAGGGAATGATTCATTCCATCTGAGTTGTTGCTTTTTTTCTGTTGCAGAGGGAGTCTAGAAAACTAATTAGGCAAAGTGCTTGATTTTCAGTGGACAAAGTTAAATGACATGAGTCTCCAGCTTTAATTGATTAGGAACCCTTATTTCTTTGATAATTAATCACATGAATGCTTTTACATTACTGAGGCCCAAAATCATGGTGTGTACCGCTAGGCATCTTACTGAAGATCCTAGGCTGGGATTCCTAATTTAGGTTAGGGGCTTTGGTTATAATAGCAAGAAAGAATAAAAGTCAGTATTCAAAGCTGGCCATCTCTCTTCACTCACAGCAGAGAACCAATTCTTCATTTGTGAAATTAGGTTCATAAAATAACAGGTCTCTGGTTTTGGCACTTCAGTTAGTTTTCTAAAGGTGCATGGAATGTATCCAACAGGATGTTTGTAGAGGTTCCTGACTTTGACCTGGGTTGGCTCTGTAGGAAATACAGGCTCTGTCTCACTTGTGGAACAAAAGGCATGCTCAGAGGAAAAGACAGTGTGGTCTGTACACAAAGTGCCAAGTGCAAGGTCCTACAACTGGGTTGGGGCAATCTGGGGGATTATGTGATTGAGAGCTGCCCTGCAAAGAAGGACTTGGGGGTGCTGGTTGATGAGAAGATCGAGGTGAGCCGGCAATGTACTCTCCTAGCCCAGAAGGCCAACTGTATCCTGGGCTGCATCAAAAGAAGCGTGGCCAGCAGGTTGAGGGAGGTGATTCTGCCCCTCTGTTCCTCTCTTGTGAGACCTCATTGGGAGTATTGTGTCCAGTTCTGGAATCCTCAACATAAGAAGGATATCAGACTGTTGGAATGGGTCCAGTGGAGGGCCACGAAGATGATCAGAGGGCTGGAGCACCTTCCATATGAGGACAGGCTGAGAGAATTGGGCTTGTTCAGCCTGGAGAAGAGATGGCTCCAAGGAGATCTTATAGTGACCTTCCAGTACCTGAAAGGGGGCTACAAGAAATCTGGAGAGGGACTATTCATAAAGGCTAGTGATGATAGGATGAGGAGGAATGGGTATAAACTGGAGAGGGACAGATTTAGACTAGATATAAGTAAGAATTTCTTCACCGTGAGAATGGTGAGGCACTGGAAAAGGTTGCCCAGCGAAGCTGTGGCTGCCCCATCCCTGGAGGTGTTCAAGGCCAGGTTGGATGGGGCCTTGGGCAGCCTGATCTAGTGGGATGTCCCTGCCCATGGCAGGGGGATTGGAATTGGATGATCTTTAAGATCCCATCCAACCACAACTATTCTATGATTCCATGATTCTATTTACCACGATGGTCCAGTTTTCTTCTTGTCAATATGCTAGGCACCTTTCTTCCCTCAACAATCATCATTATGGTTCCCATTTTCTCAACTACTCATTCTTGTTCTTTCATATCCAGACACAGTGCAGTCTTTTCTTTACATTTGTATTTGATCATACATTTGTTACTGCCGATAGTAACTTCTCAAAATTGTCAAAGGAATTTACCCATCTTACCATTGTTGCAAAACAACCATCTGTTTGTTAAGAGAGCCTCCATGACAGGGGACACACATATCTGTTTAGAACCCCACTAGCTAAAAAACAGTTATATATGCCACTGCAAAATATAAGGCAAGTGAATTCGGCAGGAAATTCAACATGAGGTGAGTCATAGTTGTAGGAGACTATTGAAGGGGACAGAGGGTCCAATATGCCGAGCTGATCCACTCACAGGGAAGTCTGCTGCCTCGCAGGAGCCTGGATAAAGAGTGTTGCCAAGAAACTTCCTAACCTGGTGAGATGTAAAGACTACCAGTTACTACTGCTCCATGTGGGAGGGGATGAAGCAACAGTGCAAAGCCCAAGGGGGATTAAAAGAGATTTTAGGGCCTTGGGATGGCTACTGAGGGAATCTGGGGCCCAGGTGATTTTTTTTCTTCCCTCCGTCCAGTTACAGATGGTGTCATAGCACAGCTCATGAAATTATATAAAGCTAAGGTGAAGTGCAATACAAGCTACATTATGACCATCATCTTTGCTCAGTATCACTTTGTGTAGAAATCTAGTCTGTTGGTTCAGCGTCATCTGTGGGCACGTGAAATGAATATACTTCAAAATGGAGCTTCCCATTCACCAGAGGAAGTGTAAAAATCTAGACTAATGTTATATAGCTACCGCAATACTTGGAGTGTGCTGGCCATCACAGTGCAGCGATGATGCATCCATATTGGCACAGTGTTTCAATTAAAATTTCACACAATAATAGAGTAACAGCTAAGATTCCTGAATTGTGTTGCCATCTATCTGGTCACTGACTTTTTATGTCAAGTGCAGCTGTAGGACAAATTGCATTATCGTTCCCATTGCTGTCTTCTGGGACTGTCCTGACTATGTCATGCCCTACTGAGGAAAAGTGACCCCTTGCATGGTTTCAGATAATAAGGGTGACCTGTAGTCCTGCTTTATCTTTACAGATGTTTATTTCTGCCATCCCTCTCCCACTACCCCTTTCCATTCTTGAACTCCAAAAAGGCTTGCAGTATCCTTGCTACATCTGATGGGGGAAAGATTCTTATTTCTGTTAATAGGAAATTTATTTCTATTTACATTCTATTTCTTATGTATTACTTTAAAGGAAGTTTAATGACAGAGGAGGCCTGTTTACAGTGTGTTGATACAGCTTTTGACACAATATGCTATCCCAGGCTCTGCTGAAATCTCTAAGCATTACTGTAATATCCATAAGACTTTTTAATGAGTGGTGGGTGCTTTTACAGGAGATAAGGGAGGAAAGAGGTCCTCATCTAACATAAATTCCAAGACTGTGGTGGTTGTGTCCTAATGAAAAAGATGTGTGATACGAACAGATTGAACTTTACTGTCATATAACCAGCTTCTGCAATTTCTATTTATATGAACAGAACATTTGAAAGCAGTAGACATAACATCGATCTTAGTTAATGGGTTTATGCAACCATTATTCAGGTAGTCCACTAACTTAGCTTGATAAAATAGCATTGATTTTATGAGTTGGCAAGGTATTCTAGAAACTTTTAAAGACTGGGATCTTTTTTTATAGAATATAAATAAACTCATCCCTGGTTTAAATTACTAGTGGTAGAGTAATCCTCATGAAAATACAGTGGCATATCTACTAGTAAATATTGAGCTAGTCCTGTAAATGTTTAATTTAATAGCAAAGCCATCATAAAATGTCATACAGAATTCTGGATTATAATGGGTTACAGCTATTCATTTAAATGTTAAAACCCTGATCTGGCTAAAATATACCGACACATGCCTTGTAGGAGCTAACTTTAAGGCTTGGTTTCATTCCCTCTAGATTCTGGCCTTAGCAATATAGTTGCATCAGTTCTCTGAGCAATAAAGAGGAATAGACTTCTTCAGAGACAGTGATACCTTAGGTATGCTGAATTGTCTCTTTGTAGATATCTCTCTCTCCAACTCATGATACCTGTTTTACTAAGCTAGGTGCCTTGTTTAATTGCTTACGGTTGAGAGAAATTAATTTAGTGTCAGGGTGCAACTTTCACTGGAGAAGCTATTCAAAATTCAAAGTCATGTTATGTTCTTACTATACCCCTATATGTGGAAGTGGTCAGTCTATAGAAGTGCAGCTACTAAACATGCAAGCCAACAGCAATTACTTTTATACTTATAGATCAGAGAATTCCAGATGTCAGGTTAAAAACTACGATGGGGGAGCACAGACTCATGCAAAGACCTTGTAGAAAAGTTGCAACTCAGCTCCTAGCAAAGAATGAAGAGGCTGTTTTTCATTTGCATTGACCACATGCCTCTGAAAAGGAATACATGTACTTCAGTCGTGATTAAATTTTTCATACGGGTTTTACAAAAAATGAAAAAAGACTGAAAAAGTAAAGAATCTTAAGATCTATTTTTTAAAACATACAAAAAAGACTCTGAATCAGATATTTTTTGGTTATACACCAGTGTCTTGAGGTAGTTAAAAAGCTTGCAACGTGCTACTTTCCAGTCCATGCTAATAATAGAAAGTAAGTTCTGAGAGGATGAGGTACCCCCTAGGCAGTAGTATAAGCAATTATGTTCAGGGCAAAAAAGCACCAATCAAAATGTCAAGATGAGCTCTTCTTTTTGCAATTTTTTTTATGTTATCTGAAGAAAAGATTAAAGGATATGAAGAGCTCCTGAGTGCACTTGCAGATGCATATTTTTTTGTTTAGGCATCTGATTATCACATCCTAAATGTATATTTTAGGTCTGCTTTCCAGCTCAGCCATAAAAACGTAATATGTACTTTGGCTCTCTAATACCAATAGCAGATTTTAAATCTACACAAACACACACATATGTGCAAACCACTTCAGAATTATAAAAGTTTTCCTCCATTTTAGGTCCTGCAAATACCTTTGTTACGTGTGTATATGTGAATGCAGGTGTACACCCACCCACAGACAATAAACTTGTCAAATACATGGTTTTTCAATGTGCCCTGATTTTTAGTGGTTGCAGAATGACAGCATATCCCTTTTTAAAATGTTGTCAGTTTTATATAACTGCTGAGTATATGTCCAAAGCTTAAAAATGTGAGTGCATGCCTTGTAAGCATATTGTTCTTAAGAAAAAAAAGTCCTTAAATGCTTAATAGCTCCAACAGAGCTTTCTTGTGTTTAGCACTTTTCTTTCTTTCACTTGGCATGTCTTAATTCCAGATTATTTTATCCAATGTCAGAAATGAAATTATGTGGAGTACCTGTATATCTTGTTTGTAGTGGTAGTGAACTGTGCTAAGAGAGACTTTTTACACTGGTGACCCAAGTGTACATTCATATGTACATCCTTTCATACCTCTACCCTAAAATTACTGCTCTTTAAGTATGATGTTGCTTAGTATTCAAGATGATGGTCACTGACATGAGAGGAAAGCCATCTGCAGCCCTTACTTACAGAAACCTATTTCTGGCATAAGGATAGCTTCTGGTAACACATCTCTGAGGACTTTGAGCAACCTGATCTAGGGGAAGGCATCCCTGCCCATAGCAGGGGGGTTAGATCTAGCTGATCTTTAAGATTCCTTCCAGCCCAAACCATTCTATGAATCTTTGTTTCAATGAGTATCAGTGTCACCTGAAAGTAGAACCAAGGCACCAACAATCACTTGGTAGCTTTTGCTGACCAGTGATTGATACAATCTCACTATCTATGTTTCTGGTAAGAAAAATAATGACGATATTTTGCTTAGACATTTATTATGAAGCTTACTGAGGAAGAACTTTTAGGCCCCCAAGTATAACAACAGCTGTACTGGGTCAAAATAAAGGTCCTCCTGGTTCAATATCTAGTCCCTGTTCGCGGTCAGTAAAAGATGTTTAGGAACTAACATAAGAACAGGGAAGACACATAGTGATATTTCATTCTCCAGTGATATTTCACACATCAGTGATAGTCAGTCTGCAAGGATTTGGTAATTTCCACTGTCCAATATTGTGTATCTTTGTTTAGTAATTCTGGATGTATTTCTTCTTGCATGTGTTTGTTAAATCTATTTTAAATCTATGTCTATTCTAGCATTTGCTGCTTGCAGTAGCAAAGATAAATTTAACAATGCACTATGTGAAAAAAAAAATTCTAATTATGAATCTGCCACTTGTTTATTCCATTTGATGCCCACTGGCTCATGATGTACAGTCATTCCAGTCAAATGCTTCCTTCATTATCTGTCCTTCCTGCCATGCCTGTTATTACCTCTAATGTGTTCTGTCTTGGTGCACCTGTACTTGCAGCATTAGAATATGCACTTGGTACATATCACTTGGGAAGTCTACTTGAAGTGATATGCATTTGCAAGCAAAAATGGCAGTTTTAACTAATGCATCTTAGAAAAAGTCAAGTTTAATGTTCATTACAAACCATCTCCTTTTTTTTCTAAGTAAATAAATCAGCATGTGGAATTGTTAGGCTAGAATTTCTGTACCATCATTTCCTGGAAATTATTTTCAACAACGATTAAAAATATCTAGTCCATAACAGAAAAAAATGTTAGCAAGGCAGTTTGGAATAATCATAAATCCTGTTTCCCTGCATGCAGCTAGCTAGCTGATGCTTTGCTGGTACCATTTTTCAGGGATTTCATCTTTTCCTTTTGTCTCTGTTTGCTCTCCTCAGATCTCTTTTCTGGTGAGCCAGCTTACTATTAAAAAGCAAGCTCTTTCTAGTTGAAGTCCTAGGCCATTCAGATTTAGTCAGAAGGTACTTTTGACCTTACTTCTATTAGTACTAAGGAGTCCCACTGTCCTGGCAGTGCAAACATCATTTTGGCAGACCTATTAACAATTCCTTTATTCACTGAGGAGCAAAACTGTACTCACACTTTATGACCCAGTTGTACTTTTCAGTGTGAAGCAGATTTTCTTTTTCTTCCTCTCCCTGCCCCAGATTCTTGATAAGTTGAACCAAAACACATAGCTCACTACTGCCTTTAATGGACACCAGTGGTTGGTCAAACAATGATAATTGATTTTTCAGGCACCTTGCTCCAGAAACTGTGTTAAATTATAGTTCAGAAGAGACATTTGGTCTGTCAGTAGAGCAGGAGATGGAACAGATAGTATCTGGAGGCTTTCTACTTGTAGGAGCTAAGTGTTTTCATATGTATAGGACCACCCTGTAAACCAGGAGCAGCAATGTGAAAAATCAAAGGCTTTAACAGAAGCATCAAAAACCATCTAGATATTCTTTCCTTTTTAAAATTTTTCTCTTCCCCCCCCTTTTTTTTCATCTTTATGATACCCGTCAAAATTGCACAGTGAAGAGAAACAAAGCAGAAACCTCACCAGGTCCCGACTGTCTTGCTGCACCCTTTTTTGGGATGCGGAACGTGTTTGGTCAAAACATATTGCCAGAGCCTTGTGCCTTTCACTCGGTACCTCCAGGCATTCAACAGATCCAGGAAGATGCCAATGACAATGTCAGCAGTAGCATAATTTCCAAATTTTGTGTGCTGAGGTTTCAGCATTAAAGTGGGAGTTTCAGCATGGGGTTTTTCATGAACATACTGTGCAAACAAGGTGTTATACTTGATATATCTAATTTAAACACACTCAGCATAAAATTTTATATATATATGTGAATGTGTGTGTGAAAATCAAGGAGCTTTTTAAAGCCTAGTTAGATTTACTTGCCTCCAGAGTATTTTTATTCTGAGGACAGTGCTTGAGGTAATTCCAAATGGGAAATAGCTACAAAGTAGAGCAAAAATCTTAAAATTACCTTTTCATTGTATCTGATCCCTTCTTAACAAGTGGCTGGAAAGATACATAACAAACACATTTTATTAACAAATGAAAAATACAATAATGTTTCCAAAATTAATATTAAGTACTACATACAATGCATGTAATCCATCTTTTTGTCATAGAAGGAAGATAGTAGAAAGCTCACAACATTCAAGATTGTTCTCCATTCCCAGGCCATGTGCAGAGCATTTAAAGTAGAGCTATTTCAAAATTTGTAAACTTTACAAAGAATATGTCCATTTCTAGAAATATCCTTTCAAGACTGGAAAACATGGTCATCTGGGAAACTGCTTGTGCTAGACTCTTCCCTTTTTTAATAACTAAGACAGTTTTGAAAGTCTCCCCACCTTTGTTTTTTTTCTACCTCTTAACCTCATCTGTCACCTTATTTAAAAATAGTATCAATGGATCACAAATACTGGCTTATATATTTAATGCCCAATGGTGAAATAAACACCTAAGTATTAATTCAGAAGTCGTCAATACCTAGTATAAGCAATACAGTATTTTTTGTAAAGAGAACACATTAAATTCAAAGGAGGTTCTTTTGGATGAAGGTTTCATTGTATAAAATAGGGACCTTTGAAAGTTCTAGTCAAAGATCATATTCAAACCATGCCATTTTCAGGGAGGAGAGATGGGAATCAGATTTCCTATGAATGTGTGAATAGCAGTAATAAAAATATAGATGTAAGCTTCTGCTTCTTCATTTATATCACCAGGTAAGAAAATGCTTACCTAGCTTTTATATCACCAGGAGCTCATCTACTCTTTGGGTTTTGCTTTATTTGGTTGATACCTAAAATAAGGCAAATGTTTCTCAGGACATGTAGGTGATTCTGGATGCTCCATCCTCTGGACTAATGGGCAGTCCTGTAGCTCTTTGGAAGAAAGGAGAGGGCTTTCGTAGTATTATTCATTATTTTACATTAGATCTTTGAAAATCCACGCTATGTTTGCCTTTGGGTCCTTCTGTGTCACACAGATCTGCATTGCCTTTTCTGACCTGTGTCTTAAGTCAGAACTCTTTATAGTTCCCCAAGGCACTCTTTTTAAAATATATCAGAAGATAAGGAAGCCTGCACAATCTTCCTGCATAATATCCAATGAGTGGGAGCACTATTTCAGAGTTAAGATAGAATTCTTACTCATATCTTCCCCTTTAAAGAAGCAACCCATCACCACAAGAACACAGAGAGAACCATGCCCATCTCTCGTGAAAGGGAATTACAGAATGAGGGAATCCAGCCCTGACTAAAATTTTATCAGCAAACTTCTGTGGGAGAAAGCGCAGCAAGTAACAACAAGCTATCTTTGTTTTCATCTAGTCCAGACAAGAAAGTTTCTGAAGTAGCTTGGATCAGCCTCTTTGTTGTACCAGTTACCACTTGTATAGATTTGTCTCTGCCTGTCCTTTTGTTAAATTGAATTTCTTTGTGAATTTCTATACTGGACGAATACTGTAAACTGTGATGAATCTAAAATTCAGGCCATCTGTGTCAAATTAAATGTACTGCCTCTGATTCAAAACAAATAAACAAATAAACCACAAAAGGGCAAGGGACAACAAATTCGTGCAAAGGCAGAGTCTTTCCTATTTAAAGAAATATCATGGATTCTGGCCTCTGCTACAGCTATGAATTTTTCCTCAACTCCAGTCACATTTGCTCAGTGTTAAGGATAAGGATATTCATTGTAGAAATTGATCAGCTATGTGGGTTGCAAATATTCACTCAAATCTAAGTTATATTAATTAACTTCTCACAGAATCGAACAGAGCCCAGTAGTGGTTTGAATGAAACTCAAGTTATCAAGATATAGCAGCTGCATATACACAACAGTGGAACTGAAATCATAATTATCTTGCAGTTCATAGCTATCACCGAGTCTAGGCTGGAAGGGACTTCTGGAGACCATCTGGTCCAACCTGCTGTTGAAAATAGGCCATTAGATGAGGTTACCCAAAGTAATATCAGACCAAGTCTTGAATATCTCCAGTGATAAAATTTCCACATCTACTGCAGGCATCTTATTCCAATGATTGTGTTCATAGCAAAGAATTGCTTTGTTCTATCTAGGCAGAATAGATTTTCATTAAGCAAATGGTGCACTTTGCCTCCTGTCCCGTAAACAAGTCTGCTTGTGAACAGTGCCTCTATATTCTCTAGAACTGCATTATGGAGATCTGTGTGGCCCCTCTACAGACCTTCTCCAATTTTCCAATCCCAAATAGATCAATGACATGGTGATCAGATCAAGTATACAGTGTCATATATGTTTAGCTGAACACATATAGTGAAACAAATCCACATGACAATGGTGTTTATAATAAAAGCACTGGGGAAAAATAAAGTACTATACACTGTGGTTGACATTTGCTTAGCTTGTCCTGTGAGTAAGACCAAGAATAATGTGTTCATTATCACATTTATTTTAGGGTATTTTAGGAAGATTCATCTGGTGTCTCTTCTGAATTGAATTCCATGTTGCAGATAAAGCATTCTTGTCCTGCCTACACTGATCAGGAGTAGATTATCCCTTTTGTCTTTGTAGAGACCCTTTATGGGTTAGAAGGTACTATGATGATCTGCACCATCTAAGTAACCCTTGTCCATAGACACAGCAGCACTCCTAAAGAGAAGACAACAGAGTTTTGCATTGCCACAGCCCACAGAGACAACATGCCATCTGCTGCCCAAGCACCTGCATCACAATCTATGACAAATGTGATTCAGCATCTAATCCTAACTGCTTCCACCTCAAGTGGCACTCATAAGTACATAGGGAACACATAGGTTGGCTTTGGAGTCTGGAATTAGGTTCACATAGCACAGGTATGTTTCCTACCATGCAGGTGAAACGAAGTACGTCAAATTTGAAGTGTCTTATGTCCACACCAGTTTAGTGGTGATCTATTCCATATAATACCTCTGGCAATGCACAGAGCAGCCTATACAAATTACATGGAATAAAGTTTTTGCATGTATGGATCAAATTCCAGTCTTCCTATACTTTGGTATTAAGAGGGCCTAGGTCAAAGATATATTATTGCTTTGTTAAACTATAAGAAATGACACACAGATTCTTTGCAGATTGAGTCTTTTATCCCTGTAACATCACTGCACCTCAGCATTTTGTATATGTCTTACTGACGGTATCCTGGTAGGAAGTTAACATGATGACTTCCTCAGTCAATCGCAGCTTGGTTTTCTGAGCGTCTTCAGCTCTTTTTTAAGTAAATTGGAGCTGCCTGTCTGGAAAGTCTGTCTGCAGTTATAATTTCCCAGATTGGCTCTATTTTTCTGTGAACCCAGCAGGGCAGATGAAGTTATGTGTCTCGGCTACATGTAGGTAAGTGCCATTTACAAAACTACCTCCAAGAATCTTCCTTTGTGCAGGGTGTGGAATAGGTAAGCAAACATTACGAGTCTCTGAATTGTCCTGCAATAGTACTTCATTTGCTTCCTGCACAGAAGAACCCTTTTACATTGTAATGAATTTTACCCTAAGTCTTAAAGATGAACGCCTTGTACCTAGTCAATATTGAATGATTATGTTTGTACAAGAGCAGAATTCATACATCTTGTGCTTGAAAATATTTTAGTTACTTATTGTTCATCAAATATGCAATTCAAAACAAGTAACAATGCCTAGTTTAAGTGAAATCTCAAGCAGTTTCCTCTGATGAAATGGAGTATGTAATGCATATTTTATTATAACGGATATTCTTTTGTGACTCACTAACCTTTGCCTGAAAACAAAAATATTTATGCTACTTATTCCAAGAGCAAAATAATGAATATGAAAATTGTAAAGCTGCAGTTACATATGAAAAAGCTATTAAAAGAATAGCTAGGCATGTTAGCATTAGATTTATGTTTCATTTCCATTATTTATTTTAAATTATCCATCGAAAAATGTATCCTTGAACTGTTTTATAACAAGGGTGGCCTTACCTTATCTAAGATAAACCATTTTATTTTATCTAAACTGGAACATCTTCTTTAAGCTGATAATATAACCAATCTATATCAACAAAGAGAGCTCCAGGACCTGTTCTCTGTCCCTAAAGCTGGCTGGCACATCTTGGCTTGTATGTACAGCTAAGCTATTTTCCCTTTCCAAAACAACCTACCACTTAAATAGGAAATGTCTGTACTCCCTACTAGGAATGTCCCCAGCTGGGATACAGACAGTGCTCAGGTATGATCAGGGAGAGTGCTAGATGGCTGAGGCCAAAACTATGCGAGCAGCCTTGCTAACAGCGTAACTCAATGGACAATCTTATTCCAATTCTTAGGCCCATACTCCAGTACCTTACTAGTATAGATGCAGATTTACATTGTCTCTACATTCAATGAAGGAGCTATGCTGAGGTGATATTCCATCTCACTTGTCTCACTTAAGCATTCGTATGGGATGAGTCAATATCTGGAGGTACTTCTTTCAGTTAAATATAGGAAGTGCCTAGATAATTATATGATAGATTTCACATTTGGACAACTATAATTCATGTAGATTAATACCATCATAGATGTTATGGCTTAGATTCAGCCTGCCTAACATTGGGAAACGCATGTCTGATTTATAGAATGTACTGGATTCGAGTTTCCTATTTAGTCAATGGAAAAAGATAGGCGTGTCTGAAAGACAGAGCCACGCCAAGATCTGAAATGACCTCTGCAAGTGTCTCTGTCACCTTTGCCCATAAAGAGACTGAGACAACCATAACCTAATTAACTAAGGTAGGTACCTCAATCTAAAGGCAAGGTTGAATCTGGTCTGATAAGCCCATTCCTAGGGCCCTGATTACAGACACTCACTGTGCAGATTCTTGGATTTCATGTTTTTAAAAATCGTGTCATTCTTGCCACTGTAGAGGGGAAAAGGATTTGGAAGTATAGCTAAAGTATAGTCAAAGCAGAAATATTTGCCTGAATCTGTAGACAGTATGAAGTACTAGCTCTGAAAAATTCATCTTACTTGTCTCAGTTAGTCAAAGGGAAACTCTCTGACACACTGGATTCCTGCCCTTTTTTAGACAAATGGACTAAATCTGAGCCAAATTTTGCTAGAGGAGTTTTGTACCATTTGAATTGCAATCACATCTTGTCAGCAGCATTCATTCCTGAAGAACTGATAGAAGCTACAATTACTGGAAGGAAGTTATTAAAAAAAAAACAACCACATTTATGAAACCTTACTCAATATCTTATTAATTTGGAAGACTTCATGAAAAATCAAAGCAAAAGTGACTTAAATGAACAATTGGGAAGTAGGAGCCACAGCATCAAATTGTACTACACACAGCATATAAAACCTGTGACACATAGAGGTTGTTTCTAAAAACAAAAAACAAGTCTAGTGCATATGAGAATTATGTGTGTAATCTTGTTCCTCCATCTGCCAGGAACTTTTTCAGTTTATTTTGCCCTTAAATTATCAACAGTGCAGTCTCTACTGTGAATGCCAGTACTACTGTAATCATATTTTTTGGTACATTTCACTGAAAATTCCCCAAGGCAGCACACAATGTGGTTAAAATCAATTTAGGTTCTGTTTTACAGTCACTACATGGGAGAATTTTTTTATTGCTTGCAGTGTCCCCATTTGTTTAGGTGAGCCCAAAGGGCAAAAATTGCAACTGGTACATCTATGCAGTTAACTGAAAGAGGACGAGAGAGCAATCTCAAGCATTAAGCCCTTGTCTACACACGCCGCTTGACTGCTCATTCACTGCTGGCTCTGTCCTGTAGCTGCTTTCCCTCAGACAATACTTTTGGTGTAGTTCAGTGAATTTTTTAATTGAGCAACTGCTTTTAAAGGAAATATGTACAGGGCCTCATCAGGCTGGACTCTAAGCCACACGGTCCTATAATGCTATCCCACCTTCAGCCAAACTCACAAGCTGTTCCCCTATCAAAGTAGGCAATGCACAACCCAAGTGTCACCCTACAGAAGTGCTGCTCAGGGAAATCGCATATGAAAGCTGGCATGTTGTTCCAGATGTGCTGAAGAGCTGGAAAATCTGTAGAAAAATAAATGTTATAATTACATCACAGGGCCACCAGACAGGATCTTGAGGAATCAAAAGGCAAATATTATGAACAATGGTTGAAGTCAGCAGGTACCATTTGATCTTAAACAAGGGGTTAGGCCCTTGGCAGTCTTTTATGTAGTACTATAGGCATACTAATGACATCTACATGTCATAAATATTGCTTTTTAACACTCCAAGTATTACTTTTACCCATATTAAATTTGTCCCTCTTTTTATTTAACCTTTATTTCTAGATTGGTTTTTACCTTCCTTTTTTTCATGCTGCTTTTTGAGCTTTTCTTCATTGTTAATGGAATTGCAAGTGCAAATAATAAGAACCAAGCAACTTATTTGTGTTGAACTTTAAACCAAATGCATGTACAAAAATGTTGATACAAATCATAAGCTGTAAAATCTTGCCTATATGCATATTTACTTTTAGTATAGTTCATTCCTGCCCAAAAATTTACCAGGGCAATACAGTTTCAGAATAATAACAGAAAGGAAAAAAGTGGCTCATTTAATCTGCCTTTGTGACTTTTAATTGTTGAATTTACATGTTATTTAATGCTAATTACTTGGATTTCATTCAAAGCTCCTTTTGACATGCCAAGGGTGATGGTAAATTTGGATAAGTAAAAAATTCATGAAAACTGTTGGATGGGTGCTGGTATCAGTTTGTATGTCTTTCATCCCCAACCACTTTCATGCTCAAAGTGTTTGGAGTACATAGCGTATCTTGCTAAGAGTGTAACACACATATTGTATAGTCACTTTATTCTTCAAATACAGCCCCTAAACAAGATTTTCACTGAAAAATGTCAATACATAGCAGTGCTTTATAATGTACCAAACAATATTAATTTAAAACTATCCTGTAGCGAGACCCCCCTGAACTTTCTTAAAAGCTTTGAACTTTTCAGTCACCATGAAATTACTCTGGGCAGCCAGCCAGTTCCTAAATACACTGTGTGTACATTAGTAGCAAAGCTTTTAATTTTGAACATGATTGATCTCAGCCTGTTATGAAAGCTGTCAACTAAAATGAAAGTGTTAGAGCATTGCAGTAATTTTTTCATGATCATTTAATTTCATTGAAATATTTACAGAGTGTTTATGTGAAATTTCACATACATTTGCCTCACAGGCCACATGGAAAAGCATCTTTCACTCCTTACATTTTGTGCAATACTGGCTCTTCTTCCACAATCAATATTAAATGAATAGAGAACAAAACAAAAAGTTAGGAAGGGTAGGTCTTAGCCCTTTGGCTATGGTTAACTGTGTTTCTCCTCTGGCATGTTCTCACCAAAGTGTCAATGTCTTAGAAATTCAATGAATGTTAAATTTGAGCTTTCAGATTGCTTTGCCAAGTACATTACTTTTGAGGATGGCTTTGTCTCTAAATGCAAATTGGTGATATTAAGAAATGCTCACCTTAGTTAGCCCTTTGAAATGTTCAAGTGATCTTTTTCTTATTACGAGACCCTGGAGCACTTCCACCTTCCAGGCTGGCAGCTCCCGCCTGAGTCCATAATGAAGCTTCTGCAAGTGCAGACACTTCTCACATCCTGCTACTGTTGAAGGGGATGTGGGCTGGAGGGCAGGTGTGACGCTGTCCTGTATTTGCCTGAAGATCTGAAGTGCACTGTGGCATCTCTCCTCTGGTGAACGTAGAGAGACACTGTGGGAATGCAGCTCTCCCAATCTGGTCCTGCTGCTTGTCTCACTCCAATGATTTCATGTTCTTTCAGCAACTCCAGTTGCTGCTGTCAAAGAAGTTTCAGTATGTACTTTAAAATAACTCACTGGTGTCAGCCTGACCACGCTTGCAGTGATTAATATCTGGGTGAATGCAGTACGACAATGTTTTAAGGTAAGAACAGTAAGAACTATTATTTATTGCCTCACCCTCCTCTTCGGGTTCTACTTAGAACAAATCATGGAATCATAGAATGGTTTGAGTTGGAAGGGACCTTAAAGATCAGCTGATTCCACACACACACACCCCAGCAGGACATCTCCCACTAGATCAGACTGCCCAAG
This sequence comes from Phaenicophaeus curvirostris, assembly GCF_032191515.1. NCBI lineage: Eukaryota > Metazoa > Chordata > Aves > Cuculiformes > Cuculidae > Phaenicophaeus > Phaenicophaeus curvirostris. Next base: position 159,147,790 of record NC_091392.1, on the reverse strand, counting down.
GCCCCATCCAACCTGGCTTTGAACACTTCCACACTTCCAGTGAATGGGCATCCACAACTTCCCTCGGTAACCTGTGCCAGTGCCTCACCACCCTCATTGTGAAGAATTTCTTCCTAATGTTGAACCTAAATCTTCCCCCTTCCAATTTATAGCCATTCTTCCTAGTCCTAACACTATATGCCTTTGTAAAAAGCCCCTCCCCAGCTTTCTTGTATGCCTCTTTCAGGTACTGGAAGATCACTATAAGGTCTTCTCAGAGCCTTCTCTTCTCCTGGCTGAACAACTCTCTCAGCCTCCACAGGGCAGCTCTCAATCACATCAAATCCCATCCTGTATTGAAACTGAAGGTTGCCCTGACCCAGGTGTAGGACCTTGCACTTGGCTTTGTTGAACCTCATGAGATTCACACAAGCCCACTTCTTCAGCTTGTCCGGGTCCCTCTGGATGACATCCCGTCCTTCCAGTGTGGCAACTGCAACGCTCAGCTTGGTGTCACCTGCAAACTTCTTGAGTGTGCAGTCAATCTCTCCGTCTATATCATTGATGAAGATATGAAACAGCACTGATCCCAGTGCAGAACCCTAGGGGACACCAGATGTCACGGATCTCCATCTGGACATTGACCTATTCACCTCTACCCTCTGAATACAACCATCCAACCAATTTCTTATCCACTGAGCAGTCAAATCCATATCTCTCCAATTTAGAGAGAAAGATGTTGTGGGAGACCATGTCAAAGGCTTTACAGAAGTCCAGATAGATTACATCTGTTGCTTTTCCCATGTCCACTGGTGTGGTTACCCCACCATAGAAAGCCACTAGGTTGGTCAGATAGGATTTGCCCTTGGTGAAGCCATGCTGGCTCCCATTAATCACCTCGCCGCTATCCATGTGCTTTTGCATAGCTTTTAGGAGGATCTGTTCCATGATCTTCCCAGGCACAGAGGTGCAGCTGAAAGGTTGGTAGTTCCCAGGGTCATCTTTTCTACCCTTTTTAAAAATGGGCACAATGTTACCCTTCTTCCAGTCACCAGGGACTTCTCCTGATTGCCATGACTTTTCATATATCATGGAGAGTGGCTTGACAACTACATTGGCCAATTCCCTCAGGACTTTAGGATACATCTCATCAGGTCCCATGGACTTATATGTGTTCAGGTTCCTCAGGTGGTGATGAACCTGATCTTCCCCTACAGCAGGAGGGGATTTACCCCCTGGCCCCCTTCATTGAGTCAGGAGAGCAGTCGTCAGTGAAGACTGGGGCAAATAAGTTGTTGGGTACCTCAGTCTTCTCCTCATCTGTTGATATAAAGTCATCATTCCCAACCGTCAGTGGGGGTACGCTTTCATTAGCCTTCCTTTTCTGAACTGACATACCTGTAGAAGCCGTTTTTGTTGGTCTTCACTTCCCTTGCCAAGTTCAGCTCCAGCTGCACCTTGGCCTTCCAGACCTCATCCCTACAGAACCAGGCAGCGTCCCTTTACACATCCCAGGTTACCCGTCCCTGCTTGCACTGCCTGTGCAGTTTCCTCTTCTTCTTTAGTTTAACCAGCAGGTCTTGATTCAGCCACGTCAGTCTCTTCCCTTTCCTACCTGATTTCTCACATCTGGGGACTGAGCACTCTTGTGCTTTATGGAAAGCATCCTTAAATATTTGCCAGCTCTGTTCCACTCCCTTGTCCCTGAGGACCACATCCCAGGAGGTCCTACTGACTAACTCCTTGAAGAGCTGGAAGTCTACTTTCCTGAAATTTAGGGTCCTGACTATACTCTTCACCTGTCCCATATCCCTCAGGACCTTGAACTGTACCAGTGCATGATTACTGCAGTCCAAGCTGCCTCCAATCTTGACTTCACCAATGAGCTCACTTGTATTGGTGATCATCAGGTCCAGTATTGAATTCCCTTGGGTGAGGGTGTCTATTAAGAAGTTACCTTCAATGCACTCTAGGAGTCTTTTGGTCTGCCTACAGCTTGCTGTGCTACTTTTCCAGCATATGTCAGGGTGGTTGAAGTTCCCCCCAGTATGATGAGAGCTTGTGAGCATGAATTCTCCTTTAGCTGGAGGAAGAAGACTTCATTGGCTGGCTCTCCTTGATCAGATGGCCTGTAGTATATACCAACCACAAGGTTCCCATTGGTTCCACAGTCTTTTATTCTGATCCACAATCTTTCAACCTGTTTGTGGCTACTCTTCAATGACAGCTTTTCACAGTCGATGGGGAAGGGCTGGGGCTCCAGGGCAGGCAGGGGGCAGGAGGAGCAGGAGGAGGACACACACAACAGCGCCTACTGCTGTACCTCCTTCCCGCACTCCCTGCAGCAGCTGCAGCTTGTTGCAGATGAGAGGAGTGAGGAGCAATGCCTGCTCCTACATCTCCTCCTCTCATTGAAATAGAAGCCACAGCAAAGCCCCTCAGGTGTACCTCAGCCTTGCACTCTGCCCTCAGATAATATTTAAGACACAGACAATACCAGCAAATGACTCTATCTTTACATGGTCTAAAACAATTATGTAAACAGATCAGGGAGAAGTTGTATCTGAACATATTATTCAAACTACCGTTGGAGTTCCAAATTAAAATTTCTTCTCTGCCACTCTTCACCATTTATGTACTATTTGGATAAGTTCTTCTGGTTTAGATTTAGAACAGACAGTTGTACTGTGTGTATTGTGCCATTAAATCTGCCTCTGTAAACTCAAGTGCTGTAGAAATAATGGAACTAGGCATAAATTCCTACTGTGGCTTTACAGGAACGGTTCTAGCAGCCACAAGAGAATTTAGCCAGGCCAGGCTGACAAAATGTTGGTGAACAGCTCCCAGTAGGCTCTTAGGAGCTGGAGATCAATGGCCACTTGGAGTAAATCAGACCAGTGTGCATTTTCTTGCCAATAGTAATAATAATAAATAAAATAAAAAATCACAGGAAAAATGTCTTGATATTTTGAGTTTAGCTGTTACTAGAAATGCACAGCACCATCATTCCGCATTTCAACATAATCTTGCACCTTCACAAATATAAGTGTTTGTTATGTGATAAAGAAAGTTCAAATGTAAAGGTTTTAAGCAGCAATACAAAGTAGAATGTATGTCGTGTGGAGCAACAATTACACCCTAAGTGCGTAGAGAAGAACTCAGTGAAGCTAAACGCCTCGTTCTTCCCAATATGTAGTATTATCACAGTATGAGTAATTGGAGATCTTCTGTAGAATTGCTTTGGCTTTAGGTTATTTTAAAGCCTGTCTTGAATCATTCTCCTGTTTAGAGAGACAGGGGAATATTGCTGCCCCCTTGCTTACATTTTGAACTCTACAGTTTCCTGCTTCCAAGCTCTTCTTGAAGTACACTGCACTGAGACTTCAGACAACATTGCAGAAAAGCCCTGTTACGTTATCCAATTAATTTCCTTGTCAGTTAGGGATTTATTTATGTGGTACTCTGGCATTTCAAGAGTTCTGTCTAGTCTGAGTTTGAAATGACGAGACACTTCCTTCCAGAGACTTTTTCTCTGAAACACTCACAGATTTCCCTGTAAGGATAATAATCTTTATCCTCAGCCTAAGAATTCCCTTCCTTAATTTCATCCTCCCATTCCTATATTTGGAGTAGTCTATTAAATTCCTGAAATAATTTGTTTTCAAATATTTCTTACATATATTTAAGTTGGCTCCCCTCCCCTTACTTTATTATCGGTTATGGTAGATGCAGTATAAATATTGGGCCTCTTCAGTCTTTCTCTCCTTTTTTCTCCCTTGACACAACTGCTGTAAGTAGCTCCCCCCGGGTTTTCATGGCTCTCTTCTGCACTGTTTTGGCTTATATCTGTGAGACTAATAAAATGATATTTAGAAGAAAGTGCAAACTTAAGTATGATCTCTTCAAACCAGCATGGAGAGGAGCTGTGGACTTCTGTGCCATTTCTAAACCTATATGTCTATCAGAGACTCTGAACACAGGCTTTGGCTGGTAATGTAATTGGTGCCCAAACTGGCCTTTTGATGCTGTATTGAAGTACAAGTTCTTGTTTAGTTTCTGCTCTTATTCTTGCTCTAGAATTGTTTTCAGTCTGTTACTTCCTACCCCTGTTTCTAAATGTGTCCTTTTCCTTATCCACCGTGGTATTTGCAACTGTTCATATATTAATATCAAGTGAATTTCACTGATGTCATAATTTCTTCCTTTTAAGGATCATTAATGAAGCAATGGAACAGAATCATAGAATCATAGAATCATAGAATAGTTAGGGTTGGAAGGGACCTTAAAGATCGTCTAGTTCCAACCTCCCTGCCATGGGCAGGGACACCTCCCACTGGATCAGGCTGCCCAAGGTCCCATCCAACCTGGCCTTGAACACCTCCAGGGATGGGACAGCCACAAATTCCCTGGGCAACTTGTGCCAGTGTCTCACCACTCTCATGGTGAAGAAATTCCTCCTTATATCTAGCCTAAATCTGTCCCTCTCAAGTTTATCCCCATTGCCCCTTGTCATATCACCACAAGCCTTTATCAACAGTCCCTCCCCAGCTTCCTTGTAGCCCCTTCAGGTACTGGAAGGTAACTATAAGGTCTCCCTGGAGTCTTCTCATCTCCAGGCTGAACAACCCCAACTCTCTCAGCCTGTCCTCGTATGGGAGGTTTTCCAGCCCTCAGGTCATCCTTGTAGCCTCCTCTGGACCCATTCCAAGAGCTCCATCTCCTTCTTACATTGAGGATTCCAGAACTGGACATGGTACCCCAGATGAGGTCTCAAAAGAGAGGAATATAGGGGCAGAATCCCCTCCCTCCACCTGCTGGCCGCACTTCTTTTGATGCAGCCGAGGACACGGTTGGCCTTCTGGGCTGCAAGTGTTAGAGAGCAGAGAATTAAAATAAAAGAATAATGAAATACATATAATTGAAATCAAATTATCAGAAATTAAGATTTCTTTTTTCTAAATTATATAAAAAAAATTTTAAAATCAAAATATAGACTCCATTCAGCATGTCTATGATGGGACTATAAACACCCCATCCCTGAGAGGTTTAAAGTGCCCACCAAGTTATCCTGCACAACTATATCACACGTTACATTATTCCAGATGCATTCTTACTAAGTGCTTTATCATTAATCATTAGCCTTTGTGTGTAGCTCAGCAAACATTATTCAGTCCGCATGATAATTTATATCCAATGAAATATGAACTGTTTTTCCGTTTAAGCTTTTCTATGGCTGGAAGTGGTGATGTTGCTGATAGTGTGACAGTGCAGCAGAGCAGTTGTTCTTCTATAGCATGCTGTGGGAGCGTGCATTTCACTAGGCAGTGCAAATGATAGTTAAAAGTCTGCTTGACTTCGTGGGCAATTACCCCTGCTAAAAATCTATAGCTGATGTCGATCAGCAGTGTTCCCTACAAGTGCTGGTGGTAAAAATCTGCTTTAAAGCGTAAGCTTCTAAGCCTGTGATCACAAGCAGGTGGAAGAAGGAGAACTGAAATAATCTCAGTTAGATGTATGCTTGAAATAGTTGAAATAGTATGTGATACATGTACCATTTAAAATAAATGTAAAAATCAATTTCTCTGACTCTTTTTGACTTGGCACTTTTTTGCAATGACACAACTGAATTGCTGCATAAGGTAATCAGAATCCAGGAATTGTATCTCCATATCACATCTCTTTTATCTTGTGTCATCAGATGCAGCCATCATTTGTCCACATACATAGATGCATCTGCCTCTTCTGTACATAGCTGTGTGATAGTCCATGGAATAACTGTTTGTGGATACTTACAAATGCAACATTCACTATGTGATTTGCTGCCGCTCAGTGTCAGTATTGCTGATGTAGATGGGTTCTTTTGAGTCCTTTGTTATTACTTATAATACTCATCTAAATGTAATTTTCCAGTTATTTTCATGTTCTAAGAGCTGGATTCCTTTAAAATTTCTCCCTTTTAAAATTCTATGTTCTATTTGAATATCTAAGAGCCGTCAGCATGTACAGGAAAATGTGTCTAATATAGAAAGATCATGGGTGTTTAGTTGCTTGAATAAGTGTTAGAGATCTGTGAAGAAAATACAAAACAAGCATATTGAATAGGACACTAATATGCCTTGTATTTTAAAATTCAAATTATTAGCAATCCTCTCATTTTGTGACATTCAATTAAAAGCGTGGTATTGTTAGGTATTTGTCAGCTTCTAGCACAAGCAGACCAACAAACTCGTGAGTATCAAATTTACCCTCTGTAGTTCTTTGCTGCCATCTTCTGTTTCTTTAAAAGTTTGCAGTTATTATTTGGGTTCCAAAAAGCCAACCTGGGCTATTATAGAGCAAAATTTCCCTTTCTGTCATTTTTTTTTTCATTTCCTTGTTTTCAGCTAAAGCAAAGTGAAGCAAATGCAGATACAAAGGAGAAACTTCCACTGCGTCTACGCATCTTTGAAAAATTTCCAAACAGGCCACAAATGGTGAAAATCTCCAAGCTTCCCTCAGATTTCACAGTTCCAAAAATAAGGTATAAAAATTTTTCTTTTATTAGTAGCTGTCTAAACTTGTCTGGTGTGATGTAGCACCCAAAATATTTTAAATATTTTGCTTATGGTTTAGTCAGGTCATATAGAAAATCTAGTACAATATGATTGCAAAGTGTATTGTTGTTTCTCCACTCCCGTTTGGATTTTAGATTCTTGGCTGACATAAACAACTAGCAGTCTAATCAATTCTCTTGTAGCTTTTTAAAGGTAAGGTCAACTGGCAGCAAATAATTAGAAGGGATAACTGGCCATCCACTTACTCTGTGGTGACCTTGTCTTCTCTTTGGATTCATGCAATTTAACACTTTCCTGTAAAACTCACCTTAACAAAGGATCAGATCCTCTGTTGGCTACTAGATAATCAGTTGTAGTACAGCTACTCTTGGTGTCCTCCCAAAAACAGCTTATTGGAAGGGTGCTCTAGCACATACAGGCTGTAGTGACTGCTGAAACAGCACAGGCTGTCCAAGCAGGTCCTGTGGTTGTGCCCATTCCAGTATCCCCACCAAATGCATGCTAGGAGAGAGGATAGTGTGAAAGATAGTTGTCATTGTTCTGTGTCTCCTAAGGTTATGTTTATTTTTATTAAACTCACAAGGAAGGTAATGCAACTAATTTGACTGGTTTATATAATCTTAGCTTAGTGAAAGGAATAATGCTGGTCAGGAGAGCCAGGAAAAAACAACCTTGCAGACCTCAAAGAAGCAGTCATAGATGTTTTGCTTCTAGTATCAAAATACTGTCTGGTTATATATGGAGGACATTCTTCTAGTCTTAGTCTTTTTTGGCATGCAATCATGCTAACCACTGAAGAAGACTTTGTACTATCACTTGCAAACCCTATCTTTAAATCTGAAGCAATTGTACTATGTACAATAGCTCTCCAGATAAAAATTAGTTTAGATATAGTCAAGTTACACTGAAAATATAGCAACTTGAAATACAGCAAGACATAGGTACATTTGTTGTAAACGGAAATGCTTCTACTTTTTAAACATGGCATATGTGAGGCACAGAATTGCTGAAGGGCCTTGATACTGTCATTCAAAGCAGTTATATGAACAGATGTTGTTTGAAATATTGAAGACTTTCTTGCAGCGAGTATGTTTCCTTTGGATTATATCAGCATTTGATTTACATTGAAGTAACAAATTGCTGCTTAATGAGCTCAAAAGAGCTGAAAACTGCAAAAGACACTTCAAATATTTAGCATTTTAGTTGGTAGATAAATAAATAAAAGATTTATTATTACAAGGAATAAAATTATTTTCTTCAAAGCTACATGCAAGCTGCTCACCTCTCAATACAGTTATGGATTACTTTAATAAATGCATTTCAGTTTTGTAGTTTGTTTCTGTCCATGTATATATTTACAAAGCAGTAAAACTTTTTCTTGTGGTTTATCCATGTTAGCACTAATGAGTTGTGGCATGTCATAAAGAAAACCAAATATTAACTCTTCCTGTGTATTTAATTCATCAATATCTTCTATTTTTTAACAAGGGAAAGTTTTATGAAGCAGTTTATTGATCGCCAGCAACAAGACACCAGCTGTTTATTGCGAAGACTTCCTTCAGCATCTTCTTCCTCATGTGACCACTCTAAAAGATCAGCAATTGAAGAAAATAAATATATTGATCAAAAGGTAAATCAAGAGTATATGTCTTTTCTTAGTTTTTGTGAGGAAAGACCTAAGATTACTCATTTTCTCAAACTACATAAAAAGGAAAACAAGCTGGGATGACTGAACACAGTATAAAAGGCTATATTTTATTCAGCTTTAAAAAGACATCACAGCAGATCCTCATTTGCTTTAACTTTTCCTATCTCCTTTGACTTTAAAATTCAAAATCTAATATATATTTTGCTCAATGCATCCATCCCACTAAACTGTTTTTTAAGTAGTTTTGCTGTTAGTCATTGAGAAACTAATGGAAAATTAAAGCTTGTAAATATCGCATTGGATTTTCGAGTGCCTGTTTTACTAACAGTGCTAACCACAGAGTGCAATCAGCATAAAAAACCCAAAATCTTGAATACTACGTGAGATCAACTTTTACTTAACTTACTAATACAAGAAAGATAACAAATGATTAGTAGGGATTAACAACGATTTTATATTAACAGCTTTAAAGGCAATGTGTCTAATCATTACTACAAGAGAATAAATATAGTAATTAAGAAAGATGCATCATCATTAGTTGCCCTATTCTGATCATCCAGATCTGCAGTTGCCGAGGATTTGGAGAGCCTTCCCAGATAATTGGGATGTCCTAACTTACCAGTCAGAGGTGAGGTTGTCAAAGTCACTGCAAGAGGGTCCAGCTTTTATATTGTTAAATAAACAACTTAGATCATTCTAAAACTGCAGAATCTCTGGTCTCAGCTGCCTGTTGCTCCCCCTCAAGAACCTTTGGCCATAGCTTAAGAAGGGAGATAAGGAGACAGCTGGATATCTCTTATCTCTAAACTAAGGGGGCTTTTGAGGTGCAACATTCCTTCATAGTTCTCCTTTCACACAGTGTTCATGCTTGTGCTGATTGATCAGCCAGGGATTGTTGCTCTTTTTTTCACCTCCAGTGTAAGCTAGAGGAGCTGCAATTAAGATGGCATAGCCCAATCCTACCAATAATGCAACTATGATGCATTTTCTCACCCTCTATGTATTAAAAATAGCACAATTCTACCGATAACAGCAATGTGAGAAGTTACAGATTAAATAGTACACATAGCAATCATCTATAGGTCACCTATTTTGTTTTAGACCTGTTGGTCAGGCTGTGTCACTTCAGTCACTTTTTACTGTTACAACACTTCCCTGAAGCACAGTCGCTGTGTAATCACTAATCTAATTAATAATCTAATTATTCAGAGGCTTTGCTGTAGGCCTGAGAATCACAAGAAAACTGATGCTGAACATATATGTTGGGGACCCATTGTCTTAACGGCTGCTAGACTCCCAGCTGGACTGGCAGGAATGCTTGGGTTTGAAAAATGTCAGGGCTTTTTGGAATTATGATGATGCAACACCAGTAAACCCATATGATTTTTGGCACCTTGCAAAACTACTATCTATTCACTATCATTTCTTGGTCACGTGTACTATTGTCTAAGTTATCAGTGACATTTTAACAGACAAAAGTCCTTTCATTATTCATAATAGAGTGCTTGAATCCTGTTTGAATATTAACATCAGAGGGTTGTAAATACTTTTTAATTTACAGACTCATAGAATAGTTTTGGTTGGAAGGGACCTTAAAGATCTTATAGTTTCAACCTCCCTGCGATGGGCAGAGACAAGTCACACTAGATCAGGCTGCCCAAATCACAGATAAGGAAAAGAAGGGGGGTACACATTGTAGTAGCACAGTATAACTGTAGCTTTCCCAGTGTGTGGTTTGCAGCTATAACTCAGGACAGTATGTGTACAGGCAGGAAGCAGAGTTGGGGAAAACAATACTCTTCTGATAATGGTTGAAAAGAGACAATTTGCAAACTACTGTTAATTTCCATCCCTGTTTCTGTGCAAAAACCTGTTCTTGTGGTTGATGTGTCATATGGCATTAGTAAGCCAAAGCCTGAGTAGTAAGCAAGGCCTGAAAGGGAGATCTGTGGTAAAATATTATTTGTCCAGCAAGGAAGGTCATAGAAGAGAATCAGACCTAAATGGATATAATCTACTCTAACAAGCACGGCAGAAAAATTGGATAAGCTATTAAATGACAAGCCTAGGGCTAAGCAGAACTATGTTGAAAATAATGAAGTGATGAACCTCAATCACCATGCCAGGGAAATCAGACTACAATCTTACCATGTAATGAGGAGATGTATAGAGACCTAAAACTTCTCCCAGCCACTCAGGTAAGTCCACAGTATGTGATGCAGAGCTGTGCAGTGATTCAGTAGATCTGTATACATGAATGTATTTTAAGTATATTAAATTGCAATCTTAAGTCCTACTGCCTGCTGTTCACAAAAGTGAATCCTTGTTGTGTTTGAAGATAGGTGAATACACAGCACAGTTTATTCATTGAGATCTTGCAATATGAAAACAGGATGCTGCATTCTTTTCAAATTTTCACTTCCCTCCAAGAGCAAATAAGCATGATCTGAGTTTCATTTTTCAATTAACTGTTTGCAAATTGGTTTTGCACTATTCAACCTGCTTTAAGCACATACTTTTGGATTCTCATGCCTCAGGGGCAGAATCAATGGTGAGTAATATTTCTGATAAATGTAGTTTAAAACAAGGTATTTATGCGTTTCTATTAAGAGGGAGAAAGCACTAGGTTGGATTTTGTAAAAGTAATTACTCTGCTTTTCTATAGTTACAGTTGCCAAGGCAACTTCACTTTTCTTTGAACAAATCTTCTTAAATATATCTTATCCTTAAAACAAGCTTGGAATGATTGGTTGGACTTAATATAAACCATGCATGCATAGTTTACTTTTCTCTGTAAAAAGATGAAACCGGATCAAATATTTTACTGATCCCAGTGCCTAGCAGGATGCTCCTGATTGCAGTGTGATGGCTTCAGAAACCTTTCACAATTTTTTTGCATTATAGCTGATGAAAAAAATAAGATGGAATAAAAAAGTGAGATTCTGCTGGCAGATTTGACTCTGTCCTTCCTTTGTGGTGCCTGAACTGAAGCCAATTCCTCCATTTTATCCTGGACTCGTGTCAGTATTTCTGCATTCCACAGCTGCTGAAGTGATAGGATGTACTTAATACATACATTTCCTTATTTCCACTTCAGCAACATTCTTTTTTTTTTTCTTTCTCTACAAATCTCTGACTGTATATATGTGGAGTTGGTTTTGTGTTCAAAATCAATCCAAACCATAATTTATGATGATCAGTATTTTTTTCTTTTATATAATGGGTCTAGTAAGTCATTTTAGTGTTATTTCCTTGAAAAGAAGTTGTAAAAGACAAGTAGATTTTCACTGTGTACTTTCTTTTTAAAGGTATTTTACCTTCCCAAATTAACTGAAAAATTATTTATTCATGTATATTACCATAACCATGACAGCACTTGATTTGAGATTATTTTCATCTATTGCAAATCAGAAGAACAACTTTGGAAAACAGATTTCTCTGCTATTCTCTGTTTTTTCTAGTCAAGCCTGAGAACTCCGGAAATTTTTCTAACTTCCAAATTTATGAACTATTAAAGATAGGAAATCACTTTAAGATACCTAAATGCCCTTTACTTTTTATACATCCCCTAAGAGTTCTTTCCTAATGTGTGGGGTCTGAGTGAGTGCATGGAGATAGTTCGTGCTATGTTCATTCTTCCACATCCAATACCAGCAACACCTGGGCTATCTCAGTTACAGCTGCTTGATAGGCAGATTAGCATGATGCTTTGCTTGAGATATTTATGATTATCTGTAGCTTTGTGTGCACGACTGGGATTCTCTGAATTTAACACTGCTGGAAATGCAGTATGATCACTCTTTGTTCTCTGCTTGAGGTCCTGCTGAGCGAATTTTCTTAATCTTGCCACAGACTTCCTCTGCTGCATGCTAAGCTAGTTTATCCTGATATAGTCTGCAGGCCATGAGTTGTAGAGCTCTGGATCTAATCAGAGAGACCAAGACTGTCTGGGTTGGTGAGGATACCCCTGTTGCAGTAGAAAATACCATGAAGATACTTTCTTGTGAAAGAGGGAAGGCTGCTCAGAAAAAGTGCGAGTATAAGAAGACAGCAATAAAATTAATGGGGGAAGTATCTGCAGAAAGGGTTAAAAAATTAATATTAATTTGGGCAATAAAATTAACATTGTAGATGTGGTAAAAGAGAAGTTTTAGAGACAGAGGAGGAAGTGTTCTTTTATCCTTCCACATTTGTATGAAAATCATTCATGGTAAGCTGGGAATTTCCTTAGCCACCCAGTATTTCAGTAAATTCTTGTACAGGGGAGCTGGATGAAATATGGAAACAAATGATTTTTGTTTTAGTGGGTGGATGAAAGGAAATGCAGTTTGGAGAAAATAAAGGTATCTTACTATAGTGGCTGTCACAAGAGCCTGAGGAATAGTTATAGAAAGTTTTTAGGAGACAAAGAAACTAAATGAAATGCAGATTTTAAAACAAATCAAGTGTCAAATAAAATACAGCTGAGTTGGCTGTGGAGCATTGGCCTTGTCTTCTTAACTTCAAGAGTAGGATCAGAGATGCACAGAAACACCTCGGAATGCTTTCCTAAGAAACGTACAACTTTTAACAAACCTTGCAGAAAGCTGTGAGGAGAACAACCCTGAACTGATTACTTATCTTTGGCCACAAAACACATCAAATTGCTGTTAAGGTAAAATTCAAAACTGACAGGCTCAGGAGATGAATTTGAAAATGCCTATGGCTCAATATGTACAGATACCTATTGTCATGCTTACAGCAGAGGTGCAACAGGAGTGAAATACAAAACAAAGCTAAAGAGCTTTTAATACATCCATGCATTTTATAGTTCAGAATTTGATCATCTCCCATTTAATTGAAGGAATATAAGCAAGCCAACCTTCTGATTTCTGCATTTTTAACATTAATTGGATAGTATCAAACATATTTTCTCTGTACTGTCCTCTTTATCATCCTTTTCCCTCTCTGTTTCCTTCCACATGTATGAGTTTTGGTTTTACCTCTGCAAGCAATGATATCAGTAGCCATTCCTTTTTCCCATGGTAGCAAGATCCATCATTAAGGTCTAGCTGCTGTGAAAGCTCAACCTTCCACACCATATGCCTCTCCTGCTGATTCCTGAGTTACAGCAGAATGTATGCACCTGTATGACAGGAGGACATGGTCAGAAAGTGACAGCTGAGCTCAGAGGTAGCCAGAGCCATTACTATGGAAGCCAATGAATATTAAGCAGCAGACTTCACGCTGGATTCTGCATTCTTTAGGTAGTCAGTGCAGAGAATAGAGCACCAAGGTAATATGTTAACAATGACCTGTATTGCCTTGCAGGTGGGTTGCTGAGTTTTGCACCCGTTTGTTTTTTTTTCCCTATTTGGCTTGATTCCCAGATACGATCCTGCTGATAACCAGTGAAGTTAGATGGGATGGAATACAAACATCAACGCTATTATAAGCCTCCTCCAGGAAGGGTCTGAATGGCTCCCTGGAGATCAGTGCCCTCCTATTTATGTAGAAATTGTTGTCTCTCAACACCACAGGGGAAGTTTATGATTTTATCTGCTTACAATTTCACACACAAATTGAATGAACAAGATTGCCCACAACTTTTAATGCATGTTTGGTTAACATCATAGATACTCCATTTGTGAGCTGCTGAGACATGCGACCTATTCTTGATAAGATCTTGTTGTTTAATCTGGCAATTTGTTCCAGCATGTCTTTTCCTGATCTGTGCTCAGCTTCTTACATTAGCTATTCTGTTTCTTGCAAGAAGAACCATGAGTATTCTTAAAGGACTTCTCCTTTCAGAAAGTATTTGTAACTGTAAAACATGAAATAGCTTTTCAACTTTTCTAAGGCGTAGCTTTTTTTTTATTCAAGACAAGAATGTCCCAAGATATCTTTCAGAAAATTATCAGGTATGAAGACATTCTCATAAACTTTACTTGTATTTTTTTCCTTCTTAGAAAAGAAAAAAAAAAAAGAATAGAATATTTATTCATAAATTGTCATTTCTAGAATTTCTACTTCTTATTGTAATAAACTTCAGTCCTGAGCTAATCAGCCTCATCTGAACTTTACTTTGGACAGTCCATTGTGCAAGGTACAATGTAGGCACAAAAAGTACAACAGTATTCTGTTGTGTTCCTGATTATTCTTTTCTCTAAGTAATTTGAAAGAATAATTATAGCGCATTAATTTTGAATACACCAAAATCCTATAAAGTATAATTTCACATTAATTCCATGTAGAAAGTATTATTTATTTTAAATGCTAATAAATGCTGCATTTTTTCTGAAGTAATTCTTGCAGAAACTTGTGTAGAAGTATCAACAATAGTCATTCAAACTTGGTCTTGATCTCCTTTTACTGAATGTCTGAGAACTCTCCTATAATGTCAATTTCTTTATATCAGTTGTTAATTAAACACGGCTGAATGCTTCAGTCTTACGTATTTATGTCATTCACAAGATATTGCCGAAATCTTTCTAACTATAATACTCAGAAAAGTCATTAAAACAATCTACCTGCTGTAATAAGAATGGTTATGCATCCAGCATTTTTTGCTCATTACAGTCTTTATTTTCAAAGAAGATTATTTTTGTCCCATGTCTGCTCTCATCAGATTGTTATAATGAATTTGATATATGTAAATTCTGTAATGTATTTCAGATATTCTGAAAATTAATCAGGAGATCTCTTTGCCTACTTTGCAATTTTTAAAGATTTCATTTATTTTTAGATAAAATGGATGTGTAACAGTGTCCCTATGTCTAAATAATCAATTTATAGAAGAATGCACTTCCTCATTAAGTATTTCACCACATACACATTTCAGCTGGTAATGTTTAACTTTTGTGACTGTGTCTGCCTTCAGAGCAGAAAACACAGAACTGCAATAGTAACAAGACTGTGCTTGTTGTGGCCCGTCTCTGACTTCTGATAATTTTAAATTGCTTTTTCACAAGGGTTTGATGCAAAGACTCTGAAGATGCAGTAAGACACAAGGGGCTGATCATATGCTTTCTGTTTCTTCTAACAAAATTCAGACATGGCAAAAATTTTATTGCTGCTGTATTTTAACAGAAAAGAGTGTGTATTGGTTTGGAATGAAAAGAGAGGCATGGAGGTGGTAGAACATCTCTCCTATGAGGATAGGCTGCAAGAGTTGTGGTTGTTCAGGTTGGAGAAGAGCAGGCTCCAGGGATGCCTTATTATGGCCTTTTAGTATTTCAAGGTGGTTTATAAGAGAGATGGGAACAGACTTTTTGGTGGGGTCTGTAGCAGTAAGAAAAAAGGTAAGGATTTTAAACTGAAAGAGGGTACATTCAGGCTAGATACAAGGAAGGATTTTTTTATGATGAGGGAGATGAAACACTGGAACAGGTTGCCCAGAGAGGTGGTAGATGCTCCGTCTCTGAAAATATTCAAGGTCAGGTTTGACAGGGCTCTGAGCCACCCGATCTAGTTGAAGATATCCTAGTTTATTTCATAGGGGTTGGATTAGATAACCTTCAAAGGTCCTTTCCAACCCAGACCATTCTATGATTCTATGAAAAACTTACCCATTAAACCACTGGAAGTAAAAAACTCAGATATGCCAAAGGGAAAAACACAACCATAGTACAACAAGATATAGAAGAGAGGGGTTCTCCTCCCTTCCTGGAGCTGCTCCACTACGTGTCTGAGGTAGACTGTTATATATATAAAGCTTGTCAGGGTTGTATTAGTATGCCAATATTAGCCTTATTCACATTCTCACACTTAATTGAAAAAGACTCTTGATTATGAAAGGACAGGTAGATTTTCCAGACCAGTAGTCATCTAATTAGAAGAACATGGCTTTCCTGAAGAGATAGGCAGCAATCAAGGGCTGCAAAAAGAATTAAGGCCATTTCAGGTCAATGACTCCCAAGACTTAAGAAGATTATGCCCACTTCTCATTCTAGACACCTGATCAAAAGGGACAGCCCTTGACTCCTGGTGGCACTTAATCTAGTCCTAAACCACTTTCTTGACTGTTTAGCAAGCCTGTTTCTTATATAGGACAGCCTCACCAAGGGCCATATTTTCAAAGTTCAAATGAAAATAGTTCTGCTTTGAGAGAGAGAAATGGATTAGGTGAGCTCTAGAGGTCTCTTGTAACTGCATCCTTTATGATTCTGTAGGCATTACGCAAAGTTTTCAAAAGAGCTTAAGAAATTCCCTACTGATCTCTGTAGGACTTAGTCACTTAACCTGCTTAAATTCTTTTGAAGAATTTGTTAGGTACCTACCAAAAACTTGCAATTTGGAATTCCATCACTCTTCATATTTTTGTCACATTCATTTTGATAGAGTTTGATCTCATCAAGGCAAGTATGCATAGGCAGAAGGCTCTCAAACAAATAATAATGTATGAATTTGAGAGGCTACACAGCAAACTCCTGTGAATCAAAGAATCACCAGGTTGGAAAAGACCCACCGGATCACCGAGTCCAACCATTCCTATCAAACACTAAACCATGCCCCTCAAGCGCCTCGCCCACCCATCCCTTAAACACCTCCAGGGAAGGTGACTCAACCACCTCCCTGGGCAGCCTGTTCCAGTGCCCAATGACCCTTTCCATGAAAATTTTTTTCCTAATGTCCAGCTTAAACCTCCCCTGGTGGAGCTTGAGGCCATTCCCTATCCTGTATTTAATGGAATGCTCAAGCTTTAAATAGATTCTGCCCAAATAGTTTCTCGCTGCTTCCTAAAAATCACTCTGATACGTTGCTTATTGAACTGATTCTTCATATTTTCCCTAGAAGCTGTACATGTTTAAATAACTATATAATACCTAACAATCTGTTCATTCTGCAAGTCTACATAAACCATCAACTGGTATCTAACAAATTCCAAACTGAAGCAGAAGTTTTGGATTACTTTTTTCCCCTTATTTGGAATTTCTGGCATTGTACAAAAGACTATTCCGATACAGTCCTGCAGTTGCCTATAAGCAATTGCTATTAACAGCACTAAGCTAAAATTCCTAGTTTTCACATAAGACAATAAATTGCCCTAGAGAAGTGTATCTCATACACTTTTTCTTTCCATTGTCAACCAAACATTTCAGACATTTATATCTCATTACATACTTATGACCTTGTCTTGCCTTATGTGGCAGAACACCCACCTCTTCTGCCAACTCTGCGGTGGTCTGATTCAAAAATAATGTACTACATCACCACAGTTTTTACTTGTTGACAGCATACAATTCTCTGTCAAGTTCTGGTTGAAAACAATTGCTTTGTGAAGTGCTTGCTGAGATTTGTGCACAAACATGTCACTAGGAAAATATATCAAAACCTCAACAATGAATAGCTTTTCTCAAAACTTAAAACCACTGAGCCATATCTTAGCTGTTACGAATTGGCATAGATCCCCTGAAGTCAGAAGTGCTGTGCCAATACACCTAGGCTGTAGAACTGATCCACAATCATTAACTGTCACCGAGCAAATTTACAGTCCCACATTACTTTGCTTTTAATCTTATGCCAACTAATTTCTTTTTCCAGAATAGAAAGCCCGGATTTTTTCACATAGACTACTAAATAAGTATTACCATTTAAAATGTCTGCAGTACCTTTTCAAAGCAGCGGGTGGCACTTGCAGAGCAACAATGTTCTGTGGTTTAGCTTCGTTTACAACATTTACAGTGGTTTATTGCTCTTTGTCATTTTGGACAAATGAGTTTTTATAGGATATAGCATTCAGATTGAGTTCACACTGACTGGACTGAGTCATTTTGGCTGCCTGTAGTCTGTCCTGCCAACAGCAGCAGTGAAGGGTGCCAGCACTTGTGGAAAAGGCATGATCTGCAGATCTCCTAATTTTGTATCTACTGGCATATCTGTGTAAATATACTCAAAGCAATGTCGGATCCAAGGCATGAGTTTTATTCATGGCTTCATAGGAGGACAAGCTTTCCATCTAAAACTTTTTCACCCAGGAAATAGTATTATTGGTAATTTGCTTACCTGCCACAGCTGTTCCTTAAAGATTAAAGTAACCTGTAGGATTTCTTTAAAATGTGTTATTGAAAACATATTTAACAGTAATCAGGTGCTCTTAGGTGATTCCAGGATGTTTTCTCATGTTAAAAAAAAACTGCAGAAGGCTATAAGGCACTGTTGTTTCTGTACTGGGTATACTTATAGGCTGCATAAAAAAGTCGATAAGTAAATAAATAAATAAATAATGGCTAATAAAGATACACTGCAAGTGTCCTCAAAGTATGTCATGATCTGTAATAAAAGACCCAGCAGGCTCAACAGATATACACTAAAATAACCTCAGCAGTGTATAATGCACTTATTAATTCCACATAACTGGATCAAGTAATGTCTTTTGCACATTAACACTGTTAATAATTTCCTCTGCAACATCCAAGGACTCAGCAGTTATCAGGAGTTTTAATTGCCAGCCTCCTTCTACAGCAGAATGCTACATATAGAAATTATTAAACAAAATATCGATCATCACCACCATTTTCTGTTTGTACAGTTCCATTGCATTTGCTGGTGTGCTATGCAAATTTGGAACATTAAATGGGAAGCAATGTTTTATGCCTCCAATAGAGAAATAGAGACACATTTTGAAAGTCTATAGTAATGTTTGATTTTCTTCAACACGCATATTGACATATACACGTTGCTCCTTGACTGACTGCTGGCTCTTTTAAATGTGAGAAACTGGTGAATCATGCATATTTAAAATATTCTCTTGTATTGCTGCTTCTGCATATATTGAACTTAAGATCAATTCATCAGGGTTCTGCTGAAGCAAGGACTTCTAGGTCCTAAAGAGCAGTGAGAACCATCATCTTCCAAAGCTGTAATCTTTGGATGTGTCTGGGTTGCATTATCCATTCTGTTTTGGACCACTGAGATCCATAGGCATCAAAATGTAGGTTCTTGTGCATGTTCATATATTGCTGGATTAAAGGACTGGATACCTGGTTCCAGTCTGGATTCCATCACAATGCAGAGGTAGAAAGGATGTTAACAAACCTTCCAAACTACTCCTAAGCCTCAGACATTGGGTACACTTGGACTAGGGTCAACGCCCAAGTACTGCCTCAGGAACAAGTTTTACAGCAAGTCCTTCCGAAAAAAAGTGCAGGAAAAGTAAATGCACTTTTTTTGGCACAAATAACCTGGTGCAACACCCTACGTTCTGGTCCCTTTCCCCACTCCCATGCCCTCTTAGGCATTTATTTGTTTAAGCATCACGGAATGAAATTGATGAACAGCTTTGTCAGAAGAAACTAGAACCCCGTCTTTTCTCCACCTTCTTAGTGGCTCGAGACGTGGGCTCCTTCTTACTGCTTCACTTCATCTCTCTGGCTCTGTGGGTGTTGCAAATCTGGCTGTGTGGTGGCCAAATACTAGAGTACAGGGCTGCACCCTGCAAGTTTCCATCAGACTACTAGGATGTTCATTGAAGGCATCAAGAACACAGTGTCAAATAATTGCAAGGGAGGCATGCAAGGGATTTAGCAGTACGCTTTTATGGAAGACATCAGCCACTGCCTCCGTCTTTGTTAGTCTTGCTGCCTAGAGGGAGGATTCAGCAGTCTTTGGTAGATGAACGTGCCAGATGTAAGTAGCCCTTGGCCTAGACCTGCTAACAGCTTTTCTTCGTTGCTGGCACTAGATGGTTTAACACTTGGCTTGGGGAAGCACTATCTGTTCCAGTGCCCAGCCTCCTTGTAAAGTCTGTCAAGAAGTCAACTCTTCACTCCCACTTTCCCAGGCCACATTCCCTCGTTGACAGCCTGGGTGAATTTCCCTGCTTGGGCTGCTTGCTTAATGCTGAGGTGTTCTGACACCTGTTTTAAACACCTAATAGAAGTGGTCTGTGCCATATAGGAAGCTGTAGAAAATTTCAGGAAAAAATTAATTGCCCCAGCTTTTTTTCTGAAATCAAATGAGCAAAGACTGGATATTTGAAAGGAAATTAATGCTTTCTCTGTTTGAAATCTTTTCACTTTCTAAGATGTTAACAAGCAAAAAATTGTTATTAGAAATAAATGGGCATAACACATCAGTAGACAGCATGCTTTTTTTTCTCTGATGTTTGATGTAATTGCAATTATTCTAAAGCAATTATTTATAATAGGAAAAAACAACTGAAACAAGAAAGCTCTTTTTCTACCTTCACCATTCCCATAAGTTTGATGTTCCTAGCTGAACCCTAAAAAAATTATTGGCTAACACCTTACAAAAGGATAGGTACTGCTGTGGTTCAGATTTTTTTTTACACATTTGCAATAACATGAAAATTCAATTATCTGGGATTCCAGTTACTAAACACTGACATTAGAAGAAAAAAGATATGGAAGAGTTGACATTGCTTTCACCATTTTCACTTATGTCTAAATTCATAATAAGGTACTATGCTGATAAGTCCACTAAACCTGTGCTGAGATACTGCAACTGAGCTAAAAAACTACACAAATATGTTTTAATATATGAAATATTTACCCCTACACAATATTTAATATAATGGTGTATCTCATACTGTGATTTTCAGTTTCTTTTGGTGTTAACCATATCCAGGCAATGGAACAATTTTTTTTCATATTGAAATAGTCAACAATGCTGTTACTATTTTTTAATCTTACCTGGAATCCTAATACTTCATTTCCATTTTCAAGTTGGAGGTTCTTTTAAGAAACCCACAGAATCTCATAATAGTGGTGTTCTGAAATCGTCTATGTTCTTCTACAGGCTGTACTGAGATTGGTTAGGACTTCAGAAAGGTTAAAGGGGCCACACTTGAAGTGTTAGAAAAAAGATTGTAGTTTGCTGTTACAGATGTGTCTTAAAAAGTAATAGCCATGTTATTAAGGACAGCCAAAAGTTTTAAGGTAGTTTCCAGGCTTCTATTTTTCTTCAAAATAAGACATTTTACTGTGAATCAGACTCAATCTGAGTCTTGAGAGAAGTTCCAGCAAAATTGTTTGTTGAGTGATGCTAGATTTCAGGTAGTGTTTTAGAAATCTGTTACTTGCATCCTTAGGTCAGACACAGATCAATTAAACGAATCCGATATTTATAATAAATAGTTTTAAAGAGATGTGCTTAAAGGTCCCATTTTATGTCAATCAAAACCAGAGCACATATTGCTGGGAGCTGCTGTATCTCTCTCAGCCATTTGTTTCAAGATAATGATCTCCAAACAGTTGACAGAGTTAAGTCTTAGAAGGTGCCAGAGGCTATCTCTTCATCACAGGTTCAATTCATCAGTTAAATTCTTGAGCTCTGATTTGTTCCTTCATTTGCCGTGTTTTTTACTAATTGTTTAGGAATTAAGTGCTTATATTTTCATTTATCTCAATCCTTTCATTTAAGGCCCGGGAATTCCTTTCCACACGAGTATGACATAAAACACTATACATGACCAGAGACGAACACAAGTATGTTTTGCTCACCACAATTTTTACTGTACATTGGGGTGGGGCAAAAGGGAAAAATAGGGTAGTGAAGATGGCAAGGGCAAGAACAGGCAGGCAGGCCTGGTTTCAGGAGGAACAGGAGACCTACTTTCATCTCACCTAACAAGAAGTAATGGTTTTACGCTGAGAGAGGGTAGATTGAGATTAGTTATTAAGAAATTTTTGACTGTGATGGTGGTGGGGCACAAGTTGCCCTGAGAAGCTGTGGAATTGTTCAAGGCCAGGTTGGATGAGGGTTTGGGTAACCTGATCTAGTGGAATTTGTCCCTGCCCATGGCAGGGGGATTGGAACTGAATGATCTTTAGGGTTCCTCCCAATGCAAACTGTTCTGTGATTCTGTGATCTAAGATTTGTGAGCTGGCTCTTCAGTATAGTCAAGACATCTCCAGAACATAATCTAGCCTAGATAAAATCGGAAGTGGAGGAAGAGTAGCAAGGATCAAGACAAAGGTGTGACTTGGCCAATCAGAGAAGAAAAGAAATCTGTCATAAAGAGAATAATATTAGTGCTAGTAAACAAAACTATCTGCTATACCTCACATAGAACTAACAAAGGTTTGGGATCAGAAGACTGAAAGCTGCAAGATAAGGCTAGGCTTTTACATGTCCCTCAAGGAATTTGCTATTTATGACCATTTTGATGTTTTCTACCACACTTTTCCTGGAAAACAACACCCATGTCACAGACTGTGAAAAACAGCTTTATGACAGAGAACATTGTATGTTTAATTTGACATACACTCAGCATCATAGTGTTTTGTTGGTGTGTCAAATACATATGCTTTATTTTACAGCCATTAAAAAGTACACTCTTTTTTTTATTATTATTTTTATAGCTCCGTAAATCTGTTTTCAGCATCAGAGCAAGGAACCTTCTGGAAAAAGAGACAGCAATCAATAAAATTCTAAGGTAAGAGTCAGCAGTGATTTGATATTGTTTTGACTGTCTTCTGATTTCTCATAACCTTGTTTGTCATGAATGTTACAGTATATATAATATTTATGATAGTGTATCCTTTTGTAGTAAACTACTGCCTTCATTACCAAAGATAAATTGCTCTTTTCTCTGGATATATTATATGCTTGAACAGCAACAAGAGAGAAGTTGTTCTTCAGTATGCATTTGAATCATGTGTCATGCAGAAAGATCAATTTTCAGCTCTTTTCACATCTTCCTAAACTTTCTGTACACTAAAAAGCATAGATGACAGCTAATCATATTCCAAGTAGGAAATGTATAATGAAGATCTCAGAAATATGACTTCTATAAAAGAATTTCCTGAATGTCTTAATAATATCATTAATTTTGATACTCCATATCAAGTAAGTACTCTGCACTGTAAGTAAGTAGTGCATTCCTAAGTCTCTAAGACCCATGTCTAAAGCTACCATGTGGATAACACCATGCTGCACTCTTTTGAGCTACCTTTGGTTTTACTTTAGAGTTACTGTCATTGATATGAGGTCAATTAGCAATGCCAACAATTTAAAGATTGTTCTTTTTCTTATATTTTCTTACACTATTGTTAAAGCAGGTGCGTCTCCAGAATATTGTGAATGATTGATCTTGGGTAAATAAGCAGTATAAACAGAATCTGGGAAGTACAGCTGTGGGATTAGGTTAAGCATGGTGGTGGTTTATGAGAAGCAGTGCACTAGGAATTCAGTGTGAAGTTTCTTGAAAAGTGCCTTGTAATTACATGCCATTTGAGAAATATTACAGCTCTAGTTTTTTTTAATACTCTGTAACAATACAGCACAGGGACAACTGCAGAAAGCAATGTGAAAGGTTATATGTCTTTAAACCATGGTAATAAAAACATGAACAATTGTTAATTCAAATGAATCTCTTAGTCAAAATATTATTGAGAACTGTAAATACAAACCAGAAGGATTCCATTTTAACAAACTTAGGGCTCTATTTGTAGGTATTTCTTTCAGTTACATTAATATACCTTGATTTTACAGGCATTGCTGTCACAGATAGATCTATCAAATACAAGTCTCTTTCTCCTAATCAAAAAACTTCTAAAAATATGGTTTTAGATACAGGCAGTGTTTCAGTAAAACATTTGTAATGTAATTCTATGTTAGAGTACAACTGCTGTAATGTTATTTACACCTCTAGGATTAAAAAATGTCAGTTTGTTTGACAAGTTTCTTATACTGTACGACAAAGAAAACATGTAGACAAAGAGAATACCCCACTTCTTTATATTTAATATTTTTTTAAAAAAACATCTGTGACGTCTGACCATCTATTCTTTCTTACATAGAAGAAAAAAACCTGAGTCCTTCAGATTCAGAATTATGATGAACTCTTCTGTCAACATAAATCTTTCTTCTTTCAGAAGTCTGAAGCAGAGTGGGAGGGAAATCCAAGCAAACCATTGTCTGGACTTCATTAAGTTCTCAGAGGTACCAGGACAGAATCAGAAATCAATCCTTCCAGTTTCAATTCTACTGACTTCCACTTAATCCTTCAAAACATGGCTACTGCCAAAGTTCTGTATCTAGGAGGACCTCTCATCAGTTCACCTGAATTCCTCTGAAGAAAAGTTTCAGAGGCAGATGAAGAAACTTCATTTACTAAACAATTAATTTATTTAATTAAAGTGTTTAATCTATTAATTTGATCTACATTTACTGTGCTTTCCCATCTACTTCCTGGGTCATCAGTGATGAACTTCTGAAGAACACAGAGAAAAGGGGAGAAAATTCTGTGAAATAAAAAATACATGGGATCATATGTATTCTAATGCTTTCTTGGGATGCTTGTAAGTCGTTTACAAAGAGGCAGTCTTATTCTCCTCCTGAGAAAAAGGAACAAATACTTTATTGTTCTTTATTATTGCCTCAAAATTGCTAAATAAGCTTTGTGACATCTCCAATGTCTCTCTTACAGCATAAGAAAATTGTGTTTATGGTGTATCCGCTGAGCGTGCTGAAGGAGCATAGCCAATAGCGGGCCTGAAGACTGCCAGTGTTTCCATGTTGATGACAGTGTTACTAGTATTGATGCAGTGGAGTTCTACAGAGAAAGAAATCTTAAAGGTGCAGGAGCCAGCTGTACCCACATGCCAAAAGATACATCAGTGAGGAAGAAGAGCAGCTGAACAGAGCTTTGGCTAGAACTCAGGAAAAAAAGGACAGTTTATGACCTTTAGAAGAAGGGGCAGGCAATTCAAGAGGACTACAAGGATGTTGTGAGGTTATGCAGGGAGAAAATAAGATGGGCCAAATTCCAGCTAAACCTTAATCTGGCTCCTGCCATAAAAGAAAAAAGTGGTTGTTTTCTTGTTTCCTTCTGTAAGTCTCTAAAGGAAAAAACAAAAACATGATAAAGAAAAGCCATGGGTTATTCAGATTGCATTAATAATTCATTTTATTTTACCAGCCAAATTAAGATAATAGTATTTTTCCCCGACAGTAGTGTAGCTGTGGTGAAAATATGCATTCTGCTTGCTATTCAAGCAGTGCCTAACTGAACTAACTTTATAAAATTAAAGAGAAAAACACTAGAACACTTATCATCAGGTGAATTCCCCATGGATCTCAGGTTGTCACATTTAACCATATGTTCCCAGTTATACGGAAGAGAACTTAAAATGACTTGGTAAGGATAATTGAGGATTTTACTGAAGCAAACCATATAAATAAGACTTCAATGTGAGCACTTTTTGGGGAGAACAAGAATAAAAGGACATAGTAATACATGCAGTTGTTGCAGTTACTACGTAAGTATTCACTTATTAAAATAAAACAGAAAAACAACAGAACACTGTTATATTGGAATGAAGGAAGATAAGTGAACACTTGTTGCAGAAAGGTTGCCTCTCTAAAAAGTCCAAGCATGATCCATATGCATACACTCTGCAAGAAACCTCAGAATACCCATTAAAGGTATAGTATTTTGAATTATTGGTCAAAACATTTAATATTTTACATTAGCTCTAAGAATTCCACGTGAACACTCTGTCCACTGCTTATTTTTCAGGAGTTCCAAAGCGTGAAATAGTTTGAAGGACTTCAAAAGTTTGGACCTCGTAATTGTTCAGAGGTAATACAAACTATGTGGTACCCCAATATCGTATTGTTCTGTATGATCTTCACCTGTAGCCTGGCTTTCTGATAAACCACTAAGCCACATATTCTTTTTCAGGATATTGTATTGTATTTGTGCTTTTCGGGGCAAATTTGAAGCATGTAGTTTACAGCTGATGGACTGTTTTCAGAGTTCTGTAAAGCGAGTACAGAGTCTAGAAGCTTGACCTATTTCTTTTGTCTTCTTTTTCATAACTTCCTTATTCCTCCATAAGTGAAGAAGAACCTATCTAATATTTCATAGAGGTGGTATAAGAAGATTGAAGGAGCAATTTTACCTTCAAAAAAGGTAATTTTCCTTCATGGTAGAAGAAAGAGCAAAAGATACAGCTACAGGAAGATGTATCAAGTCAAGAAAACATTTTTTATATCCAGTTTGCAAACCACACATGATTAAATTTTTAACACGGTGGCACAAATTGTTCTGACTGTGCAATTCACCTCCAGACTACCAGATATGCCTGTGAGCTAAATGATGATCTCTATCATCTAGTTGACAGAGGTCTAGCCTGTATAGTCAGTGGAGCCCAGTGGGGTCTTAAGCTGACTGCTTTGTCTTTAGATGCCTACTGTATGATTACTTCCAAACATCATGATAGCATGATTGCACCCAAACTTTATGATAGCTGCCAAACATCATTAAATGAATTAACTGACCAAGAATTCAGTGAAGTTGTCCACATATGGACATCTAGTGATGTGTAAGATGCCAGAGGATATCCAAAACACCCTCTTGAGGACAGCAAGAAATACAGAAATTTGTAGGGGATCCATACCCTCCTGCAACAGCAGGGGGAAGCAAGGCATAAGCACATAAGTGTACATTCTCCACTCAAGTGGAGAATGCCTGGAGAGAGGCTGTCAAATGTATAGATCTATATGGTTTTTATTATACCATTAATAATCAAGTAAGCCGTCTTGTTCATTAGTCAGGTAAAGAATTTATTGCTTGAGCATTTAATATTCTTGTTTAGAGTTTATGTAACTCACTGTACAAGGAAATGAAAAGTTTATGTGCAAGTCACTTTTCCATGTCAAGAAAATAATTTCTAGCTGTTAAAAGAAGAGCACAGTAATTTATATTTACAGGAAAAAAGAGATAAGTAACCCTCTTTGTCACAGCAGGAAGCCTCTATACAGAAGTTAGACTCAAGAACTTTCCATTGTCTCTCTTGGGAAAAACTGGTTTGTCATTTTAATGGAGTTAGGTACGATCTATTTTCAGGAAATAAATTTGTCTGGGTCTTTTTTTACAAGAAAATTGCACAGTATTTAGATGATATCTCTATTGTCTTCTGTGACAATGTTATGTAGTATCCAACTCCATAATATAATGCTTAAAATCCATTGGTATTAAAATGTTTGTGAATTTGCCAAGATAAGCTGTGTTTTATAAGATACAGTCATTTTCTGAAATGACGTGATGCTTCAATTCAGTGTACTGTAACCTAGTGTCTTCTCTAACAAGTGCAGCAAAATATATTTTCCTAGCATGCTAGTATGATTGGCAGTAATGACATTGGCAAGCATTCCAAGCTTCTCATTTTTGTTTCAGATCTCACTTTGGATCCCTACTCTTATTATTTATGTGTTCAAATCCAAAAGGAGAATAGTGGAGAACAATGGAGAAAAAAAGTCACACTGGGAAAAGGACATGCCTGGAACACCTTTTGCCATCAAGCATGATCATCCCATGCTGTCAAGGATAGCGCTTATCTTGCCTTTACAGTAGGCTGGAGAATAGAGTGGTTATTGCAATATCTTGCAGTTTCTTTCATGCTTTCAAAAAAATGGAGATTCAATTCATTAAAAAGTATGAAATATTGCCAGCTGTGTCTTGTGTTTCTCTGAATGATTGCATAATACAAAATGACCAATAAGGTATGCACTGTGTAAACTTAAAATTGCAGCATTCCTGGAAGTTAAAATATTTTTCCGATGTTGAAATTCCATGTCTCAGCCATCAAAGTATTTGTGTGAGCTTTTTTATTAGAAAGCTTTCTTTTTTCTTAAACAAATCCATTTCAATGTAGCCATCAAAATAAAGATTTGCATGCTTTGTTTAGCTGTAGTACTCTTACTAACCAACAAGTACTCATTTCTATGAAAAATGTGTTTCTCACGAAACAAATGAGCAAACCAGTAAAAAAAAAAAAACACACATCAAAATGCTGCAAGTTCAATGCATTCCCAAATAGAAGATGTTTCATATTACAGGATATCAGCGATGTGCAGCTTTTCATTTTGCACCATATATGGTCCAAGTTATGGAGGATAACACTAAAAATATGCTATAAGTCTTGAGTGTGTACATAAATAATTTGCCACATACAGCCCTGAAAGGGAAGTGCCCGAAAATGACAACTGCACTCATACTACTGTCATCTTTATTGCTGAGAAGCTGTTTTTACTGGTGAGTACTGCATTGCTTGACCCTTATCACACTTAGTGAAGTCTTGAGCAACCATAAATTCTACAGTGAAATAAAAAAAAACATTAAAGACGGTCCTTGCTAAGGTTTGGAGAAGAATCATTAGTTGACCGGTTGTGTTGCAAAATGAGAACCATTGCCTTGGAAATATGTTTTCATGGAAAGTCCATTTTTGTTTCATTGTTCTTGTCTGTTAAGCTGTCCGCTTGTTTCCCAATAAGCCAAGCTGACTTGTCTGAAGGCACTACCTCAGAAGGTATCATTTATGTCTGTTACCATCATTATATTTTTTCATAGGGCCTGCACTAGACAACGCATGCTGAGTGGATCCTTTGAGGGGCAGCCTGCAAAGGAAAGGTCAATACTTAGTGTCCAGCACCATATACGACAAGAACGCAGGTAAATATGGAGAGAAAGGATGGTTTAAAAATAGTTTTAAAATAAAGGTGACAGAAATAATTAAATTTGAGTAGTATCTAATGTGAAAAACTGAAAATAGTTGCTGAGTTCTACATTCCTTATTGTAACCATAATGAAATTCATTCTACTGCACAAATGGAAAAAAACGCCTTTTTATTTCAAATGTCATTTCCTTTGCCATCTACAAAGCTATCAATTTAAAGATCAGAAGGAAAGAGATTGGCTTATGTTGGAGCAGATTGAAAACAACTGAAGAACATATAAGCTTCTGATGTTAGCGAGAGAAAAATGATAAGAATGTGAGATATTGTGTGGCTGGAGAGCAGTGCTTTATAATGGCCATCCTATAAAGGTCAAAATTTCATTTTGAGATGTATCGTTAAATTGATTATGATTGTTTCAGGTCACTGAGACATGGTTCCAACAGCCAGCGAATCAGCAGAGGAAAATCTCTTGAAACATTGACTCAAGATGTAAGTCCTCATAGAAATGATGGTTTCAATTTGAGAATGTAAGAAATAAGAATATGTACTATATAAGAAATGTTTGTATAAGACTATTGTCTATCTATGATCTCATTTACAATTTGTCATTTGAAATCTTGAAAGGAAATCATAAAACAAATACTTTAATTGTGTTAGAATTATCATCAAAATAATTGGCATGTTCAATTAATTGATAGACTTACTGAGATAGATTCACTCGAGCTGTAAACCCTACATTAGAAACACAACAATTGCTACCCAGGACACTTCAAAAAGCCTTATTCTGGAATTACACAAATCACTCAGGCTAGCAAAACAGCACATCAAAATTTCCAGTGGAAGTTTAACAGTATTTTTCAAACACAAGAATGGTCAGACAGAGGACAGAGACTAAAAGGGAGAAAAGTAACCATAGATTTCACTATGGTGTAATTTCACGTAGTTATGTGCATTTTCACTTCTGCAAATTCATAATGCTGTTTTGTGGATCTCTGTGACTATGAAAATTCAAGGAGTGATATCAGTTCCTCCGTTTCCAAACTGTGATAGTCACTTTCTTTATGTGCTTCATACTAAAAACAACTGCATAAGAAGTAATTAATGAATTGCCCTGCATGGTAGTAGAAAGAAACTGTAGATAACTAATATTTTGAAGCATATGTGGCTTTTCTTATGTCCAATAGTAAAGGTAATACACAGAATCACCCCTCCAGGAGTGCTTCAAAGACTGGCTTAACTCTGAATTATTATACTGATTGTACCCTCTGCTGGATGAGCTCAGGCAACTGTCCTCCCTCTCTCTCACCCTGCCTATGCTCTGCAGTCACTACCTCTGTGTTCTGCACTACTCACTACCTGGCAGCACATGCAGCAGGCTTGAGAATCCGAAAGGGTGTCTACAGTCTTTTCTTTCCCAGCCTTTGCCCTTAGTAATTTTGATGGCATTCATTCCAGTTCAGAGAGATCAACTGAGCTTACGGGACCTTTGCTTTTAAAGTTAAAAGTTGCATTGGCTAGGACCTCATGCATGAAATTAAAACTGAAATTAACCTTGTTAAAAATAAGCACCCTTGTGCTGTTCATAGATAGATACTGTACAATATGCTTGACTGTGTTGATGTGCAGTGCATTTGGAAATAAAGACTTTTCATTTCTATCTTTCTATGTAAAATACCGTATCTTTCTTTCATCTGAAACATTAAAAAACAACCCACAGACCTCATTTAAAAGGAATCATTTTGCTTCTAGCACTCCAACACAGTGAGATACAGAAATGCACAGAGAGAAGACAGTGAGATAAAGATGATCCAAGAAAAAAAAGAACAAGCTGAAATGAAAAGGTATTTAAAAATCAAAAGTCTGGGTGCACACTTTTCGGTATTAAGTATTCTCTGTATGAAGTATAAATATGAGTCGTTATGCAAAAAGAACAAAGTGCAAGGGTACAATGCATATCAATTAATAATTTGAGGTTTATCTTTCAAAAGGAAAGTCCAAGAGGAGGAACTGCGAGAGAATCATCCATATTTCGATAAACCACTCTTCATAGTTGGTCGGGAGCACAAATTCAGGAATTTCTGCCGAGTGGTGGTACGAGCTCGCTTTAACGCGTAAGTTTATTCCATATCAGCAATTGGCTCCAACAAGTATTTACTTTCATGTCCTCTGAAATCTAGGTCTAATTTTTATTTTGAAAGTAAAAATGCATGTAACATGGTCACCACACGAGCTGGCAGTCAGCTGCCTATGGACTGTCTTGCTGTTGAAGGAAAGGAAGTAATAACATGCGTGTATCAAGCAGCTAGACATAAAATGTTCTTATAGCTCTTCTTTTAAACACCTGTCTATGGTTGGCACCCTAATTTTGGAGGGTTAATGCATGTCACCTTGCAAACACAGCACAAGATGGAAGATAGCTCAAGGCTATGAACTTGGCCCTTGGAAGACCTGGTTTCAGCACCTGCATTACTATCAATTTTCTCTATGGCCTTCAACAAATTACT
Source organism: Phaenicophaeus curvirostris (assembly GCF_032191515.1). Taxonomy (NCBI): domain Eukaryota; kingdom Metazoa; phylum Chordata; class Aves; order Cuculiformes; family Cuculidae; genus Phaenicophaeus; species Phaenicophaeus curvirostris. Next base: position 159,116,699 of record NC_091392.1, on the reverse strand, counting down.
TCTAGGTAGAACAATGAGAAGTTTAGATACTCAACTGGACAATAGCCATGTGTAAGTATTCTGTCACCTGTGCAGAAGCACATCCTTGAGTCAGGTGCCTGCTTATGCGACTGCTAACTTGATTGTGGTTCACTGGTCCATGAAGCAGTTGCAGATTAAAACAGCAAAACAAAACTCACAAACATGAGTTCCCATCCAATTGTCAAATACATGTCAGTGCCTGTTAGCATTGTAGAGTGTCCAAGGGTAACAGGATATTTATACTATAAACAGTTTAATTAAATACTTACAGGAATAAACTGATTTTGTTAAACAGTCTTTTTTTTTTCATTTATTTAAAACCTACCTACTTTATTCATTGTCCTTGTCCTACCCACCTAGCCAAGTAAGATATTTAAGAGACCTTTTTCAAAGGATACTATTTCCTTCTAGTAAAAAGGCTGAGGAATGCCTCTATATACAATGTGGGGAAGAGGTATGAGCTTAAGAAAACGCAAAAATCAGTGGGTTCAGTGAGAGGACGTGAAAACAAGTATATTCTATATACTGACTGGTGTAAGTAGGTGAATCTTGCCTGTGGAAGATGCCTTTTGTTCTCCTTGTATGCATCTTGCATTTTTGTAATTCATAACCATGAATCTCTTCTGGTGGTAATGCCTCAAGTTAGATCAGTCCATTTTTCACTTGGAGCTCAACAAGGAAGTGATGGCGATTTCACATCCCAATGGCTAGAGCCTTCACATGGGATATAGGACACCTCAGAGCAGATCCTGTCCTGTTATGATTTGCTATAAAGATAAGAAACATAACTAAAAAATGCCCCTAATGACCAGGGCAAGGGGATCATCTTGGATACGACTCTCATAGCTTCTCCTGCTGAAGCCATTCTGCTTTGCGTAAAAAAGTCTAAATAATTGCTGGAGCAAAAACTTAGCTCTGTCACCTAGCTATGTGGTTATTACTCACAGGGTGGTTCTTACTCTCTCCGGCTGCCTAATGGGTGTTTGGATATGGTAGGTAAGTCACAGTGATTTCATAGGAGAATTCAGATATGAAGAAACTAGAAATATTCATCAAAAAATGATTGAAGAAGTGATAAAACAAATAGGGCTTGTGGAATGATTTTTGTGTATATCAGCTGAGGGTAAGGCCCAAGAGGTTTTGAAGTAAAGGGAAGGAACTCCTGAGGAAGCGCTCTGAAATGTGAAATTCAGTAGCAGATTATACCTTGCCCCATTCCCAAGCAAAACACAAAATTAAGTCTTTGCTTACTTAAGCGAGACCCAAAAAACTAGTAATTTGTTAGAGGAATTACAGATATGCCATGAATTAAATGGATACTAGCTGTGTTGATAATATGACTAAAATTAAATGAAACTTACACAGACTTTTAGAATTAAGCCAAGATAAAAGGTAGGCTTGATTTTGGATATAAATTACTTTGAGGTGATGGATACATAGTATAATTATAATGCTGACTAAAATAAAATGTAAATGACTGTATCTTTTCTTTTTTTTTTTATAGTTCTAAAACAGATCCTGTTACTGGAGCTGTGAAAAATACCAAATACCATCAGCTTTAGTAAGCACTGCAAAAGTAGCTTTGCTTGGTCACATAAGCCTGCAGTAAAAGTGTGTGAGCACACACATGCATGTATGTGTGTATGTGTGCATGCACATGTGTATTTCTTTTTTTTTCAAAAATAAAGGTTTTTTTCCATGGAGTTGTTTGTGGAAGATGAATAGGAAGAGGATTTTTTTTTTTATCAGACTTTCCTTGTTCACTTGCATGTAACTTCCTTAGTTTCACTACACATTTCTGAAATACTGAAATCTTTGACACCCCTCAGCTCAATTTATTTTTCATAGGAAAGCACCTAACTGATGTAGACACGAGTGACACAGCACTTTTAGCATTTTTATAATGGTTATCCTTATATATTGTTCACAGTGACTTGCTGGGTTTGGTTACTTACCTGGACTGGGTCATGATCATTGTTACTATATGCTCCTGCATTTCCATGATGTTCGAATCCCCCTTTAGAAGAGTTATGCATGCTCCAACACTCCAGGTACTGTCACTGAATGATCTTGTGTTTAATGAAGCACAGTCACCTTGTTTTTCTCCACTGCCTATTCCTAAATTATGACTATTCTCTGCTTTTATTTTCAGATTGCTGAATATGTTTTTGTAATATTCATGAGCATTGAGCTTAATCTGAAGATTATGGCAGATGGCTTGTTTTTTACACCAACAGCTGTCATTAGGGACTTTGGAGGAGTTATGGACATATTTATATATCTTGTAAGTTTTTATATTTATGGGAGATTTCTGTAGCATTCTTAACTTTGATCTGTTCATATTTGTAAGTGTTTGCTGATGTTACAAATTTTGACTCTGCACACTGGTGCTAAGGTGGTAGTGCAATTTGTGTGCAATGTGTTCATGTGCAGTCCTGTCAGTTATATGTTCAAATATTTGTTTAGACATCTAAAAATCACTGACATGTGATAAGCACCTGGCAATTAGTGTAAGGCCATTGTATGGCCCCTTTTAATTGTTTATTTGTTGATATAAGTATTAGACGTTATTTCATTCCAAAGTAGGCTTGGGATGTCTGACCTTGCTTCAGCATTTTTATGCAGAACTGTTATATTATCTGTTTCTTAGCCATTCATTGCTTCCTCCCCTCTCAACAATTCTCATGCTTTATAGAAGATGTTTCAAATTCCTCTACCATTTGACACAAGAGCACATCCTTTTTGCTGTTGTTGCTGTCGCAGAAAGAAAACAAAGCAAGATCCTCCTGTATCCCATACACTAGCTCTCTGGAAAAACAATTCTACTGCTTTCTTTGTCTCCCAGAAATTACTTGCATTCCAATCAAATACAGGGGATGGAGGGCTGTTTCCTCTTCACCTATGGCAATACATACCACAAAATGTGTCAAACCCAGTGCTTAGTATAATACAGTATGAAATATTTTCTAACTGAAGAAATCACGAAGCAAAACGACTTTGATGGATTTAGATTAAATCTTTCTTAGATTAATCCACCAGACAGATGTGCTGCATAAAATTTGCCATGATTAATTTATATCAAAGATTCCACTGTTGGCATAAATAAAAATATGCATACATATACAGAACTCCTACTGTAGTATGCACAATTCGTATGTGTATTAGTTTCTTGAAATCCCTCTGAATCTCTCTGCTTGTCTGAAGAAAAATTTAAGTAGTGTAGCTTGGATATTCCAAATGTGCCTGTGGTGATCTTAAAAGAATATGAAAGCATGTCAGAAGCACTGGTATCTCAGTTGCAGGATAGAATCTGTGAAATGAAAAGCAGGAAGAGAGGTTGTGCTGCCTGCTCCAAGAATGTAGTCTGTGTCCCTGCTCTGAATCAGCCAATTTTATTTCTTCTTTTGGAACTGTTCCATCTTCTGAAAAGAATAAACCAGATTTTGAGTCAGAAAGGAAGACAGGCTGAAGCTGATGCCCATTAGTTAGGACAATCAGCCAGGGCACTGGAGATTTTCCCTTAATCTTCCCTTTAATTTTAAGGAATAAAAGTGTTTATTGATCTTCTGTGCTGTATCTGTGTCAAGTAAGACATTGTAAGCCTAATCCTTCTTTACCTTTTCCTGCCCTGTTTCCTCAAGGTGAGTTTGATATTCCTGTGCTGGATGCCTCAGAACGTCCCTGCCAAATCTGGAGCTCAGCTCTTAATGGTACTCCGCTGCCTCCGACCACTTCGAATATTCAAACTGGTCCCTCAAATGCGAAAAGTTGTGCGAGAGCTCTTTAGTGGCTTTAAAGAAATATTTTTGGTATGTGCCAGTTATTTTATTCTCATTAAAAAGAAAATATGGAGGAGCAATAACATACCATTTTGTTGTAATGTTTATGTTTCCAAATATTTTTTATTTTGTTCTCAGTTTACTTTTCATTGTAGGTACCCCTGCAGATGATCACAGAACAGGTTAAAAGTTAGGTATATAAGTAACTCATTTCCATTTATACTGAATTAAGCTGCTGTAATAATTCTTTTATAAATCTTATTACCTATTCAGTACATATTTGGCCATAATTACATAGGAGGACTACTGAAAAAAACCCTACCCCTTATTAACTCTTCTGGTTACTGAAGGAAGATAAGAAGTAGGGTATGACAGCTCTGCAAGAACAAAAGTAAATCTGGTTTCTGAACTGAAAGTCTCTACCTCCCAGCTTCTTAAGAGGCAACCAGAGACAATGCAATTGTTCATCACAGATTGGATCTCATTGTTTTGTCATTGTTATTATTATGATCATGATTATGCAGTTATGGTAGTAGTAATCATCATCATCATCATCATCATAGGGTCTGTGACTGCTTGATCATAACCCAATCTATTGTCTTGGGACCCAGCTTTCCCTAAGTGATATGTGTCAGCCTAAATAGCAGACATTTTATGCCTGAACAGAATATTGTCTTAGATCAAGTTGTTATAAAAAGTTAAGTTACAAAATATTTGCAGAGAGTAATAAAACAAAGACGAAAAGTGTAAAGCTAGTTAGCCTTTCATAGATGCTGTATCCTACTAAAGATATTTACATCATGAGTTGCTCATGCATACTTTTATTGTAGCTATCCTGGAATTAAATATCTAACAATGGCTTACTCAGATTAATTAACAATACCCAATTCAGCAAAACAGAAGCAGCACATATTTGACTACTTGAAGAGTTCTCTTTAACATAAATAACAATTCTTACACATGCAGAATTTAGCAAGGTTGCACACTGAGTGCAAGAAAGCTTTGATCTTGGTCTACAATTCTTAGCTATGTTAATAATAATAGTAATAATAATAACAACAACAACAACACAGCATCTGGTTACCGGATCAGAACTTAAAGTAATACATTGTTCATAAAAGCCTTATCTGCCAGTGTATGCAACTAAACAATCCTCCCTCATTTTACAGAAGAATGTGACCCCTTTTCTCAAGTCTGCAGCAGGAGAGCTTGACAAGTCTAACTTCATCTTTACAGGTTTCTATTCTTTTGCTGACATTAATGCTTGTTTTTGCAAGCTTTGGAGTGCAACTGTTTGCTGGAAAACTGGCTAAATGCAATGATCCACACATCATCTCCAGGGTAAGAACTGCTTAATAGTATATGTACCTTTGCTTGCTGGGGAAAGCCAGTGGGAAGTATCCTATGAGAGCTGGAGAACTGGAGATATTGATCACTTTCTTGTTCGACAGCAGAATTATGGATGAAATGGCAATAAAAGAGTGAGTAAATTAGAGGAAGGTTGGATATTTATGTAAAAAAGTAAAGCAGTTGCAAATATTGAGGACTTTCTGAAAAAGCTGTCAGACTCATGCCAAATTGTCTGCAAAGGACTGAACATCACAGGAAATTAACCATGGAGTATGATTCCTTTCCATTCCTAGGTCAGCAGCAAAAAATAGGTTATGCTGCTAGAGGTCAGAAACACTGGGAACGCTATGTATGTTGCATGAAGAAAGTTAGCTGTGTATCTTACTCCATTTGGAGAAGTATCACCACCTCAAGAGAGAAATGGTCTTTACAAAAGAAGTGAAAGGCTAGGTAGTCTTGCAAACAAATAACAACATTCAGTCCTGGAGGGAGAAGGAGTTTTTGAGTCGTCCTTAAGGTGTGTTTTCCCTTTGGGTAAAGATCCATAACTGTTAATCCCAGACCTGTAAATATGGCTTCATTTTTGTTTGTGTTACTTCCCCATGATGACAAGTGTGCTGTCTATACTGGCATTTTGGCACCTCTCACAGGCCATTATTTAATCTCAGACTGGTTTATTTCACTACAGGAAGATTGTCACGGCATCTTCAGAATAAATGTAAGTGTTTCCAAAAATCTCAATTTGAAGTTAAGACCTGGAGAGAAAAAGCCTGGATTTTGGGTGCCACGAGTCTGGTGAGTTGCTATTCATTGGCCTGTCTTTCTTCAAAAACTCAGCTACTGATGTAGAAAATAGCTCAGATCTCATGGTATTAAAATACTGATGGAGGGGTTTTATTGTAAGTTAAATGATATTAAGGGTAAAAAGTCTGATATATTTATTAAAAAGCCAGATATATGCAACTTTTTCAGGCTTAACCTGTTCTCTTCACAAAGCAGAAAGGAAAATAATACCTATAGGTACTGAGCCTAAGTAGGAATTAGATGATTACTATTACAATGGACGTTATTGGCTTGAACCAAGATTATCACTTAGTGGTGCTTTACTACTGTTACAAAGACATCTTGAGAGCTATACATCAACAACATCAACATGTCAGAGCAGACCTTATAGATGCCTTCCAGTACCTAAACAGGGCTACAAGAAAGATGGAGAGGGACTTTTTACAAGTGCATGTAGTGATAGGATAAGGGAGAATGGCTATAAATTGGAAGGGGGAAGATTTAGATTAGACATTAGGAAGAAGTTCTTCATGATGAGGGTGGTGAGGCACTGGCACAAGTTGCCTAGGGAAGTTCAAGGCCAGATTAGATGAGGCCTTGAGCAGCCTGATATAGTGGGAGGTGTCCCTGCCCATGGCAGGGGACTTGGAACTAGATGATCTTTAAGGTCTCTTCCAACACAAACCATTCTATGATTCTATGAAAATCAGATAAACAACCACAGTTATATTAATTGACTATGTTCACGGATAAAGAATATACCAGCAGTGGTAGATTCAGAGCCATCCTACACTAATGAAATAATATGCTGTGATTTATACAGTCAGAGAAGCTCTGACATCTGCAGAATTCTTTGTTTCAGAGAAATTCTTCCTCGAGTAAGGAAATTGTGTCCTCTTCAGCTTGATCCAGAAATAAGCAAAAATTACCCTAATCAGCATAACTGTAAACTTTGGGGAATGTTTTGTTCCTTCAGAAAAACATTTTATGGCAAGGACATTTATACCACCTGTTGGCTGTGTCAGGCCAGATTTTCAAGAGCCAGATGTCATTATAAGGGCCACATTTGAAAGAAATATCTACATCTGAGAGCTCTCTTTTTCACTGAATTGTTGGATTTTCAGAGGCACCAAGCTCTTCTGCAATACAACTTTCTACCTTATAATTTCTTGAGTATTAATTTGGTTCCTTGGATTATCTGACTTGGATTGTTGAGGCAGAGCAATGTGCCAGCCTAGCCCAAAGAAGATACTTTTAGTGTTCAGCTGGAAACATCCACTTGAATCTCAACTGTTACAAAAGGTCAAAACATGTGGTATAGGAAAGCAGAGAACATGTGATGTCCTCTCAATAAGTTTTGCTCTACACCATCAGTTTCCAATGATAATGAAATAAGAAACAAGATTTTCTAAACAGTCCTGCAGACTTTTGGAGTCCAAGTCATTTATGTAGGTTTGATAGTGGTCTCCTACAGGTAAATTTATTTTAGAATCTGACCCATGCCATCAGATCTGATTTTTCATGAGTGCTGCAGTTCACTAATTCATTGACAAAAACACTAAAACACAGCAACATGTCATAAGCTTTAGTACTATGAATCAGATTGAGTAATAAAATGAAACATACATAGGGATCAAGAAAAATTATGCTCTACATTTTTGTGGGTTTTGCTACTGTTTTGTTATTCTTGAGACAGAACATTGGATAATGGCTTTCAAAGGCTTTCACACCAGTATGACAAGGTATTTAAATGTTAGTTAGACTATGAAGAATCAAGGTAACAATTAGAAAGAACAACTTTATTGCTTAAGTTACTCCTTTTTATGTACTGCATTTCAGGGCAAATCCTCGGAATTTTAATTTTGACAATGTGGGGAACGCAATGCTGGCACTATTTGAAGTTCTTTCATTAAAAGGCTGGGTGGAAGTCAGGGATGTTATTATTCACCGTGTTGGACCGGTAAGGAAACTCATCAGAGTCTTTGAATTCTACAACACATACTTTTATTTGTTTTAACAATTAATCTTATTTTTGTCTATTCAGATCCATGGAATCTACATTCACGTTTTTGTATTCCTTGGCTGTATGATCGGACTAACCCTTTTCGTTGGAGTCGTCATCGCTAATTTCAATGAAAACAAGGTACCGTGTGAGATGGTTTATTGTGTGTAGAACTGGTTCTGTAAGAAACCTGAAACTGATGTTACGCTGTCTGCCCTAGCTGGTAAGACTACCTTTAAGACTGACTTGGCATCTTGCATTCTGCAAGCCAGCAAGTATGGCTTCAGACACACCTGATCTATATTTGCTACAAAAATCAAGCCTGGGGTGACAGCAATCGGTCACACACTCTTTCAGAGCTGTCTTGAGTTTATTTACAGATCAACTGTGTTGCCAGATAAACACTGAACTTAAAGTACAATATATTTACAGACACTTCACATTCTGCTGCTTTAGTTCGATGTAGGCATGCATGCAGTGGCAGGTAAAAAGGCATCTTATGCTTTTATGTGTTGTGACTAATGGGTCTTAATAGAGCTCTGCAATTGCTGTACTTCAGATCCAAAGTAAAGCTGCGTGACTTTTTCCTGGCAAACAGCAGAGTATATTGTAAAATTACTTGTCCATCACTCAAACAAAAACATAACTAGCGTTCTAGGGATAAACTGCAGTTCATGTGGGCTTTGCAGATTACCATGAAAAGTAGGAAAAACTGTCTCCAGGTGAATTGTTGTAGAACAGTTCACGTCTACACTGCTTAAAGATAGCTTCCTCTGGATGAGACTGCTGCGTACACACAGCCCATAATCTGTTTGGTTTCGTTTTTTTTCTGAGCCTCTTGTGGTGCCCCTGTGACACCAAAACATAATTATTCATTTTTATCATATTTCAGTTCGAAGTACCCCAAAATAACGAAATATATGTGTTGCAGCTATCTAGAGTGATATTTTTATCACTTATGGCACTGGAGGGAAAGAATGATGGTATGCACTAGAGCTTGGATATGCAAGATGACGAAATGTGCTAGTGCTGGAGACAAACTAGGTGCTGGCCATGAGCGTACTATGGCCCTGGCTCAAAATCTGTAGCAAACACAGCTGTTGAATTTGCCCTTCAAGAAAAGCACTTGACTCCTTCTGGAAGAGAACTGAGCAGCACACTGCTGTGTGTCCAGTGTGGGCAAACAAGGCATGATGAAATTAAGTCAAGCAGGAGGCAAGCCAAATAAATAGCTTAAACCCCCTGCTTTTGAGAAGGTATTTTTATGCTTGTGTCATTATAGTGTAATTTTAGTGAGTCGTTAATTGTTAAAATCATCTGTTCCAGGGGAGATTTAGGCTGGACATTAAGAAAAAGTTCTTCACAGAAAGGGTCATTGGGCACTGGAACGGGCTGCCCAGGGAGGTGGTTGATTCACCTTCCCTGGAGGTGTTTAAGGCACGGGTGGACGAGGTGCTAAGGGGCATGGTTTAGTGTTTGATAGGAATGGTTGGACTCGATGATCCAGTGGGTCTCTTCCAACCTGGTTATTCTATGATTCTATGTGCTATTCATTTATTTTCTTATTCACTAATGAATTAACAAATATGAAATGTCTCCACTATAAGAATCACACTAGATCTTCATAGATGCTTTTGCCCTTTCCTATTCAGCTGTGTAATGTTACCTTTCCCTTGGATATTTCAGCACTACACTGACTAAAAATATTTTTCAACAAGCCTTTAAAAAATAATTATAAAGGTCAATTTCCTCAAGAAAACTGTTCATAAACAGGAGTATAGGTGAGAAGAACTATTGCATTGCAGAGTTCATTTTTAAATAGCTTTTGATCATGGTTGATCAAACATCTTTCCTTTACCCTGTTGAGGTGTGGTGCATGCGGTGTTCAGAAGTGAGGAAGTAGTGCATCTTCCCTTTTGTTTTGCAAATGTTATTTCCTGTATCTGTCATGAAGTCTGAGCCAGCTCTGTGGCCAATGGATGATCATCAGGAGCTTGCTCTGCGTTACCTTGCCAGGCATCTCCTTTTGGCTGTTGTCACGGAAAAAAATGGTACTAGAGGACCTGGATCTTTGCTGTTACTAGTTAGACTTTTATTATGCTTTTTTAAAAATTACTAAGTACTGCCACCCTCCTAGACAGCATTTTCATTCTTAGGTCCCACTCTTTCCGCAGGCGTCACTCACAGATCAAGTTCACTGTGTCAGCCTGTCTCCTGCAAAGGCAGCCTGTGAGATTTTTTCACAAATTAGTGAGATGTTATTAACTCATAACATAGTATTCAAGGTCAGGTTGGATGGGGCCTTGAGCAGCCTCATCTAGTGGGAGGTGTCCCTGCCCATGGCAAGGGGGTTGGAATCAGGTGATCTTTAAGGTCCCTTCCAACACGAACTGTTCTATGATTCTATGATTCATCTGTGTAGTCAACCACTTACTATGAGATAAGGCAATCTGGGACAACCCAAAGTGATTTATCCACAATAAAATTTATCACTGCAAATCTTTCCCTTTTTTTTTTTTTATGGGTTTGAGATATCAACATGAACTGGGGAAAAAAGCCCTTCATTGTATGTGACTATATGTCACATTCATATTTCATTCACTTCTGCTAGCCATGCAGCTTTAACTTTAACAGGACAGCTCAAACTCAAGGGGAAGTTGAAAGTCTCTGTTCAAAGTGATCCAAAATGACAGGGAGCAGGAGGGTGTGAACATGAGGCTTATATGGATTGTGATCACTGGAGATAATTAGACAATTCATCTTAGCCCAGATTGCCCCTGCATGAGCTTCAGACTGGAAGTCTGAGGTCTATGGCCTGCTTTAGGTTTTCCATTGTTTTCAGAAAACTATCTGATTTTTAGATTTATCGTTCTGAGGTAATTTTCTCTACTTGTATGTTTTTCTCAAACTACAGACACCTTTTCAGTTATGAATGCTCTCCTCCCTCCATTCTATGTCACAAAAACATAGGAAACAGAGGAAGGAAGGACAGGATTAGTTTGAATATCAGAAAAGCTAATCACTAGTAACAGTGCCATGTAAATTACACTGAACAGGCACATCCTGCAATATTTCTATGGAATTTATATGATAATAAAAATACAGCCAGTGTAAATGAATCATGAATAATATCATCAGATTTGGGTTCTTCATCTGTTCCATGGTAACCTCAGGTAGCTGCTGTGGCCTGTCATGTTTATTTTTCACTCTGTTTTTCTTGAATACCTGATACCTTTTTTTCCACCTTTTGCAGTGAAAGCTCTGTAAGAGTATAAAACAGACACACTCATTTTGTTGCCTTTTAATCTAAGCATTTCTAAATGGTGAGTTTTGGACCTGATACAAGTAATAGGCATCCTTATATCTGTTGCTTTGTCTGCGTCTTGTTGGAAGGCACCTCCCAGGGTGCCATTTGGTGACACAGCTCCACAAGGAGATTATGTCCACTGAGAGGGAGCAATCCCAACCTAATCAGTTGCATAGCCAGCTGCAGTTCCAGCATCTACATCTACACAAGCCAAATCCAAGGTGAGCCCCAAAGATCACAGCAGCCCTCGCCCAGTTCAGAGTGGCTCTGTGCTGACTAGGGGACCAGCCAAGTGTCTGGGAGACAGGCTTGTGACATTTTCCTTAAAAAGATCTCCCTTGTTTTTGTGACTCCATACTCTTTCATGAGACTTTACAGTTCTCAGAAGTGATGAAGAACTCATTTTATTTTGGAGGTTATTTTAAATAACAATAATCTCTTTGGAGTTCACATATTTCTTCCTATATTACAAAAACATTGACACGCATCACAATTTCCACCTCTCCTTGTGCTCTCTTTGTGGAGACCTCTTGTAGATTCATAACATACTATTATTTTATTTCAATTACACTCCAAGCAGAAGAGCTGTGGAGAGCAGCAATGGTCTCCTAGAGAGCTCGTTCCCTGAGAAACTGTAGCAGCACTGACGAGCCGCAGGATTTTCTACAGTAAAGTCTGGACAAAATCTACCACTCTTTAAAACAGTGCTTCCTGGCAAATGATGTTCAGTCAAATGGAAGACCTCCTGCAGTGTTTCACTGCCCACACTGGGCTGCTGTAACAAAGTGCAACAACTGTGCCTGCTGAGTTGAGTCCCAGAAACTCGCAGCTAATGCATCCAGAAATCTCTTGAGTACCAGCAGATACTTCAGACTCCTTTACCCAAACAGTGTGTTGTTTAAGGAGTGTTGCATATGTAACGGTATTTCAGCACCAAAGAGAAGGTTGTTTTCATGTTTACAGCATTAGGCGCTCTAGCTTTAATATGACAAAAGCTTTATATATTTCTCTTTGTTTATTAAGGGGACAGCTTTACTGACTGTAGATCAGAGACGATGGGAAGATCTGAAAAGCAGACTGAAGATAGCACAACCCCTTCATCTCCCACCTCGCCCGGGTATCAAAGATATTTTGATTTTATTCATGTTGAGCCCTAGTGTTCATAATTCCCCAGGAGTCTGCAATTCAAATTAAAATTGTAATCGTGAGGCCAATAGGAGGTTGTGCGTAAGTTAATGTGGAAACAAGCTCCAACTGCAGATCTCTACATAAGGCTATTAAAATCAACCCAAAAAGGTTGTGCTTCGATGATCCTAGGATAAGCCTTAATGAAAAAATGAATTTCCAAATGAAATATATTTGCAGTTGTCTGTTAATGATATGAATGGAATGTATTAAACTGACAGCAGTTGAATGGTACACTTGCCCTACAAGTACCAAAGCCTTTGTGCAGCACTGGTGTTCAGTATTTGAAATTATATGTTCAGAAACCCTATTTGATATGGAAAACTGTAGCAGAAAATTAGAAATGTATTTTGAAACCGGTAAAGAATCATTGTGCCACTAATGAACATGGAAAATATATCAAAAAAATGGGGGGAAATATCACTGTGTATTTTAACTCTCCTCCTCCTTGAACTCTTTCTTTTTCAGATAACGATGGCTTTAGAGCTAAGATGTATGATATAACTCAGCATCCATTTTTTAAGAGAACTATTGCTGTACTTGTTCTAGCCCAGTCTGTGTTGTTATCAGTCAAGGTAATTGTGTTTCTTTTAAACTTTTCATTAGAGTAGTACAGCATGTGCTGCACATTTCCTAACACCAATTAATAATCAGTTGAGCCATTACTCTAATCAACGTAGGGAAACATGACTTCTAGATACAGCAGTCTCAGTTGGCAAAGATCATTGTGGGTTAATTCTGATTTCTGGAGCTGAGTCAGTTTCTGCATTTTTGTAGTCTGGTCCACTATTTTTAATTTCCAGTTAAGCAGTAAATCTATAAGAGAGGAATACGCCAAGATGTCATTCCCATTGGAATATAATTTAAGTGGAAATCTATTCATTAACAAAATCTGCAAGAAAAGTTGAGGTAATGAATAGATGTTTAGTTCTGTTTCACATCTACTCTTCTATAAGCAGATTTTGTTTGCTTTTCAGTGGGACGCTGCAGATCCAGTGACTGTGCCTTTAGCAACAATGTCTGTTGTTTTCACCTTCATTTTTGTCCTTGAGGTAAAGTAATATATTTTATGACTCCTTGAGATTAAGACTAGTATGCATGTATTCTATTTTGGCCTTAGGGATGTTGTCTCATTCTTCACTGCAGATTTTATTTCTGGACATGTACATTTGCAGCTTTCCATGTCACTTGTCTTTAAACATGTATTTTAGGAATAAACACTTAATTTGTTATAGTCATACTTCTCCACAACCTTCAGCTTTGTGTCCCTTTATATATATATTAAACTCTGAGCATTTCCACTTGTGTTTTGGTGAACCCAGTGAACACTTCTCTTGCAAAACATCTTGGATTAATTCACTTTGTGCAACCCAAGGTCTGTGTTGTATCATGGAATTTCTGCTTGATCCATTTCTGCTTTTGCTGGTTCTTCAGAACAGGTGCATTAATCCCCACCATTCTGTAGCTCTGAACAAGCCTCTCACAGTCTTCTTTTGGTTTGGTTTTGTTTGGGTTTTTTTAATTAATTTTAATACTTTTTAATAAGCTATGATGTCAAATGCCAGTATTATCTATCTTTTGTTGTACATGTCTGGGTCCTATGTGGTAACGGTTCTCTGTCTATGAGAAAGTTGTCACCACAATCAACTGTGCAAGGTGTAATTAGCCTGTTTTCATAAGACTGGAATCTAAGGACTTAAAACACATTTTTTAAAGCATATTTATTTGTTTTATGTGTAAGGATATCTACAGTGTAACAAAACACACACTTAAGGTTAAGGTAGACACTTCTTCTGTGGTTAGGTTAGTATGCAATTCTTTTGTGTGTTTGTGGTTGAATATTTTTTTCGGTGTCTGAATAGCTGTAACTGGCCACTATCAGAAGCCAGATAGCAGACGGTTTCCCACTGCTCTAATCCAATATGACAGTTCCTATGTTCCAGTGATAGGTTTTGCCAGCAGTGATGAATAAACAATGAAGGGAATACCTTGTAGCAGCTGTAGCTAGAGTATGTCCATGTTGTTGCTTCTTTATTCCCTACCCAGGAGAAATCAATATCTCTTGAGAGACTGAGCAAATACAGAGAAGTTTGATTTGTATCATACACAGACAGGTTTTAATTTACTTAGTAACTATGTCTTCAGAAATAGTTTTTCTCTTAGACTGCCAGGGGAAACAAATACATTTCTAGACTTTCACAGGAACTTTGTCAGAGCAAACAAAAATTTGTTGACTGTCTCAACAGGCAAGCTATCACACTGTGAGAGCACACAATTTACAGACAGAGGAAGCAGCTTCCTGCCCACGATCTTCCCTAATTCAGCATTGTCTGGTTACGGAGTCTGCTATATACACGGTCTGCTGCTACTAGCAGGCATGGTCTGTGAGGAAGGCCAAGGCTTTCTGTATAGCTAATAGCCCTGCATCCAGTCTGAGGACTCCTGGTTCAGTTTTAAACCTTTACTGCTCACATCAGTATGTGGTATAGAAGTACTATAGAAGAACAGGAAGAATTGGGAGATATCACTTTTGTTGCCAGAGTGATGATCACACAATTAAGTGAGATGGGATTTTATTATTTGCACAGTGTATTCATATCAAGATTATAGACCCCTGAATTTAGGGTTTTAAATTCTACATATGAGGTGGGTGTTTCAGCTGTCACTGTGTTCAAGGGAGACATAGGGTGAAATTCAGTTGCCTAAATAGCTGAAGGTACCATAAGCCCTTTAGGTAGCCTAGCTGATCTTTCTTTATCCCCACTAGCTGCTACAGAAGGGCAGGAATGTTTGCAGATCTTGTGTCATCCCTGCCAGCCCTGTGCATCTCTCTCTAGTATTCTAGAGCAACTCAGCTGACTGGAGAGAGGTGAAGTAAGATACCTTTAGATACCTCAAATGACAACTAGAGATTCAGAGACCGTATTCTTCATTTTGTAGTCAGGCCCCAGAAAACATTATATGGCAAAAAAAAACCCGGAAAATGAGACATTTACATCAAACTATTGCCCATTTATATACAGATTAGGTTTCAGAAATGTAAAGAATCATACTGAATGGCAGTGTTGCCAGGTGGGATGGAAGCAAATCATATAAAGAATGCCTGACATTTATGGTCTCTATATAATAATACTTGACTTGATTTGAGATTTGATACAAATTGTGTATGAGAAACTCGCTGGTGTCCCCTCTACCTGCATCACCCTACCTGTTAGCTGTTATAACTATTTCCTACCATTCTTAAGCTTCCTGCCTGTGTTCCTATTACCTGTATTGGAATTGTCAAGCACTTTGGCTGCATTTTTTTACCAGGAACATTGTGAAATGTGATGTCTTTACTGTTCTTAGCTTTCTTTTCTTGTATGCTGCTGAGTACTGATAATGCTGAGTACAGATTATTACTTAAAGCAAGAAATATTTGCAATATAGGAATGCTTTTTAATTCATTTGAAATATGGGATCTACTGACAATAATATTCTTGAGTTCAAATGTGGGTTTAGCCTGCTTACAGACAGCTAGATAGATAGGATACTACTACCTCTTGTAGCTACATATTGTTGAAATGATCCTTTTCTAGGTTCATAACTTTATAACTATTAACATATTCACCTCAAGAATCTATATATTAAGCATTCAGTCTGACATGGTCGGCTGCATCCCTTTGATGCTTTATGGAAAGATACATCCAGATACTGTTCATCTGCTTGTCTCAGTCGTCTGTGGTCTTCCACAAGTACCAGCATTCCTCTGTCTAAGGGAAGCTTATATGATCCACTTAGTCTAGCAGACTAACTTATATTCATGGGAACAGTTAGCTGACATGAAACCTGCCCTTGATTGTTTAAAAACATTCATAAGATGAATTCAATCAGACATTTTAGAGGTTCTTATAGTAAAAAATAAACATTTCTTTAGTACAATGGAGAAATTGTTTTTATCCATAGGTCACAATGAAGATTATTGCCATGTCACCTTCCGGCTTCTGGCAAAGCCGAAGAAATCGGTACGATCTCTTGGTGACATCACTTGGAGTTATATGGGTGATACTTCATTTTGCCTTACTGGTAAGATTTACAAAACACAATTATTTCAGAAATTAAGCTTGATTTTATTTGCCTTGAATCAGTAGTAGGATCACTGCTATACATCCAGATAAACCCTTGGGCCTCTAATAAGGCTGAAATGTGGCTGAAAAAAAAAAAAAGCTTCATGCTAAGAAGAAGAAATCCTTGTCTTGGTCAATGATGAAGTACAAAAGTTGTCTGATATATGAAAGAGTCTGTAAATGTGGTAAAAAAACCCTGAAGTCTTTGGAAGGGATATGAGTGAGGAAAGGAAGGAACCTGGAAGTCTGAGACCTCTTGCCAACAGCAGTCTCATGAGCAGCGAGGAAGAAAGAGGCGATGCACAAAATCCAGGTAGGAGCAGAGGACTGGAAAAAAGCCTAGGTTCAAAACTGCTGAAATGTACAATCTGTCCCCAGTCCAACAGTGATTCTAGACCACTGATTTTGATTAAAAGGCTATGTTTAATCCAAGAAAGCATGGAGGAGAGGGGAGGAAATCAGCACTCTCCCCCCGTATCATCCCATTTTTTTGAAGTTGGCTACACCCTTGGTTCCCTTACTTATGAGGGAAGGAGAAGGGATAGTTGATGCTTGTCACCAGTCACAAGTTGTGGAAGCAACTAGCTTAAAATAGCTGAGGGCTTCTCTGTTGTCTGCCCCAGGCTCTGTTTGGAGGAAAACCTGTTTTGTGTGGCTAATGATTTTGCTCCAACACCCACAGTTTGCTCCTAGCTGCTGGGTAGCTTGGAAAGCCTGAGGAGTTTATTTTAGCCAGCGTCTGACTATACAAGTAGACGGAGGCTGCCAGATGTAGTTACAGCCCAGCTAATACAGGACTGAAGGTTTTTTGGTTTGAGATATGAGGAAGTTAGATTAGTGTTTTTCAAGTGTTGGAATATCTTTTGTTAGTTTCTTACTGCTTCCCTGTTATTGAAATATTGGTGCTAGTGGTTTATGATTTCTTATTTCACATGTTGACTGCCCTACATTAAAAGACCGATTATCTGGATCTTTCTGTGACATCTCTGAGGACAATGTATTAAGTCATCTGTGTTTCTGTTCCAGAATGCGTACACATACATGATGGGGGCATGTGTAATTGTCTTCAGGTTTTTCTCAATTTGTGGGAAGCACGTAAGTATAAAATAAGAACAATACTCCTTGCAGTACTCATGTATAGATTAAAGGACTAGTAGCTACATGTCTCTAGTGCACATTCTATGAGGCTCTATTTTATATGCATAAAAACAGGGAGACATCAAACAGAAGCCTTCAATTTTACATGCTGTCTTTAAATGTCAGGATTTTAGATATGTTGTATAATAGCGCTGTTTTATGGCTACAGGAAAAGCTGAAATTTTTTTGAAAACAAAATCCAACCTGCAGCTGCAATACAACAGTTTTTTAAAACTGCTCTCTAAAGCTCCAGTCATACATTACACTACTCTCAGTCCTTACTATATCAGTCTGCTGTGATGTGCACGCTATTCATTGGGTTTTTTTCTCTGCAAGACTAGTGAAGTGGTGGCTCATCTTCTTATGACAGTGTTCTCTTATAGAGGTTTCCTCCTCCAGAGCGCAGGTCTGTCTCTTGTGTTTCTACAATGTATGTCTTATGACAGTAAAGGATTTATGTTCAGTTTTGAAAACTATTGGGCCAAGATATTCTTTTGGAAACACTGAGATGACAACAAAGCAAGTCACTTCTAAAGTTTACATTTCTTTTGTGCTTGGATTTGCTCTGGGGTAATTGAGAGCAGGCTGGCAGAATGAGCTCAGGCAGAGGACAAACATATTTATTTAACAAGTGGGGACACTCTCCATTCTCTTGCTGCAGAACTTCTTAGACTGTCCAAACATTTTCCGTGAAGTCTGGCATATTAAATTAAATGTGATAAAATTACTATTACACTGGGTTGCTGGGGTTAAGAACAGTGAGTCAGAGCGTTTGTTTAGTAAAAACTAAAAGCCTTCCTTCAATCAAATTACACAGATCTATAGGGCTTTGGAAGTCAAATGAAAAATCCTTGCCTCTCCTATGCAGCCAGGCCAAGTGATTGCCTTCAAAGTTTTCTTATTGATTCTAAAAGTTTTCTGATTGGTGCACCTCGAATCCTGTGTTCAGTCCTAGGCCGCTCACTACAAGAAGGTTGTTGAGGCTCTGGACTCAATGATCCTGTGGGTCTTTTGCAACCTAGTGATTCTGTGTGATTCTGTAAAGTTTTTTTCAAGATGTTAACCTACTCATTTGTGCTTTCATCTTAGGAGCTGCATCAGATTCACTGATTTATCTGTTGTTATGCAATGTCATGGCTGAAAATCAGCATGAGTTATCAATTCAGCATGATTCTAGAGAAAACTGCTCCCCTCAGTACCATTAAAGAGAATTTTCCATAGCATCCAAAGTGGTTAAGGGTATTAACGGCGATCTAGGCCAATAACTTTATCAAGAATAAAATGTACAATATGCAAGTAATATCTGTTATCTAGGCTTACTGCCTATGTAATTTCCAAAATCATGGTGTCTTGTAAGCTTTTTGGCCAACTTCTGTGTGAAACGAACTAGTTTAATCAAGCTATGCTGATCTTAAGGAAATACCCTTCTCTATGCATCGACCCATTTCTTTAGGTAGGCTGCAGTGTCTGTGGTTTCCACCTAAAAGTTAGCGTCACTTGCAGACAAGCCCAAAGTAGTTTGCTGCACCACTGTTCATGCAATGTTAATTATGATACTTCTTGAGTTTACTGATCCTAGAATATTGTAGTTAAGCTTATGGTGTATTATTGCTGTATTACACTACACTGTATTTATTAATCCTATGTATACTTTTCAAAGAGCAACACCTTGACCTTGTAAATTAGGCAGATAAGCTGCTCTCTTTAACAAGTAAAAAGCACGCTAAATTTCAGGGGAAGACACGAAATGTTCAGTTCCAATCAGATAAATGTACTGTTTCACTGCACTCATCCATTAACATGTATGTCTAAAGAATTCATTGTCAAAATGGCAAGTGCCATCAGTCTCTTTTCCCTTTTGTTTCTGCTTTCCTGAATAGTATCATGGATTCCAGTTTTCTCTGTCTTTCCAGGTGACACTAAAAATGCTACTCCTGACTGTGGTTGTCAGCATGTACAAGAGTTTCTTCATCATAGTGGGAATGTTCCTACTGCTTCTTTGTTATGCTTTTGCTGGAGTGGTTTTATTTGGTACAGTGAAATATGGAGAGAACATTAATAGGTACATTATGTACTACCTCACAGGGATGATCTTTAAACAGCCCCCCAAAATATCACATTCTACTAGAGAGAAATTTATCCTTTGTGAAATCCAGACAAGTCCCCAGGTCTAGCTGAAGAGCTCTAAACAGAATTTCTGATAGGAGACACTGAGCCATCTTTCCAGACCTTGTATATTGGACCAAATGACACCCAATCCAGCCCAGAGCAGACTGAGAGCTGCTCTTCATTATGACAGCTGGAATATGCTTCAAAGCAGTGCTGTGCTAGCTTCCAGCTGCTGAGATACAGTCTAGCTGCTACATCTCATCAGCATCACTGAGGAACACAATCCATATAGCAGACTGGTAAAGAGAGGGAACAGTTCTGTGAACTGGCTGTTAACTGGAGATTTCCCCATGAATAGTATCATCAGGCTTCAGGAACAGAATGGAGACAGGAGATAGGATCTGCCCCCTATCTGCTCTTTGATAAAATGAGCCAAAATACTTAAGTGTGTTTGAGCTGAAGTTGAAGCCATTATGTCTTAAGTCATGGAATAAATAATTCTATAATCTCATTCAAATAATACTGTAACTACTTTCAGTTTAAAATAGTAGAAAAAGTAGAAAATGGAAATTGTTTGGATTTTTTTCTTGCCAACATCTTAGTTCTGCAATATGAAATGATATCTCTTTCTCTCTCTTTAAAACAGACACGCAAATTTTTCATCAGCTGGCAAGGCTATTACTGTACTCTTCAGAATAGTTACTGGAGAAGACTGGAACAAAATTATGCATGACTGCATGGTAAATACAGTACTCCTACAAATAAAGAAGCCAAGAAACAGGAGACACCCTTGCATCTCAAATAGTTTCCAGTATCTTAGCTTTGTAGAAGGAATGTTGAGATTGACTTCATCTGTTTGAGAGATGTAATGTTTACTAAACCTCAGAATGTGACACACAAATTGCAGTTTCAATATTTCAATATTTCATTGGTCTAGGTTATTACATGAATTTAAAAAAATAAAAGAAAAAAGGGGTTTCAAAATCAGAAGTGCAGTAACTCACTTTTCCACTGCTTTGACTGTAACAAGGTGACTTTTTAGATTACCTTTGTCTTTAATGCCTACACATTAGCTCATTCTGTGTGAACGGTAGTGTTAATGACCTCAAAATTTGTTCTGGAATAATTCTATTTTGTGCAAGTAAATTTCTGTCTGCTGTTTCTACTGCGATGAAAATCATATTTGCTTCCTTTTTAAGACTAATCGGCAGGGAAGCTTTTTGAAAACCACCATGTTTCAGAGCACCGAGTTGTTTCTTTACAGTAGCATGACACACAGCGTTCCTTGTGTGTGGCAGGGGGGTCCGTGGTTAGGCCTTTTTAGTTGTACCTCTCTCTGCTTTCTTCTTTCTAACTGCTAAAGTAAACACAAAAAAACTGCCCACAGTAATGCCTACAGCTTTATTCCCTAATTATGAAGCTTTAAAAAAATGATAATATGATAGTATTGTACTGATTGCAAAGGAATACAGAAAATCTTTTTATGACTGATTGACTTTGTTTTCTTTTGTTTTGAAGGTTCAGCCTCCATTTTGTACACCAGATAACAGCACCTACTGGAAAACAGACTGTGGAAATTATGCTGGTGCTCTTATGTATTTCTGTTCATTTTACGTCATCATTGCGTACATCATGCTAAATTTACTTGTTGGTAAGTGGAAATGTACACTGAAAAACACAAAGGTCCATCTTGGCATCAAGTATGTGAGATCTGAGTCAGGTATAAGGTTACTTTGTACCTTCACTTTTACATTATATGCGTATGATATTTTTGATACTTCTTTGGTATGATGTGTGCTAACTCAGGAATTTGGGGAATGAAAGTCTTTTGAATAAAGATATGTGCATATTTGTAGAGTATAGTTAACCTAAGGAATATTATTTTCTGAGCTTTTTATTCCTCCTGTTAACAGTTCTCCAACATCATTGGAACTCTCCCAATTAAATTTAGAAGATGTTAGATTAGGCATCTCACCAGCAGTTAAGTTATAGCTTTTAAAAAGTGAGCACAGTGAATATTGATGTAGCATGACGGTATATTACCTATTCAAAATCCTCATCTGAACATACAGCTAAAGGCAATTATTAATGCAAAGTCTGCACAACAAAATTCATATTCTGTTGAAATTCATTGTTGCTTATAGATATTAAGCAGTTAGAATTTAACTGCAAGCCTTGTTTATAGTGTATTTTGGTTTTGTGGTTTTCAGCTATTATTGTGGAGAATTTCTCGTTGTTTTATTCAACGGAGGAAGACCAGCTTTTAAGCTACAATGATCTTAGGCATTTTCAAATTATATGGAACATGGTTGATGACAAAAGAGAGGTAAGAAACTTGATAATGAGAACAGAAATGCCGTAAATTTATATTTTGCCTTGAAAAAATATGTCAAGAAAACAAAGTGTGCTGACAAAACTCACTGAATGGTTACTGTTCAGGTTCTGAATGTTCAATAAGCATGATCTAACATTGTTTATGGCCCTTCAAATACTAACCTGTATTCTTTACTACTGTGAAGTACTTATAATAGTAAATATAAAAACAAACGTAGCTATTCATAGGATCAATACAATCTTTCCTCCCAGCTCCCTGAGAGTTGTTTGCTTGAAAGTCTACAGTCTCATATCCATTTACATGCCTGATCTTAAGAAGGGCTTTGCTGAGATTTCAGCAGTGTCTTCTGTAAGATCTTCACAGAGAGGCTAATGAAGTATGGGCTGAGTGAGAAGATGATGAGGTGCACTGAACACTGGCTGAATGGCCAGATCCAAAGGGTGATGATCAGTGGCACAGAGTATAGTTGTAAGCCAGCAACTAGTGGGATATTCCAGAGATCAATGTTGAGTCCAGTCCTGTTCAAGATCTTCATTTATGATCTGGAGGATGGGTCAGAGTTGCACCCTCAGCAAGTTTGCAGATGACACCAGGTGTGAAGGAGTGGCTGCTACACCTGGGGATGCTACAGCCATCCAAGGGAACTGAACAGGCTGGAGAAATGGGATGACAGGAACCTCATGTGATACAGCAAGGGGAAGTGCAATGTCCTGCACCTGAGGAACAACCCCAGACACCAGCACATGCCAAGGGGTGGCTGGTTGGAAAGCAGCGTGACCTGGGAGTCCTGGTGGACACCAAGTTGAACAGAGGTAGAATAACCTCCCCGGACCTGCTGGTCACGCCGTTTCTGATACAAGCTAAGATGCCATTGGCCTTCTTGGCCACCTGGGCACACTGCTGGCTCATGTTCAGTCGCTGTCAACCAACACCCCCCAGGTCCCCCTCCTCCAGGCAGCTTTCTAGACAGGCTTCTCCTAGTCTGTAGCACTGCATAGGGTTGTTGTGCCCCAAGTGCAGGATCCGGCACTTGGCCTTGTTAAACCTCATGCCATTGGACTCCGCCCAGCGGTCCAGCCTGTTCAGATCCCTTTGCAGAGCCTCCCTACCCTCCAGCAGATCGACACTTCCACCCAGCTTAGTGTCATCTGCAAACTTGCTAAGGGTGCACTCGATGCCTTCATCCAGGTCATTGATAAAGACATTGAACAGGGCTGGACCCAGCACTGAGCCCTGGGGAACCCCACTTGTCACTGGCCTCCAGCTGGATTTAAGAGGAGCCTTCCCCTATACTGAGCACTGATGAGGCAACACCTGGAGTACTGTTTCCAGTTCTGAGCTCCTGTGTACAAGAGAGGTATAGACGTATTGGAGAGAATCTGGTGAAGGGAGATGAAAATTGTGAAGGCACTGAAGCTTCTCTGATGTGAGGAAATATGGAAAGATCTGAGACTGTTCAGCCTGGAGAACAAAAAGATCAGGGGAGATCTCATCAATATATATAACTACCTGAAGGAAGGGTGCAAAAAGGATGGAGCCACAGTGCCCAGTGCCAGGACCAGAGGCAGTGGGCACAAAGTGAAACATGGGAAGTTCCCTTTGAAGATCAGGAAACACTTTTTCATACTAAGGTTGACTAAGCACTGGCACGGGTTACCCAGGGATGTTGTGAAGCTTCCATGATTGGTGATATTCAAAAACTATCTGGACATAGTCCTGAGTAACTGGCTTTAGGAAACACTGCTTAAGCCGAGTGGGTCAGATGAGGTGACCTCCAGAGGTCCCTTCCAACATCAACTATTCAGTGATTCTGGCATGAGAAGAGCATCTGGGAAACTGAGCTGTTCAGATATCCACCCAAGGTAAATCATCATCTTAATGACTCATGAAATCACTAAGATTTGAATATGAGCAACACTATGGTGAAAGAAGCCTGCAGGAAAGCTGGTGAGAGGATCTATATCACGAGTGTAGTGAGAGGATGAGGGGTAACAGTTTTAAGCAGAAAGAGGGAAATTCAGATGAGATATCAGGAAGAAATTTTTTAGTGTGAGGGTGGCAAGGCCCTGGAACAGTTTGCCCAGAGAAGTTGTGGATGCCCCATATCTGGAGGTGTTTGAGGCCAGGCAGGATGAGGCTTTAAACAACCTGATCTAGTGAAGGGTGTCTCTGACCCTGGAAGGGGGTTTGGAACTGAATGGTCTTTGAGATCCCTTTCAATGCAAACCATTCTATGATTCTATAGTTCTAAGTTGATCGCTTGTAGCTGGCACATGGCTGTGCTGGAGATGGAAGTTGCAGTCTGTACTGATGGAGTCAGAGGGTTCTGCATCCATTGTGACCAGGACTGACATTATCCCACTGATGTGGAACAGCACATCACAGCAAAAATAGTTCCAGTCAGGCTTATTTAGCAGAACAAAATATTTAAAAAATATGGATACAACAGTTTTGGAGCAAAGTACTTTCATTCCCAATTTTTAATAGGAGATCAAATTTGTTGTCACAAACATGCAGCATGTGTGAGTCTCACTCTTAGAGCAGAAGACCTTTCAAAAGCCAGTAAACTCCCAACATTCTCCTGTCCAAAGATGCACAGAGAAGAGGAAGTTTTACAGCCAGATATAAGCCTGGCCATGAATATCTAAATTGTAGTTTAATTTCAGTTTTCAAAGGCAGCTTTTGGGGCATAAAATTCTCATTACAGATAAATGCAAATGGAGAAATGAAATCCCAAAGCAATTTTGAAAATTTCTTCCAAAATTAACAGCACAGATTCTCATTGTATGTCAGTTAAATAACAGCAAAGACTTCCCTGAATGTGCTGAAGAGCTGGCGCCATGTATATACTTCAGTAATATATTCACAGTGACTTAAGTAGGCCAGTTTGACACAGAGTCTTTGGAGAAATAGTGTTTCTCTCACTGATCAAGTTGAATGTCTAAGTGGTTATTAGGTCATAGTATTAATTTATCATCCATTATGCAATTTTACCCAGGGAGTGATCCCGTCCTTCCGAGTGAAATTTCTGCTGAGGCTTCTACGTGGCAGGCTGGAGGTGGATCTAGACAAGGACAAGCTGCTGTTCAAGCACATGTGCTATGAAATGGAACGGCTCCATAATGGTGGCGATGTCACTTTCCATGACGTCCTCAGGTACTCTGAGATTTTATCTAAATTTGTAGAACGAGTATAAAAGTCGTGTGTTTCTCTCCAGAATAGCAGGTATTCATTAAGCCTGGGAAAAGGCAAGACTGGTAGCCACAGAGGCACTGCCATTTTCTTTGTAATGCAAAAACTAGAGTTCCCTTTTTTTCTTGCAAAAATATTTGTGATGGAGAGCACTGGTCCCAATGAATCAGCTCTAAGTAATCTTAATGTTTTCACTGGAAGCAGTTTGCCATAAACAGCAGTCAAGTATTGTTCTTCTATCGCAAGTAATGAAATGTTGTCCGGACACATGTAGCAACATGACAGTGAATCTAACTAGAAATAAAGTAGAAATGGGAATGTTATCTAAGCGTAAACACTTAGTGGAAAGAAAAATAACCAAACCACCACAAATGCCCTAATTTTTTACAGTTCAGCAGCTCACCTGTGTTGGATAGTCTCTTCTGGGATAATCTCAGTATATTTTAGCTTCAAATGCAATTTTAGTGCATGCACCTGAGTTATGTATTTTTGCAGTATGATCTTAAATACAACTTTTGATTTTCTAAACTAAAAAGAATTTAGAGAAAAAGATAAATCTATGTTTCTTCCAGCATGCTTTCGTATAGATCTGTTGATATCAGGAAAAGTCTTCAACTAGAAGAGCTGCTTGCTAGGGAACAACTGGAATACACCATAGAAGAGGAGGTGGCCAAACAGACCATACGCATGTGGCTGAAGAAGTGCTTGAAACGAATCAGAGCAGTAAGTCAAACTAAACCAGGATCTAGATGGTTGCAGAAATTGCACTGCTCAACAATGCTGGAATTTGCTCTCACTATGCTTCGTTTACTCTGGAGTCATGATAATATTTATGTGAAGAAGTATGTAGCAGTTGCTAACTCGGCAAAAAAAAAATAAAAAAGTATGTTACAACTCAATTGAAAGCACTACAAAAATAAGCATCTTTTGAAGACTAAAACTGTCTTCCTGCCAAAAAATTTATCTGTCTTTTCAATTTAGGAGTAAGATGCATGTGCAGAGATCAAAGGAATAAAGGAAAAACAATGTAATTTGATGAAACCCCACAGGCCTAATCCTTCCTTATAAAATCTAATAGCATAATTTCCTTGTCTCTACTAGCAGAAGATACCATGATCAGTCACCAGCAGACGACTCTTCAAACAGAACCTTTATAAGATAAATCATTTGAATGAGCCATTACAGTAACTGTGTGTGCAGATGAGCGGTGTGTACCCACAAATCAGGCAGATGAACCATGGCCCACAGTAGCTGTGTCTTTATAAGTAAATTAAGAAGGGCCAAGGCATGGGCTCAGGACTGGGCTGGGCTCACTCATATTCATCAGCACGTCCTTTGGCACAGTTTTGGCCTGTGCATACTCGTGGTCTCCCAGACCACTCCTGTAGGACCGTCACTGCCCTCCAGGTGCAGGTCAGGGAGAGACTGCTCCCAGGAGGCAGTAGTTAAAGCTGTCTTGTGTGGCAGAGGAGAGATTATCTAGATCAAGCAAGTCCTGGCCTGTCACTTGGCTTCAGCACTGCAGGAAATTCCAGTCTGCTTAATTCACTGGACAGACATAGCCAGTGCTTCTGCATTCTGTTTTGCAGTGTTTCTGATCATCAGAAATATTTTTGCCTTTGCTCAGGGTAGCTACAATATACACAGATCAAAGTCTGTCTTGAATGAAATTTATATTAAATTTTTTCAGGAAATTTCAATTGGATTTTGCAGCTATTCTTCTCTTTTCTTCCAAAACCAACTCTTACTTTATATCAAAAAGTCACAGCCTGGTTGCCTTGATGACTGATTTTTCAGTTACTGTAAGACTGGATCCTTTCGATGCATATATTTTTATTTTTCATAAAACCTTACGTCTTGTATGTGGAGGTTTTCCACAGAGAGTTGTGATCATGGAATCTCCTTTTTCTGTTTGTAAATTTCTAAAAAAAACGTAACTGGACAATTTGAATGTCCAGCTGATACATTAATGTTCAGGGCATATTCAGATAGATAGTTTCATTTTGATCTCATCTCTGTAATGGCAGTAAATTTAATCTCAGCTCTCAGTTCTGGGTTTGTTCAGCTCTGTTGTTCATTTCATGATACTGAATTACATTATGTTAAAGTAAATATGCTATTCATTTCACTCTAATAGTATGGTTCAGATCATTTCACATTATACGAACCTTTTATAAACTGAATGTAATTATGGAAGTTAATATATATTTTCAAATTCTCTTGTTAGTCTCTAGGTATCTCTAGAGGAAGCATGTGAAAACTACCCAGGAAAGTGAAACCTTTCCTAAGGGTTGTTTATTTTAATTTAAAAGCAAATTAGATTGTAAGATCATAATGATAGTGGGTTTGTTTTTCTATTTGTACTGTAAGTCTATACTCAGTCCCAACATTTCCCCAACTGTTTTATTCAGTCTTACTGACAGCCTGTTCCAAAGCCCATGAAAGAAATCAGGATTATTTCATTGCCTTCATGTAATAATGAATCTCAACCAATTTACTTGTTTCTTGTTCTTTGCAAGAACTTTTAATTCATACATTTAAAAATTTATATATTAAACTCTAGATTTAAACCAACAATTAGGCAACCAACCTTCCACTTAATATAGTTTATAAATTTCATCCTCTATTTTTTACATAAGAGTTAGACGTATGCTGGAAGTCCCTTTATTTAAATAGCAACCATCTGATATATATAGCTTTATCAGTCTTGCTGGTATACACATCTGGTATTCACTCTTTGATTAAATACTAGAAGGCTTTAAAAAAAAACAAACTAAACACTGTGACACACCCAATGAGAACATTTTTGTTGTCACTTATTGTACTTTGGTAGAAACAACAGCAGTCATGCAGCATTATCCACAGTCTACGAGAGAGTCAACAGCAGGAGTTGAGCCGATTTCTGAATCCTCCCAGCATTGAGACAACTCAGCCAAGTGAAGATATGAATGCTATTAATCAGGATAACAGTGCACAGCCAGAGGTATGTTAACCACAAGAGTATCAGCTATTCAGGACATCTTCCATGTTTCTCATTTATTCTTTTATAAACACAATTTTTACCAGAAAAGTTGAAACAAATATCTTCTCTTGCTTCAGTTTTTGCCTTCAGATGTAAAGGCAAGGTGACCTAAGGCAGTAATTCCCCAGCTTAGTTAGCTCTCTTGCACTATAAAGCGCAAACTCAGCTATACAACTCTGGCAGCACCAGCTTTCAGCTCTAGCATGAGCTGTGTACAGGCTCAGAGATGTGTAGTTTTCCTGTTCAAGCATTCTGAAGTAGTTTTTACGCTAAGAGTGATAAGGTGGGGCATACTGGGTCCTGTGAGTAGGAGTCCTGGGCTCTTTCAGGGTGGGGAATGGTAAAGGAACAACGTGAGCACTCAACTGTAGAAAGCTGAGAACAATTTTGTACCCTTCTGTGGAACTGTATAGTGGAATTGAGCCCAAATGGTCTTTTTTCTTTTTCTTTTTTTTTTCTTTTTCCTATTAGTTGTAGGCTTCTGGGGCAGTAAAGAATAGACACCACGCTGCCTTAAAAATTGGGAATATATTTTGTGTGCGTTCATATATAAAGCTCAGAGATAAAATAGAAAGATAAACCTGCTTACAGTTATCCACATGCAATGGGTAACTATGCCTGAGATTCTTTTTTACTCTGTTCAGACAAGTAGCCAGCAGCAACTCCTTAGCCCAACACTTTCAGACAGAGGTGGCTATCGACAAGACTCTGCAGATGCTGGGAAACCTCAGCGGAAATTTGGACAATGGCGTTTGCCATCAGGTAAGTGCAAAATGTTTATCAGCATCGTCCCCACATTCCAAATCACTGCTGTACAATAACAAGGCTGTGAGAGGCTTCATGATTCACAGTCTACTTCACACCTGCTCTTTGCCCCCACATCAGAGTTTTTCTTCCCTCATGCATACAGCCATCTCTCCCTTTCCTCCCAGTTCTGAAAGTTTGGAAGATGGACTCAAGCATTATCATGTGCAGGTTCTTATGTTTTTTTTAATTTTTTATACATTTACTTAAGAGCTTTATATGGGGGGCTATGTCATCCCATATGTTTTGGTAGCACCTCATGCATTTAGAGTTTTTTATCATATACAGCACAGTGAAAATGAATAAAGTTTTTCCGAAGAACAGTAATAAATTCTGAGTGCCTAAGCATACCAAGTGTATGGTTTATATTTTACACCACAATAATACATTTTTCTATCTTCAATTCAGCCAAGAATTGGCCAGGTATACAATCAATTTCCAGTTTATTTTTTCACAGATGGGAAACGTCCTCAAGTTATTCTAGTAAATACAGTCCACGAGAAAAGGAAGCCTCGACTATGCATTATAAGAGAGTGTTTGTAGGAGTGTAAGAGAGGTGCACAGGCCTTATTAAGTCTTCATCTCAAGAGCACTCACCACCACCTGACATATTCTCTCTTAAAGTGCATATTGACTGCTGCTGCCTGCCACACTTATGACCAGCCAGATAGGTGTCTGCACAACAAACTGCTTTCTGCTGCCATCAGTCAGTCCTATTCTGAGACAAAGGACCACCTTCAAAGGCCACTAATCTTATCTAGGTGGAAGTAGAAGAGATGGTCACGCTATGAGTACCATCAACCCTACTTTTGTGACCAGAGTACTTGTCCAAGAAATAGGGCAGCCTAATAGAGAGCTTTCAGTCCATGTTTGCCACTTAAATGTCACTGAGCAACAAAGATCAACATTTTGTCAGAACAGAGAGAAAGAGTAAAAGAGAACGCATGGTAGGGATGAATCATTATATTGTAGCCAACTGGATAGGTTTTTCAAGTGAGAATGAGGAGTTCAGGGTTTCCTTTATTAGCACTGATCTCAAACATGTCACTGTTGGATGCTTCTTACTGAACAGTCTCAAAAAAGGAGCTTCACCTCCACGCACAGTACCACCCCGCAGATCTTATGTACTCTGCCTCCAATTCAACAAATACATGTATTTAATGTCATAAATAGCATCATTAAGATAAATTATGGTCCACTTCATTTAACACCATAATTAAATGTCACTTTCTAGGTGTAGCTGCCAACTTTAAATGCGCTTTTCTTTCCCTTTTTCTGGAACTTAACATTTTCACCATTTTGCCAGTAGGTCAGCTCTCGTAAGTACTGTCTAAACCATTTAAATTGCAATTAGCCAGTTAGGAAAAGAACTATTGCATCAGCTATCATAGAATCATAGAATCACTAGGTTGGAAAGGACCCACTGGATCATCAAGTCCCACCATTCCCAACAATCACTAAACCATGCCCCTCAGCACCTCATCCACCTGTCTTTTAAACACCTCCAGGGAAGGTGACTCAACTACCTCCCTGGGCAATCCCAGCAGAAAGAAATTAAGGACTTCTAAATTAAACTCCTTTACCAGCAGAGTAGTGGAAGTGGAGTGAACAACTGGAGCTGAAAAAAAAAACCATTAAAACAGAACCCTGCTCTCTCTGCACTGAATCAGTTTAAAGATGCCCCAGTCCCGCTAGTTCTGTATGCCTGAATTCTAAGCAAACATGTTCAAGAAGCAGGTCTCTAATATAGAACTTTCTTTTTTATTTCATAGCCCCCAAACCAATAAGCCATTCAGTGTCTTCAGTCAACCTCCGCTTTGGTGGACGTTCAACTATGAAATCTGTTGTATGCAAAATGAATCCCATGTCTGATGCTGCTTCTTGTGGATCAGAAGTCAAGAAATGGTGGACAAGACAATTAACCGTGGAGAGTGATGAGAGTGGAGAGGACCTTCTTGATATCTAAGAGAAGTTTTAAGTCATACTGCAACAACAACCACTTCAAGTACAATCTAATTTTCTCTGTTTAGAATTGAAGATGCTATGTGATGTACGATTTCTTTAAAATCAATGTCATAATTTTTTTCAAATGCTTATCCTTATGCCGTGTGAAGCATTGCACACACCTACAAGTTAGAATTCATCTCTACAGGTAACTAACTTTAAGAAACCTGTATACCATAGCAGCACTAACAAAGCCAGAGAAACTATACTGCCTTTAGCAGAGTTGAAAGATTTCCTATGTTCTGTAGCTGTATAATGAAAATATATTTTGATATACAGACCTCTGTTTTTTTCTTCAGCCTATACCATAGTTTAAAGTGACAACACTTTGCAATTTACAGTACAGGGTTATTTCTTTTTGTGTTTTCCCTCAGTTCTTATTTAGTAACATTTCTTTAGAAAGATTTTATTACTCACAAATGACCTGAAGAGGTCAGCACTGACTTCATGATCAAGGGAAGTATTTTTACAAAGTATAGAGTCTGAATTACAAATCTAAGCTTTTTCTGGACCTTTTTTTAAAATATGCAAGATACAGGATAACTCATTTTAAAATCAGAAGGGGAAAGTTTGGCTTTTAAAATGTAAATATCTTTGGATTTACGTTAATTATGCATAGAGCTTGATTTTCATAGAGAAAACAGGGAAAAAAAAAAGAAAAAAAAAAGACATGAAAACTGTGCATTTAAGCATCTAGCAAAAGACCTCTATGGGAAAAACATGATTTATACTTCATTTTCAGAATATACTGGTTACATATACTCATGGTGTCATTGTTCTCCTGTTAACTGGTGCCATTTCTTTGTGTAGTCATAAGATAACTTTCTTCTTGTCTGTGTGATAAAAATTAGCATGTTGGGGGTTCTAATTACTGAGTAGTATTGTAGGCCTTTTAAAACACATTTCAGTTTTGCCCATATAGGTAAAAGTGCATTTTACTTACCCATGTTACTACTTATGATACAGCCCTCCAAAGCTAAGGCATGAACTCTGCTCTGGGTAAGTACCTTTGTCTCTTTTATCCCAATGCATCATATTTTGACGTGTTAGCCTTCCTTTGTTTTATGAAGGGCCAGTAGTGCTACATTGTTGCTGGTGAAAAAGCAGCCATCCCTTTCATAAAAGTTTTTGCAGTGAAAGGCCAATGCTATACAGAGGCAGAGGTGGAAAAGAAAAGCCGCAAAACACAGCAGAGTTTGTTAATTTCAGGGTTTAAGACTGACTAAAAATGTGGGGTAAAAATGTGCCCTTCCCTCAAGTAAGACCTAAGAGGTTGCAGATTTAGTTGCTTAGCCCCTGACTGGGTTTTTTAGCATAGCTGGGACCTTTCTGTTACCATTGTTTCCTATGGAAATGATAGGTTGCTCTAACATGGCCTGATGGGACAGCTTATAAGAGGTTCACAGTTAACGTACATCAAAACTTAAAAAATATATCCTTTAAAAAGCAGTCAAAAGCCAGTGCTTTGCGATGTTTTCTGGCCAAAATATTGGCATAGAGTGGTCAGAATACAGCATCGTTTTCACAGATGCCTTCACCATAAATGCAAAATTAGTTTAGGCCATAAAATACAGTTTTCTTGGCATCTATCAATGTTTTGTTCCTTATGTATGGTTGAACATGGTTTAGATATTTTTGTTAAATAGTCATATTGAATACATCTGTATTTTGTGGTTTCTTTGTGTGTTTTGGGGTATATTTAAGTTTAAATTTACTCAACTGTAACTCTATAATAACAGAACATGTGCATTCTCGTGTTTACTAGATTATGAACCATCAACAAAACTTCATATGCAAATCCATTATTTTGTGTTCTGTCTTGTGCTTGTTTAAGTTGAGCCTTTGTATATATGACAAAAAGATAAATATAGGATTTATAAATATAGTATCTTTGAAAGTTCAATAATATATTGAACTTCACATCTTTCTGAATCATTCTTGCTGCAAGTCTTCTTTTTAAAAAAAAAAAATCTGGCAAACATTTTTTTCCTTGCCTTACAGTACTCTGTCAATAAAGTGAGTTGCTTTAAGCAATATTCCTTCCTCTGGTTTTCATTCTAACTGCATTCAGTCTTTCTGGCTCCTGAGTGATAATGCTGTATAGTGGCTAGGTGTGTGGTTTGTACAGGATTATTTAAAGAGATGCTTTCAAACTCTTCTAATTAGAGAGCCTTTGGGTTTTTGGTGAGAAGTCCAGCAACAGACCTCATCAGTACAGTCACAAGGAATCTCATTCAAACAAATGGGACAAAATAGGACTATTTATTGTTTATTTTTGCTTAATCCAATTTCTTTGTTTGCTTTAGAGCCTGGATGGGAATATATATGTGTGTGTGTGCATGTGTGTATGCATGATAGGGGAAACTCTGTCATGGAATCATCGTAATGGTTTCATACACTGCCTTCCAGTATTGTCCAAAACACTGGAGATCCCTGGGTCATTTGTGTCAGCTAGTAAGCTGGTTCTAAGAAATCAGTGCTCATCTGCTTATTCCCCCATTTTATGTTTGCAGATATAGGAAGAGACATGGAGTTACAAAAATACAAAAATGATATATGCTAGAGCACCCAGATGATGAGGTTAAGGTGAAAACCTCCTTAGTAGGGCACCCACAATATAACTAAACAAAGTAATAACCTGCAGCAGAGCAACGAATTCACATTTGCGCATGATGGTGAAGAAGCAGAGAGGAGAGTTAAGGAATGACTGAAGTTCAAACCACCTCCACAAACAATGGAGAGACACAAAGAGGACATAGTGCATCAGGGAATCAGAGTCAGTTCAGACAGCCTGAGAGACAAGTTCAAACAAAACCAGACCCTAGACAGCGGTAAACAAAAAAATGCCAGGGAGTATTACTACCTGCGTTGCTCTTGGCTCCTGGCATTATATACAGAGTTATCCTATGGAAATTGAAAGAAGAAAGTGTTTAGACTCTTTTTCATCCACTAAGAGAGTCGTGTTCCATAGGAAGCAAGTTGTAAAAGTCCTCATGGCTTAGGTGGGCATGTTGTCAGTGCTAAAAGCTAGTTTGTGGGAAGTCTGAGGCCACGCAGCAAAGATGTATTGCAATATCATTCCAAAGTCAGGTCAGATTTCAGCCAATCACTTTTGTACTGAAGAAATTAATAACCTGAAGCCTTTCCCTACTGGAAGATATCCAATTGAATTAAGAGCTAAAAACATGAAGTACACTTTTATCTGGCAAGCTGATAATACTGCCATTGTTTTATTGAATGAGGGCCAATCAGGATTAAACATCTTCAAACTAACATTACGTTCAGTATTGTCTGCGATCAAAGACCAGCGTCACAGCTTCTGAGAAGCCAAAGAAGACTTAGATGCCAAAAGCAAGTGATTGACTTTGTGAGAATAATCATGTTTGTTCTCTTCTTTTATTCACAACATGCCCACAGCTCTTCTTGTTGTGCTGATTAGGATGTCCATGAATAACTGAAGCATAAGAATTCACACTTGTTCTAACAGTACATTTGGAGCCCCAGCAAGGAAGATGTGTGCTAAAATTCCCATCCAAGAATGCACACTCCTCCTGTAACATTTCCACAATTAAAAAAAAACACTGTCCTGAATTGTCAACCAGAATTAACAATAGGATTATTTCAGTCTCCCCAAATTTAGTTTTAGGAGGCTAAATTCATTCATTCTGTTGAAGACAGTTAAATCACACTGTGGATGAACTTGCCACAATGCATTGGCTGATGCTGGGAAGTTGGCCACCCTAGTTTGTTCGATTGCTCTGCAACACAAGGGGAGCCTCACTAGAATTCAATTAACCTTCATCTTCATCCCAGGGGCACTAGTGTCAAACCCCATTAGCAGCTATTGGCCATTGTTCTCAAAGAAGAAACTCTGAGCACGAAGTTATTAACCCATCAGTGAGTTAAGTGTACAGGCAGTGGCATTTTATCCCCTTTCCACAGGTTCCTGTCTCAGATACTTATTCCAGTACACTTACAGTTTTCATACTTTTACCTGATGTGCATATCTGTGCTAGGGAGTTTGGGGAGTTTTTGTGTTTTGACTCTTCTTTTTAGTTTAAAGTGTCATCAAAACTATTTTGCTGTGTTTGACTTAAAATTGTCAATACTTTGGTCAACAAAAACCTGATTTTCCCTATAAACTTTTGTCATGAACAAAAATTCATCCAGATTTCTTTTTTGTTAAGTTCACCAGGAAAAAAGTTCATCCTGATGTAGAAAAACTGACATGAGCTGGCAGTGTACACTTGCAGGCCAAAAGGCCAGCTCTATCCTGGGCTGCATAAAAAGTAGTGTGACCAGCAGGTTGAGGGAGGTGATTCTGCTTCCCTACTCTGCTCTGCTGAGACCCTGCCTGGAGTACTGCATTCAGTTCTGGAGTCCTCAGCACAGAAAGGACATGGACCTGTTGGAGCAGGTCCAGAGGAGGGCCACAAAAATTGCTGGAGGGATGGAACACCTCTCCTGTGAAGAAAGGCTGAGAGAATTGATGTTATTTAGCCTGTAGAAGAGAAGACTCCAGGCAGACCTTATTGCAGCCTTTCAGCCTATAAAGGGGTCCTACAAGAAAGGCAGAGACTTTTTACCAAGGCCTGTAGTGGCAAGAAAAGGGTTAATGGTTTTAAACTGAACAAGGAATAAATTTTTTATGATGAGGGTGGTGGGGGACTGGAACAGGCTGCCTAGAATAGTTGTGGATGCCTCATCTCTGGAAGCATTCCAGATGAGGCTGAATGGGGCTTTGAGCAAACCAATCTAGTGAAAGATGTCCCTGTCCATGGCAAAGGGATGACTAGACGACCTTGGAAGGTTCCTTCCAACCCAAACCATTGTGTGATTCCTGTAGATTTTTGTGTCTGGCAACAGAACAACATCAGATGGAAAAATGTCATGCAGGGAAAAAGAGGATCGCTACCTTTGTTACCAGTGTGTTAAAAACTGCAGAACAATGAACATTTTGCTCTATTTGCTGAAACTGATTCAGCCAACATTGTTTGCTGGCATCAGTGTGGGTCTTCTTCCCATGCACTTCAAGTATTTCAAAAACAAAACATCACCAAAGAAAAAAAGCTAATCACTTTCCCAAGTTCCTCCTTAGCTGCCTGACAAATCTTGCAGTGTGACCACAGTGGTCTTTTGCAGTGACCCTGTAGACACTGCTGGACCTGGCCACCCTGCTGTTGGAGACAGCCATCTCCTCATCAAAGCTGATACATGCTAATAGGTGCCTTTGTCCTCCATGGCAAAACCTGGCTTTTCCACCACACCCACTCTGAAGGGGACTTAAAGCTCTACCAAGGTCAGCAGAGGCTGAGCAGGTGCACGGTCCCTCAGGTTGCTCTGCGAGGAGAGGGACACCTCTGGCACTGCCGTGCCAGCCGACAGGTGCAGCAAGGCTTGTCTAAGCTTTTCTGTCAAAACTTTAAGACTGGTGATGTTCTGCAGCCACTGCTGAGATTATGATCCAGTGGTTTAGCTGCTGTGAATAAGAAGGTCTCATATGCAGCTGCTCGTAGCCAGCTCCAGCTCTTCCACCAGAAAGTATGATCCTCTGAACTTGGCTGGTTTAACTCTTCACCCAATTACATCTCTTTCTGAGCCCTGCAAGATACTCCAGGTTTAAATATTCAGGAATTAAAACCTTCATCTTAATTGGATCGGCAACAGCAAAAATATTTCCTTGGCCTGTAGATGTATTTCAACTTTATATGTGTTCATCAATTCACCCTGTATCTGTAAGGGCTTGTCTACATTAAGAAGCTGCACCATCTTAAATTTAACCTGTTGTTGCAAATTGATTTCTCTAAATCAGTTTGAATACCTGTGGAAATACTTATTTCAGTTTAAAGATTTTTTTCTATTGATCTGTGTTAAAACCCAAATAACCTTGGTTTAATCTAATGGCAAGAGTTCTCCCACAGGTCTACACATCAGCCGTCTTAATTGTTTTTAAAACCCAGCCTTTAATTATATGGATGTAACTCCTTTGCATAGAGGAGGCCTTTCTTGTGAACTGTGGGAGCAGCTGCAATGTTTAATAAAAACAGTCTCAAGAGCAGCATGTAGCCCATTTCCTGAGCAGCCATGCTGTGACTCTGCCATGGGCCACTCCAACCACTTTGCCCCAAGACATTGTTGGGCAGTTTGGTGTAATTTAAACTAGAAACTATTCCCCAGGAGACATTTCAGATGAGACTGTGCCAGGCATGACTCCGTCTGCCTTGTGCAGCCCTCACATACAATGTGAGCAGCTTTGTAGCCCGGAGTGTCCCTACAGGTTCCCCCTGCCATGCCACAGAGTATGCAGGACATCCTCTCACTTTCTCTGTGTGGCTGGTGCAACACACCCCCTGTCTTATTCCAGACAACTGAGCAAAAGAAAATACACAAAATGAATAGGGTGAATGTTCGCTAGGTCCATATAAGCACTAAAGGGGACTTAGGGTATGTCCTGTGGATGTGACGGGGCTTCTGCCAAGGGTCTCACCCTGTGCAGTGTGGCCGTACAGCTACTGCCACACAGCCCTGTCTCTCTCTTGCTTTGCTTTTAGACACAGTCAGCTTCTTAGTCTTTGATTGCTTTTACAAAGACTTTCTTCTTTCAAGAAGTTCTTGGTAGGAAAATGTTTTGGTGTGCTCTGTAAGACTGGTTTCTGAACCAATCTAGCAACAAAGTTTCATTTTAATATATGTCCGGTCATCCACAGTTGTAATCAAACATTATATTCTCCCTGAGCCAGGCACTCAGAAATGCCAAAGATGGGACATTTCAACTTTTTGCAATAGAAGAACTTTCTACTAAGGCATCACAGACCTGTGGCAAATTTAATCTCTTTTTTAACACTAGAGGGCTAGCGTTACTTTAAATTGACTGCACACACAAACAAGATTAGCAGGTTGATCATCTTTGTGGAAGAAATTTAATAGGTTTTTTTTTTTCTGCTTTGTAGAGTATTTAGATACCACAGTGACAAGAAAATTCCAGCATCATTATATGACAAGGGACATTTCCTTAACCTTGTAGTCCTCACCAAGGAACTGTTTTATTTTGTTTGTGGAAACATGACTTTTTTGGAAACTAATGATATTTGTATTCCCACTTGTACACAATGTGTGCAGAAGTTGTAACAGAAGACTGAGAAGATCTTTGTCTCCAATGATTGTGGTATTTGCATGTCATCTAGAATACACCTTGTATTTGCATTTCAGTTCCAAGGAAAACACAGGAGTTGCATCATTTTCAAAATCTAGCACCTACAGTTGAAGAAACAAATCTTAGGCCACAAACCAAATGCACATTTTATTTCTTGGACAAAGAAATTGTGCTCAATAATTTGACACCTGCTTTTTATGATGCTGGCTTTTCATTTCTGAGTTTTCTTTCCCAGACTGTAAGCATCTATGCATGTTCACTTACAATCTATGGTTAGATTATAAATACTGTTATAGATGATATTTGTTGATGGATAGTTAATCATTTAAAGAAATATTTGAAACTGCAGCTTTATTTCTGCGCTTTATCATGAAAAACAGGGAGTGCTTGGGGTTATTTTTTCATTACACTTTTTACAGTAAGAGGAGGAGGGAAGAAAAAGCATGGGGTGCTGCACAATGTCCACTGAAGGCAGCATGAAGTTTCCCTTTGGCGGCAGTGAGCCTGAGGTGAATGGGCACTTTAAGATGATGTGGTTTATTTCCATTTCAGGTCCCCACATGTGCACCATATCCAGCTGTGACAGTGACAGTTGTGGTCCACCCACATTCAGTTACATTCCCACATCTTTGATTAACATTACTGGCTACACTAGTTTTTCGGTGCTGCACCCTTAAGTCTTCATCTAACATGAACCACAAGACTTTATGCCCTATTGAACTATTGGCTGAGTAAGATGTTTCACCAAGGGATTAGTTGACTTGAATTGTGTATGAATTTCATTTAAAATCTTCAGCACGTCTGAAACATGCTGCAAGTGCACTGATAAGCAGTGTCTAAGAACTGTCACACAACCTGTGAGCATGCAATGTACTGCTGCCTTACAGCAAGGACACGTCTGCTGTTGTGACAGCCTGTTGCATTTAGCATTAGCATTAAACACTGCCTGTATTTCTCAGCTTCTGTGTACTAAGAAGAGGGGTGAGAAATCTCCCAAGTGAGACTCCCAAGTGACAGGGGACAGGACAAGGGGGAATGGCCTCAAGCTCTGCCAGGGGAGGTTCAGGCTGGACATCAGAAAAAATTTTTCACGGAAAGGGCCATTGGGCACTGGCACAGGCTGCCCAGGGAGGTGGTTGAGTCGCCTTCCCTGGAGGTGTTTAAAAGATGGGTGGATGAGGTGCTGAGGGTCATGGTTTAGTGTTTGATAGGAATGGTTGGACTCGATGATCCTGTGGGTCTTTTTCAACCTAGTGATTCTGTGAATTGTCTTCCCTGTGTGCAGTGGGATACCTACCAGCAGAAAACATAATCTGGAGCCCAAATCAGAGTAAAAACCTTCCATTTCCACTGGTGTTTATCTGGGTGTGAGGATCTAAGGGTGAGCAGATGTGGAGGAAATACTAACAACTTATGTGATCATTCTGTTAATAAATATAAGCAAGCTGCTGTGAAGTTAGGGTTATGCAGTGGATAGAGGATTGGGGCAGCAAAGGTATGGTGGAAGGAGGAAAGCTGCGGTTTAGGGGGTCTGGATGTGTTTCCCTGTGCATCACTCCTTAGGTGAGTCCTGCTATGGCTGCAACTCCTGGCAAAGCTGTTTGATGGCCAGCAATAGAGGCAGAATGTATAATAAGATGCATAAAATCGTTTTTCAGGAAATCTATACAGCTTCACTGCAGACATGAGTTTTTGTCTCAAGAACTGAGTAGGCAAGACCTCACAGGAGTTTGCTGACATGCCATCACCACTGACTGCGAGCTAGCTGGCATGGGGCTAGTTTGCAAGGTGACAGGGTTGCCATGGTAGTGGTAGGTGCAGACATTAAGAGCGTGTTCAACACAAGGGGTGTTATGGTAGCAAGGCAGAGGTAGGGGTTATTTGTAAAGAACATGGGACCAGGCTGGGGCCACTGTCACACGTGGTAGAAATGGTGGGTTTACACACCAGCAGTGCAAGCCTGGGTAATCAGGGATAATGGTTGTCTCAAGTGTATTTCCAGTAGCTTCTGTTTAAAATTATGTGGAACAGCTCAGAAAGACAGGTCATGGCACTGTTTAGCACAGTGTTGTCCCCAAAGCTGAGGTGTGGAAATAAGAGGGAAACATATGTTCTTCAGGCAGGAGAAAAGCAACTTGCAAAGCTATATATTCTCTGTGCCAAGTCAGAGCTTTAATTGGCACAAAAATTATCTTTACTAACACCTGCAGGCAAGTGTATAGTACACTGCAAAATTAATACTCAGAAGACTGAATTCCTTAGAGCACAAAGGAAAAGCATTTTCTCTTGCAGATGACAGTATAGCATTGTATCTCAGGCTGCTTCAAAGCCAAGGGCTCTAGTGAAGCCAAAAACCAGAACCATGACACCCTGCTTTATTTCAGGTGTGAACCTCTTCAGTAAAATGCTGTCTCTCAAAGAAACCTGACTGAATCACAGAATCACAGAATCACAGAATAACCAGGTTGGAAGAGACCCACCGGATCATCGAGTCCAACCGTTCCTATCAAACACTAAACCATATCCCTCAGCACCTCGTCCACACGTGCCTTAAACACCTCCAGGGAAGGTGAATCAACCACCTCCCTGGGCAGCCTGTTCCAGTGCCCAATGACCCTTTCTGTAAAGAATTTTTTCCTAACGTCCAGCCTAAACCTCCCCTGGCAGAGCTTGAGGCCATTCCCTCATGTCCTGTCCCCTGTCACTTGGGAGAAGAGGCCAGCACCCTCCTCTCTACAACTTCCCTTCAGGTAGTTGTAGAGAGCAATGAGGTCTCCCCTCAGCCTCCTCTTCTCCAGGCTAAACAACCCCAGCTCTCTCAGCTGCTCCTCATAAGGCCTGTTCTCCAGCCCCCTCACCAGCTTTGTTGCTCTTCTCTGGACTCGCTCCAGAGCCTCAACATCCTTCTTGTGGTGAGGGGCCCAGAACTGAACACAGGATTCGAGGAGCGGTCTCACCAGTGCCGAGTACAGAGGGAGGATAACCTCCCTGGACCTACTGGTCACACCGTTTCTGATACAAGCCAAGATGCCATTGGCCTTCTTGGTCACCTGGGCACACTGCTGGCTCACGTTCAGTCGCTGTCAACCAACACCCCCAGGTCCCTCTCCTCCAGGCAGCTTTCTAGACAGACTTCTCCTAGTCTGTAGCACTGCATAGGGTTGTTGTACCCCAAGTGCAGGACCCGGCATTTGGCCTTGTTAAACCTCATGCCATTGGACTCTGCCCAGCGGTCCAGCCTGTTCAGATCCCTTTGCAGAGCTTCTCTACCCTCCAGCAGATCGACACTTACACCCAGCTTAGTGTCGTCCGCAAACTTGCTAAGGGTGCACTCGATGCCTTCATCCAGGTCATTGATAAAGACATTGAACAGGGCTGGACCCAGCACTGAGCCCTGGGGAACCCCACTTGTCACTGGCCTCCAGCTGGATTTCACACCATTTACCACCACTCTCTGGGCCCGGCCATCCAACCAGTTTTCCACCCAGGAGAGTGTGCGCCTGTCCAGGCCAGAGGCTGACAGGTTCTCAAGCAGAACGCTGTGAGAAACTGTGTCAAAGGCTTTACTGAAGTCCAGTCTGACTGCTGACTGAAGCCTGTCAGTATGAATGTTAGTCAGGTGAGAAGGAGAGATACATAAGCAGTGCTGGAAAAAAAGTGCTGGGACGTGTTGAGATAGTGAAAAAGAGAGTGAGGTTGGTCTCTGATGAGGTTTTTCTGTTGCAGAGCAATGGGTGGGAGGAGATGTTTTATAAAAGCATGAGCAGCTGCTCACTAACATGATGGCCTCCTAATTGAAGGTGCTTACTGCTTTCTTTTATAGGTGTCATAGATGCTTTTACTGTTTTTTCCTGCCGCATCCTGACAACGGGGCGGCCAAAAGGGATCTTTCATGTCCTTCACTTTTCCATAATCTCCCTTTTTGCAAGTGTTCATGGATGATGTTGACCCTGCAGGTAACTCATGTTACTGCTCTTCAGATGCTGGGTAACCCTCAAGTCTGTTTCACATCTGTGGCAAACCAGCATCCAGCGGAGTAAGTCACATGGGGTGGCTAAGACATCTCGTCTGCCACCCAACTCTTCACCAAGGGTCATCTCTGTTGCAGTTTGAATGCTTCAGGTTTTTCCTTCAGGCTGACCTATGCTGTGGTTTGAGGCCTGGGATGCTGAGGGACCAGTAGGATCTCAACAGCTGTGTCTTTCTTGTAATGAAGAGTTTGCTTCGTTCCTGAACTGAGATCATTTAGAAATTCCTAAAAGTGCGGCGTGTAAGGATGAGGCCCATCAGTAAGGATATGGATGTATTTTTCACTTTAATGCAGCACCCTAAGACCTCTAACTAATACCACAGCTTTGTTTTGCTAATATACTGCAGCACTGGCCATTGTTTCAGTTGAATACCCCATTCTAATGTAGTCAAGGTCACAAATCCAGCATTATCCAAAGTAGAACCAAAAAGCTGCATTGTTCCAGATGGATGAAAAATCCAGCACAAAAATAAGCACATCTCAGTAATAGGCAGCTTTAGGAGCCCTGATGCAGGACCTGTGAGGAAGCTGAGCCCAGCAGAGATTTCTCATTGTCTGACCATGGGCCGTTAAGGTGAAGTACAGCTTGTCCATGGCTCCAGAACGAAAAAAGTTTGTAAATTGTTCAAGTTTTTATTTTCTGTCTGCCTTTTGGGGCCCTTTTGCCTCACTGGGACCAAGGCAGGTTCAGAGTCCAGGCACGCTAAACTAGAAGTCTGATCCTGTTCAGATAAGAACTGCCCCATGCCTTGTGTGGATACTTGGTGCTTGAGTAGTTACATAGACCTGTAACACCAAGAAATGCATAGTGAGACCTCTCATGTGGGCATATGGGGGAGTGTTAGCAGGTCTGAGCACAAAGGGAAACATAATTTGAGGGAAGAAAACCACTTGCAATTGTCGAAACCAGATATATCAAATGTATTTTATAAAATAGTGTCTTAGACTTAAGGGAAGAGTCATTCGGTCACTTAAAACATTCACAAAGAAGGATGCTCAGTTCCTGGAGAATTACTTCTGTAAACCATAGGGAACTGTGTATAGCTTTACTTCTTTTTCCTGAAACATGCCACACTACAGCTTTCTAGCAGTAAAAGTTACCAGGAGGGAGGGCTCCTGGAAATGCTTGTGTTTTGTATTTCTTTCTTCTATTTTTTTTTTTTTAATTGTCACTTCATACT
This sequence comes from Phaenicophaeus curvirostris, assembly GCF_032191515.1. Taxonomy (NCBI): domain Eukaryota; kingdom Metazoa; phylum Chordata; class Aves; order Cuculiformes; family Cuculidae; genus Phaenicophaeus; species Phaenicophaeus curvirostris. The sequence continues at coordinate 159,073,199 of NC_091392.1, read as the reverse complement.
GAGGAACAACACCACAGACCAGAGCACCTGTGCTAGGGTGGATTTGAGGGCAGCCACGCCAGTGGCTGGGGACTCGGCACAAACAGCTGCCTGCCGCCTGGGGAGTGGATGAGTGGCAGCTCTGCCTTTCGTGAGAGGGTGCCAGGCAGGGGGTGTACCCCCGGGACTGCACCTCAGAGCCCTTTTCAGGAGCTGTCTGGACTCTGCCCAGCTCCAGCTGGCACAGAATTACTCAGGACCTAATTACAACAACCTGGTGACAGCCCAGAGAGAGGAGTCTCTCATTAAATGTGATGGTCCGGATGCCATTGCTGGCACTGGAAACTCTTAAACAGTTATTGGTGGAAATGGCGAGTGCATACCAAGGGAAAGATCACTCTATAAAAGCTATTTCTTACATTCTTCCTCTGAGCACATGTTATTACTCTCTGCCAAAGACAGGATATTGTATCCTTAGCTTGGCTCAGTGCAGCCAAACTTCTGGTTTTATGGTTAAGTCTGTAACAGCAGCTACAAGAAAAACTTTAAAATACTTGAGTAGAAAAAAAAAAATCCTTTAATAGTATTCATGCCCTTTTTTTGGCTCCTGGCATATTCAGCAGTACAAGGGGGATTTGTCAGCATTCATCAGCACAGTCCCGCTAGCAGTATTTGCTTTCTCTTTCCGTTATACTATAATAACATTAAATATATGTAATATTTATATATATTGAAATACTATGTAAAGTAGAAGACAAGCTTTTTCTGATACTGTTAGTTGTACTGTGGTGAACAATAGCTCTAACATTGTGTGGCACATAGTGGGAAAGCTTTTAGCCTTTTTACTTTAAAGAAATGGAATAAAGAACAGGTGGAGCCACTAGAAATCTGTCTGACCTAAACATAAAGTAAATGGCCTAAAAGAGCTGCACTCCACCCAGGGACCTTTAACAAGGCCTATTCAGGGACTGAATATGTGGCCTGCTGATTTCAGGCACATACTTTTCCTTCCCTTTTTTCACCTTGCTTTGCAAGCTTTAGAAGCCAGTTCCTATGAAGCTGATTTGGTGATTTGGGGAGCCGTTGTTGGCTCATTGTTGGCCAAACAGGGGAGCAGCAGCAAGTCTCTCCTTGCATTTGGTTGAGCTATGAAATTCTCACATTTCATGTCCATTAGATACAGCATCTCCCTCCAGGCCACCACCAACACAAACGGACTTTTGTTCATCCCTCCCAAACATCTTCATACCTGGTGTGTCTTAGGGCTTATCGAAGCACATGCAGTTGATTTCTCCCAAGTTGAATTCTTCTAGCTTTAGTGTCCCAATCCTCCTCTCACTTGAAATGTGTGCTGTTCTGAGGCACCCTTTCAGTGCTTGCATCCCCTTGGACATGGTGTTTCCAGAAGCAGCAAATTTTGTGACCTCAGCAGTAACAGGGCTAGAGCTTCTCTGGCAGGAGTTCCTGCAGGACTGGGAAGCCTTCACTACATTGACTTGTAATTAGCATTTCATTTGTAGTGTCACAAATAATTAAAAATTACCTGAAGCCACTCCAGCAATTTTTTAATTGATACTCTTCTCCTGTGAATCTTGATCAGTAACAATAGACAAAACAACAGTACAGCAGAAAACCAGATTTTAATTAATTTTTTATGATTTTACAGTGCTGTTTCCTACTGATGTGTAGCACTGCAGGACCTAAGCATAAATGCAGTATGAGCCACCAAACAGGAAAACCCTGACCACCTGTTCTTTTCCTGAGACAAATGATGAAAAATTTTAATTAAAACTAACTTTAAAGTAGTCTTAACTTAAAATTGCTCTGACTTTGCAAAGTAAAGCCCTTCAGGCTCCAAATAATAATTATTTTAGCATCTTCTTTTTTTCAGAGAAAGCTTACCTCACTAAGAATGGTCCTTTTTTCCATATTTACCTTGGAGCCACACAAAATTTCTTTCTGTTTGACAGCTCCAGCTAAGCTCAGGTCTCCTTGATGCTCTAAAAATATGCAGAAAGAGGCAGTCTGCCTGAAGGACTTTAAGGTCCAGAATCTTTAAGGTCTAGTGGATAAAAGCTTGGGGCTACACTGTTACGGACATTGAGAGCCTCGACTCCAGCAGGAACTGAGTATTTTTGAAATGCTGTTGTAGAGAAATGCCTGTCCTGTGGCACAAAGCTGTCATGCAGCCAGTTGTTGGGGAAAGTTCTTGCCAACTCTGCCTGCGTAAGGCAGTGCTGCAGATCTCATATGCCCATGACACCTGCACCTTGCTCCCTAATACTTCTGCAGCTGCCCCTCAGCACCCTGTCATCTGGGATCTCCCCAGGAACTGGGTTTTAGGATACTGTAGGAGAACTTGCCTATTTTTCCCAAATCCCAGAAGTGCTCCAGCCCTGTCAAAATGTTTTGGTGATGCTTCCAGCTTCATAGGTGCCTTGCTCCCATCTCCTCTAACAGAAGACCTGCTGTTCCTACTTTCAACTAATATTGCATTTTACCAAAACTGGCTTCTTCTGAAGCACTGAGAGACAACTCAGCACTGGCTCCTGAGTTATGGAAAGTGGTAAGACTGGGAAAAGCTTTCATTTACAGTAATCTGGAGGTATCTGTCTATGGATGTGGCTGTATAGTCACCAAGGATTGTCCCCTTGTAGCGTGCACTTTATGGGGCTAAACCTGACACAGCTCGGTGGGACGAGGGTCTCTTCTTAACAGACGATGCTACCATCGAGTAGGAGACTTACCCAGGTGCTTCCTACTCCACATACCTCTGCCACTAGGGCTCTGCCTCCCATGTCATTCCACAGATGGAAATATCTGAGGTCTTTCACACAGCCTTACATTCAAAAGAAGCTCAGCTTGAGCCCATAATCTCACAATAGCCAAATACCATGTTGCCTTCTCCATTAAGCAACAGCCCAAAGGGATACACTTATAATAGGATCCCATGTGGAAGTATGAGTCTACTGTGCGAGTCCAGCCATGGGCTCCATGCAAAATATATATAAACAACATGAGACATCTTATAAGATGCCCATCAGTGATACGCAGTGATACGCAACCTGAAACATGACAGCTTAATCAGCTCCTGAACACCAGAAAGAGAACTGCCTTGCACACATGCGTAAAAACTGTCCTGTAATTAAAACTAGAGTTCCATCTCAAGTGAGGCATTCCTCAAAAACAAAGTCCTGTCACTACATGTCCCACCATATGAATCTGAAATGGTAGGAAACAGCCTTCAGTAGGAACATCCCCTGATTTTACTGTATGCACTTATATAAAACTATTTATCAGCCCAATTGCTTACTTATCCAGCCCAAGCTGATAAATTATCTGCATATGTAAATCTATTTCTGGATTTCTGCTCACTCTTTTTGTTCTAGTTTCACATCCACGGACAACTACATTTTAAAATCAGATCTTAAACTATAAAGGTTATTAATTTCCAGAATCTCCCATCCCTGAGCAGTCTTATAAGGTCCCTGACTATCACCAGCAGCTTATGTTTCATTCTCATAATGCTGGCATGTAAGTTTATTCAAAGACCCCTGAAGAACTAAAAGCTTGTTGCAATCATAAATTTCCCAGAATATATGCCAGAGGCATAACATGCTCCCAGCTCTCTGAAAGTCACCAGTGAAATCTGAGAAGGCAATGTTTAAACAAGATCTGACAGTGAACATTTGCACTTCATACAAATATAGTAACAGAAATCAAAAAAAAAGGGGAAAAAAAAAGAAACAAAGACAAACAACTCAAAATTTGAGTTTCTTCAGTTTCTTGATGTGGTGTGGAAAGCTTATGATATAAAAACTATAGAGGATTTTCTCCTCAGAGACAGCAAGTTGACTCATTAGCCTTAGGTAGGAAAACTGTTGAAGAGGGCTAACTGCTTGTTAGGCAAACACAGGCAAAACTGGGTGCTGTAAGCTGAAATCCAGGATAATTAAATTCTGGAAATGAATTCAATATGGGGAGAGCACATCTGTGAAGGCATCGCCAGGTTTATATTAGTTTGGAAGGAGCAGCAGCAGCAGCTTCAGAACTTCTCTAGAAGTGACAATAAGAAATTGTGATTTAACTTCGACATCTTATGCAAAATTTTGGAGATACCTGGACAAGGTAGTATCCTTAGTCTGGTAATCAAGTTAGCTTATTCCTTCTATTAGCTTGAACATCGTTTGTGCCAGGGAAGCCTTAGATGATTTGGCTTAGACACACATCATGAAAAAGAAGAAAATATCCCAACGGAAGCTGAAAATTGTACTCTAGCCATACATGGAAAAGAGACCTTTTCATCAGCTGCGAAACAATGAGCATACTGAGAAAAGAGAGCTGGTGACGTCCCTTCATGGGATATCAGTTGACCATCTTGAGGTTCTTGAAGCTGACAGCTGCTCCAAGGCCCCTGTTCAAAAGGGGACGCATTGCTGGGGTGCAGGTTGTGTTCTGATGTAGAAGCTGGTTGGTAGCAGAGCTGCCAAGCTCTCGCTGCCTCCCAAGAGCACCCTAAATGAACACAACCAGTTCACAGATGCAAAGCCACAAATCACTTCTTCACTTCTTGCAGTTCCAGAAGCTGTCAGAGAAGCTTGGACAACGTGTTGATGCTGGCAAAGTGTAATATGCCATGTTAAGCATTCTTGCATGCAAGCTAAAGCAATAATCTTCCTTTCCTTTTCTTTAATAAAAATCAAATTAGTGCAGCTAAGTATCCATATGAAGATTTAACTTTCTTCTGGAGAGTTTCTTTCTTCCCTTAGAAGCCATCTTGCATCAGGTGTGGGAGATAGGATAATGTCCAAGGAAAACTTGGTTTCCATTCTCAAGTGAATCTAACTGTGTCCCACTGCATGTAAAATCCTGTATAATAATGCATTTATTGGTTTTCATCCAGAAATCTTTCCTACTGTTCCTAGCATTCCCCCCCAGCCGAGAGTCTGGCTTCCATGCATCTTTCTCACCAAGCTGTTCCCCCAGCCTTGAAGAATTCCTTGAAAAATGGATTTAAGATGCTTACAAGTCTGCCTGGATGTTGGGGAATCCTACCAGGCCTCCAGTGCTGCAGGCTGTGAAATAGCTGTTTTTCAGACTAATGAACATTGCTCGTGTGAGCACCAGTGGGTAGAAAGTAGCCAAGAATATATTTAGGATGGAAAATAGACAAATATTTCTAAGCCTCAGAAGAGGATGGTTCTGGAAAAGCCTTTTGTTGTAGTGATGGTAGCTAAATCCTGAGCTGCTTCAATTAAAAATAAAAAGTTCAAGCAGTTTATGATCTGCCTGCAAAATGAGAGAACAAACCAGCCTTTTCAACTACTGTGTTGCCAATCCCAAGTGTTAATACAGCCACATCACCATCTCCACACTGCTCAGCAGAGACTACAGGCACATTGAAATTGCACATATTTTGTGCCTCGCTGCTGCAGGTCATGGGAACACAATTCACAGAATCACAGAATCACAGAATAACCAGGTTGGAAGAGACCCACCGGATCATCGAGTCCAACCGTACCTATCAAACACTAAACCATATCCCTCAGCACCTCGTCCACCCATGCCTTAAACACCTCCAGGGAAGGTGACTCAACCACCTCCCTGGGCAGCCTATTCCAGTGCCCAATGACCCTTTCTGTAAAGAATTTTTTCCTAACGTCCAGCCTAAACCTCCCCTGGCGGCACATCGCCCACAACTTGGTGTTTTAAATAAGGGATAGGGGGCAAACAGGAGGCAGCTGAGATGGCAGTCTAGAACTGCCAGGACTCTCGAGGGCTCCCTCGGTGCTTTAGCAGGTTGAGGGGAGCAGCAGGGTTTCCTTGTTGAGGTCCTTACACATCACACAGGCAGGGTGTGCACCCAGGGCATCTCCACTGTCAAGGTGAGTATGCAATGGCATAGAATTATAACATTCTAGATTCTATTTTAGAATGGTCTCCAGAAATTTGTAGGCATTCATTAAGATTTTTCCAGTGTCTAGTGTTCAGGTTACCTGTTGCATTCATCATGAATATGTGCTTCAATGGTTGCTCGTTACTTACACGTCAAAAAAGTAAATAAACCTCTTCAATGCAGAACAGGTTTAAAAAGCATGAACATTGTGCTGTTTCCATGTGACAAGCAATTGAAATTATGGTCCACACCTAGAAGAGTTTATGAGGGATGGTAATTGGACAGAGGCACACAAGAGACCAGCGAACTGAAATGATGGTGCCAGCTGCAGGGTTAGGCAGAGATCGCTGCTCAGCTGAGCACTGTCAAGTTTTGCTTCTGGCACTGCAGTAGCAGAGAGTTTTAAGTGGGGATTAACCATCAGAGCATCTTCCTTCTGCTTCCTTTGTGCTTTTGTGTTCTCTCTGCTGGCTAGAAAGCAGCAGGTAAATAGCCCATATTACTGCCAGAGTTTTTCTTACTGTTATTGATGATCTGCAGCAGCACAATGAGAGTGAGGGGAGCCTTGGAGAGTAAAGCTCCAAAGAAACAAAACTAAGAAAATCAATGTTTGCTTACAGAGAAAAGAAAATCATCTGCACTGAAAGGAGGAACTGAGTGATGGAATGTGGTCTATGAATCCCTGCTTCAGCTCCCATAGGCAATCATTTCTGTTTAAAGACAGAGAGAGAAGGAAAGAGAGGAAAATGGTAAAATGCTGCTCTGTGAATTAGGGTAAATATTCCTTCCATGCTGGGAAGTTTCAGCTTTGCCTCCAGAGTCTGCTGAAGTTAAAGCAGTTCATGGGTTGTATTTTCATTATATATCCAAATTGCTGTACATTCTGTGTCCCTCTCAGGTGTGTTGTGCCTGTGTTCTTACCTGTATTTAAAGTAGGACAAAGGGGAAGAATTGAAATGCTGTTCCTAGTTTGTGGCAAAGGAGAAAAAAGCTCATTCCTTTCCTTTTTTCTTATTATTATCAATGCTTGGAGTTCATATGAAAGGGCTAACCAGAATGGAGTGGTAAGTTCTTATTCAGAAGTGTGCTGTATATGGAATTATTGATTTCTGCTCTCCTTGGAGATAAAAAACAGAATAAGCAAGAAACAGTTTTCACACTTGACCTCATGCATGTTCAACTCTGAATTGTTCCCGAGCAGGTTCTCATGCATCAGTTTTTAACCTTTAGATACCTCTGTCTTTACACACTCAGCAAGGACACTCCACAGATGGTTATCTCCTCCTAGCCATCAGCTAATTGATCTTTCCAAAGCACACCTCATTCAGCTCCAAATTATTAAATCAATGATGTTTTTGAACAATTCATTAATAATTTTATCTCTGCTGGTCTGCTTGGGTTTTTTTTCCTGGTTTTCCACATCCACACTTGTGTTACACTAAGCAATAGTTTAAAATTATACCTATTTTTCCATCTTCTGTTATTAAAATAGAAGCCGTGATAGTCCTGACACAGATCTGGAAAAAGAGAGAAAACATTAATTAGAGCATATATCAATAAACACTTGGCTTTCTCTTACTTCAATATAGCAGTAATGAATTTAGCAACTCCAGAAATAAAAGGCTATTAAATAAATATCAGTTCCTTTTTTAGTGAGAAAAACACTTAAATTACAAATTTCTTTTGAAACATACAGTGTACTTACCTGCCTTGGAATTTCAAAATAAGTTCTTTTATAAAAAAGCAATTTTCTTTGCTTATGTAGTTGATGTAGAACTGTGTATTATATAGTGTAGAAAAGGATACAGGTTTATTCTTGCAACTGGAGAGTTTATTTCAAATACCTCTTGCTGGTTTGTTTTGGGGGGTTTTGCATGGTCCCACTGTTAGTTTCTCATCATATCAAATAGGCAGAAGTGACTTTAAGTGGAAGAAGGAAGTTTACAGGATGAGGAAAAATGGACTGGTCTTTTGGGAGGAATATAGGAATGTTGTCAGAGTATGCAGGGGTGCAATGAGGAAGGCCAAGGCCCAGTTGGAATTAAATCTGGCAAAGGACATCAAGGACAACAAGAAGGTCTTCTTCAAGTGCATCAGTAGCAAAAGGAGATGTAGGGAAAATGTGGGCCAGCTGCTGAATGAGATGGGTGCCCTGATGACGGAGGATACAAAGAAGGTAGAGTTACTGAATGCTTTCTTTGCCTCCATCTTTACTGCTTAGGACATCTCTCAAGAATCTCAAACCTTGGAGGTAACAGAGAAGGTCTAGAGAAAGGAAGATTCTCCTTTGATTGATAAGGATAGGGTCAGAGATCATCTAGGCAAACTGGACACCGTCAAATCCATGGGCCCTGATGGGCTTCACCCACAAGTGCTGAGAAAGCTGGCAGATGTTATTGCTTAGCCTTTCATCTTTTAAAGGTCATGGAGAACGGTAGTGGTGCCTAAGGACTGGAGGAGAGACAATGTTTCTCTAGTCTTCAAAAAGAAGGGTAAGAAGAAGGACCCAGGAAACTAGAGGCCTGTTAGCCTCACATCCGTCCCTGGAAAGGTGATGGAACAGCTCATCCTGCATGTCATCTCTAAGCATGTGGAAGAAAAGGCCACCCAGAGTGGTCAACATGGTTTCACCAAGGGGAAATCATGCTTAACCAACTTGATAATTATTTATGATGGCATGACTGGCTGTATAGATGAGGAGTTGGCAGTGGATGTTGTCTACCTTGACTTCAGCAAGGTTTTTGACACTGTCTCTCATAACATCCTCATAGATAAACTTAGGAAATATGGATTAGATGAGCTGAGAGTGAGGTGGATTGAGAACTGGCTGGGTGGCAGAATTAAGAGGGTTGTGGTCCGGGGCTCACAGTCTAGTTGGAGGCCACCCAGCCAGTGGTGTGCCCTAGGTTTCTCAGCCTTTCCTCATAGGAGAGCTTACTGAATCACAGAATCACAGAAACACAATGTTGGAAAGGACGTCCAGGATCATCATGTTAAATCATTCCTATCAACCACTAAACCATGCCCCTGAGCACCTCATCCACACGTCTTTTAACTACCTCCAGGGATGGTGATCCAACCACCTCCCTGGGCAGCCTATTCCATTGTCCAATGACCGTTTCTGTGAAAAATTTTTTTCTGATGTTAGTCTGAACCTCCCCTGGCATAGCTCCAGGCCATTGCCCTCTTGTCCTGTCCCCTGACACTTGGGAAAAGAGGCCAGCTCCCTCTTCTCTACAACTTCCTTTCAGGTAGTTGTAGAGAGCAATGAGGTCTCCCCTCAGCCTCCTCCCCTCTAGGCTAAACGACCCCAATTCTCTCAGCTGCTCCTCATAAGACTTGTTCTCCAGCTCCTTCACCAGCTTCGTTGCTCTTCAATGTCTGAACATTGCAAACAGTTCCTTGCATCTCCAAACTTTTGAACTTCATCCTATTTTCTAATTCTTCCCCTGTGGCTTCTTCAGCTGTGGCAGCTGAAATCCTGGGTCCGCTCTGCAACCTTTCTCCAGATCTCTCCTCATGGGCTTTCATCTAGCTGTTGCAGTGCATCCCCTCACTTATATCTCTGACTTCACCTAAAGGCAAACCAGTTCCCAGCTTTACATCTGTTTCTTCTCACACCTTCTTTTCTTTTCTGAACAGCTTTCTTGGCTAAGGTGTTTGAACTTAACTTTATCCCGAGAGATAATTGAAATTGGCTTAAGACACATATAAGACAGTAGCATTATATTTCCAGAGGGCAGACTTTGAACTCTTCAGAAGGCTGGTTGGCAAAGTCTCATGAGAGACAGTACTCAAGGGCAAGGGAGCCCAGGAGGGCTGGGAGCTCTTCAAAAGGGTGGTCCTAGCAGCTCAGGAGAAAGCCATCCCCATGTTCCGGAAAAAAGCCAGCAGGGGAGAAAGCCAGCTTGGTTGAACAGAGAGATCTTGAGGGATATCAAGAAGAAGAGAAATGTTTATGGCCTCTGGAAGAGGGGACAGGCCTCTTGGGTGGACTACAGGAGGGAAGTGAGATTGTGTAGGGAAAAAATCAGAAGGGCTAAGGCTCAACTAGAAATCAGATTGGCAAAGTCTGTGAAAGATACAAAAAATCCTTCTATAAATATATAAATAATAAAAGGAGGACTAAGGAGACCATACAGTCCCAATTGGACGCAGAAGGAACAACAGTGACAGGGGATGAGGAAAAGGCTGAGGTACTTAATGCCTTCTTTGCCTCAGTCTTTAATTGTAAAGAAAGTTGTTCCTTCTGTGTACAAACCCAGGAGCTAGAGGAGCAAAATGAGGCTCCCGTGATCCAAGAAGAGGTGGTCAGAGCCTTGCTAGCCCAACTAGACACCCACAAGTCTATGGGGCCGGATGGGATTCATCCAAGGGTATTGAAGGAGCTGGCGGATGTGCTGGCCAAACCCCTTTCCATCATCTTCCAACAGTCCTGGAAGACTGGGGAAGTTCCACTGGACTGGAGGCTGGCTGATGTTGTGCCCATCTACAAGAAGGGCCGCAGGGAGGACCCAGGAAACTACAGGCCTGTCAGTCTGACCTCAGTGCCAGGGAAAGTCATGGAGCAGGTGATCTTGAGTGCTATCATGAAGCACATGCAAGAGAACCGGGTGATCAGGCCCAGTCAACACAGGTTCACAAAAGGCAGGTCTTGCCAAACTAACCTGATCGCCTTCTATGACAAAGTGACTGGAGGCTGCTGGATGAAGGAAAGGCTGTGGATGTGGTCTTCCTGGACTTCAGTAAAGCCTTTGACACAGTTTCTCACAGCATTCTGCTTGAGAAACTGTCAGCCTCTGGCCTGGACAGGCGCACACTCTCCTGGGTGGAAAACTGGTTGGATGGCCGGGCCCAGAGAGTGGTGGGAAATGGTGTGAAATCCAGCTGGAGGCCAGTGACAAGTGGGGTTCCCCAGGGCTCAGTGCTGGGTCCAGCCCTGTTCAATGTCTTTATCAATGACCTGGATGAAGGCATCGAGTGCACCCTTAGCAAGTTTGCGGACGACACTAAGCTGGGTAGAAGTGTCGATCTGCTGGAGGGTAGGGAGGCTCTGCAAAGGGATCTGAACAGGCTGGACCGCTGGGCGGAGTCCAATGGCATGAGGTTTAACAAGGCCAAATGCCGGGTCCTGCACTTGGGGCACAACAACCCTGTGCAGTGCTACAGACTAGGAGAAGTCTGTCTAGAAAGCTGCCTGGAGGAGAGGGACCTGGGGGGTGTTGGTTGACAATGACTGAATATGAGCTAGCAGTGTGCCCAGGTGACCAAGAAGGCCAATGGCATCTTGGCTTGTATCAGAAACGGTGTGACCAGTAGGTCGAGGGAGGTTATCCTCCCTCTGTACTCGGCACTGGTGAGACCGCTCCTCGAATCCTGTGTTCAGTTCTGGGCCCCTCACCACAAGAAGGATGTTGAGGCTCTGGAGCGAGTCCAGAGAAGAGCAACAAAGCTGGTGAGGGGGCTGGAGAACAGGCCTTATGAGGAGCAGCTGAGAGAGCTGGGGTTGTTTAGCCTGGAGAAGAGGAGGCTGAGGGGAGACCTCATTGCTCTCTACAACTACCTGAAAGGAGATTGTAGAGAGGAGGGTGCTGGCTTCTTCTCCCAAGTGACAGGGGACAGGACAAGAGGGAATGGCCTCAAGCTGCGCCAGGGGAGATTTAGGCTGGACATTAGGAAAAAAATTTTTGCAGAAAGGGTCATTGGGAACTGGCACAGGTTGCCCAGGGAGGTGGTTGATTCACCTTCCCTGGAGGTGTTTAAGGCACGAGTGGACGAGGTGCTGAGGGATATGGTTTAGTGTTTGATAGGAATGGTTGGACTCGATGATCTGATGGGTCTCTTCCAACCTGGTTATTCTATGATTCTATATGAGATTAATTTGCCAGTTCACTTTGGAGAATGTGAAGCCTGGAGCCTATGCAGCTGAAACTGGTACCCTCTGTGTAGTCTGATGTGGTTAAGGGGTGTGCCAGGCACTGTTGTAACAGCTTCCCAGTATCGCAGGTGCCTCCCAGTGCCTAAGCTCATGCCCCTGACATTTTTAGTTTTCAGAGCTGAGAGGCAGTCCAGATATATCATTTAGTCACCGACCACCTCTATCTCCATCTGTATAAGGATATAATGTTTCTGAGAAGGTCCTGTTTGCACTCCATTAAGAATCAGTGCCCCTTTTAAAACTAGGAAAAAAAGGCTGTCTTGTTTCTAATTCAAGACAAAAGAGGAGTGAGGAAATCAAATGGGACAGAAACATAATGTGAATAGTAGGCTTTCAACTGCTTGGGAATCTTAAGTAAAATGTAAAATGCTTTCTGAAAAGGTCATGTAGTAGAAATCACCAATTTTAATAAGATATTCCTCTCCACTGTTCAGGCAAAAGCGTCAATATGCAACAACATCCTACAAAAAGTACATGAAGCAAAAAACCTGTGGCGTATTTAAATGCTATTGGAAATTATTAGAAAATATACTGTTAAGGAGCATGCAATTTATCACTTCAATAAAATCATATATGTGAAAGTTCATGCTCAGTCTCAGTATGGCTGAATGATGAGAATTAAAAAGAATCTGACTTGTGTGGACAGAATGTTCAGAGCAGTGCCTGGGCAACCCTTATAGGACACTATGTCTTGAGTGCAGAAAGAAAATACATCTCAGTAGCACATAGTGAAGAACCTGCAGTCTGAATATCTGGGCTTCTGTTTACAATGGTGATCAGGCATCTGCACAAAACTCTTTATCAATTCAGTGGTCCTTGGAGACTGGCATTAATTAGAAAAGCCTGGTTTAAATCCATAACAGCAGAGGTCATAGCTCCCACGCAGACTGCCTCAGACTCTCCAAGATTTAATTGATGAGTTTACACACGATCAAGAGGTTTTTGCCTGTGCGATTTAACTTGTTTCCCTTCTCCCAGTCTGTTTATTAACAGGTCTCTGTGTAGTAAATATAGTTACCCATTTTCTTTGAAGCTTGGCTTTCCTTACTACAAACATTTGCAAAAAGGCCTGTAACTACTGCAAGCAGAGATAAAAGCTATAACTGGCTTTTTGTGACTAGCTTTTGCTGATTTGTGCAAAGATAACTTGTATAAATAAAATGATGCCCCAGCAATTTAGTGAATGATTGATTTACTCAATGTGTTTCTATTAATTATTGAAAAATCTGCAAAAGTCATTTAAATATGAAAAAAAAGTGAATGCATGGATTGATCAAGTCATTTGTCTCTGCTTTCAAATATTGTTATTTAGCTCCATCATATTCCAAAGTATACATAAACTCTTGTTACACAATTGCTAGTAGTGCCAATAGTAGAGCTAATAATGCCTGTTACCAAAGTTACTGCGCTCCTTGAGCCTTTGCTTGCACCTACTGCCAGTGCCACTAATGAAGAAAGTGGAAGAATAGGAAGGCATCTTTTTCAGCAAGGCAACAAGGAGGGAGGAAGGGTTATGTGATAAGAAATTAATTTGGACATATAAAAAAAGCACAGCTTCTTGTTTGGGCTGCTCAGGTGAAACAAATATGACTGCTTGCCAAAAGACAAGTAAAAACAAGACTTCCACAGATTTCAGTGGTTCCAGAGTTTCACCTCAGAAAATGAAATATAATAAAAGCGGAAAAGGGCAGCTCATGAGAGGATTTTAAAATGTGGATGGTGTACAGAATGCAGCAAATAACAGCACACCAAAATACAACTGTTTCTCTGTATATTTTAAAGAGTCATACGACTTCTATTAATCTCATAGTTCTACCCCAGGACTTCTCAATGACAATAATTTTTGAAACCATATCTTTGGGTCCTTGTCACACACAGACATAGGTCATGTCACAGAGCCATAGTTCATGTTTTTAAGTGATTGCTTCATCAGTTTGAAAAGGAAGTATCATGGCCATGTTAGTCTTTATATGCAATTTTTAAAGACCTTGTTTTATGGAAGCTGAGTGTGGGATCCCTGCAGGCTTAATGAACAAAATTCATTCTCAAGATTACATATTATTGCCATCATACAGCTGTCATCTCACTGTCTGTTTTGTATATTCAGTCACTATTTTATTTCTCTAATTCCTTGGATGGGGCATTTTCCAATGTACCAGGCAAGCAAAAATATTGAATTTCCCTCTGGCTAATGGGTAGCAAAATTAGCAGGGCACAGCAAGCCTCTGATTTTAAGGAACAGAAAATATCCTGTCTCTTGTCAATTGTGTTGTTATAGTACTCTGGTTAAGAGCAGATAGAAAAGTAGCAACAAGACTGAGAAAGAGCTGAAAAATACTTACAGCAACAGCTTTCTATAAATTACTTCACAAATTATAGACGGAGAAATAAAGACAGCAATGACTCTTTTGCTTAGTGTTCAACAGTTCTCACTTCCAGCTCTTACAGTGTTTGTGTTGGCTGACCCACAAGAGCTTTCGGCAGGCACAGTACCTGCCCTGGACTTTCTTTCTAAAGCTGCATGGAATGGGCAGAGCTCGGACTCACCCAAGTTCATCCAAGACCTTAACTCTTTAAAAACATTGATATCTGAGTGTAAAAAAAACAAACAAACCTGTAGTGGAAACCTGCAGTGGAAATCTAGCTACTATTTCCCTGAGACTATTCCTGAGAGTCTGTTATTGCACAATTAATTCAATTAACCAGTCTTTTTCACAATAACCTTATTGTGTGGCTCCATGTTTGTGGGTTGGCAGCTGTTATCACAGTCTGCTGGGACAGGTCTCAGAATTACAGCAGAAAGAAAGAATTACATTTATATGTCATTCATTTCTCACCTGGGATATAATAAATGTGAATCCTAGTGATAACTGATTGCCTGTCTCAGCCACAAGAAAAAAAACCATGTAAAAATCTCAAAATTCTGCTGTTCATCTAAAACATGGTAGAAATTGCTGCTACTCCCCAGAGAAAAGTCTGGCATCCTGCTCCTTTCTCCGTTAACAAATCTCTGTAACGTCACAATCCTTGGCATTAAATTTTTCCTATGTTTTACAATATTTTTTCATGGCTGACTGACTTCAAGCTGAGAGTATCCCTTCATTCTTTTCTGTTTTTCCCAGGTGTACTCAGCTTTTGGGATTCCAGTTTAGTCAGGGGAGATCTCCATTTTATCCCTAGAAGGCGGAGTAAAACATCCCTCTATGTATGCTGGGTAGGACATTTCTTACATGAAATGTAATGACCTTCACAGTCACACTTGGGATCAGAAAATACCCCTGCTTTCAGTTATAGTAGAAAACTAAGACTTGCCTAAATCGATACCTTGGGACTCTCCAGAGCAGAGGAATCCTTCCTTAGTGGGAGGGGGATGTTTGGGCAACACGGGAAGACAGCAAATATCTGTCCTCTGGGAAAAAGCAGCACAGCCAGGCCAAATGTGTCCTAATGAGCTCGGCAAGCAGCAAAACCTCAGGCCTTCACCTACTCACTTTGGTTGCTCCCACACACAAGTATCAACCACTATTTCAGATACCAGCGAGTGCCAGAGGCGGCTCCATGGGGCTAGCAGAAGCACTGGACCTTGGGAAGAACAAGGAAGATCTGCACAGGGATCCACAGTGACAAAAAAAACATTCTGACTGCATTGTTTTACCCTTTCTTCCCTCAGTTTTCAATTTTCCCTTTTAATCTGTGATCTTTGAGCTTAGTGGTTTACCTATTTCTCGCCTACCTGAGACTAATCCACTGATTCTTATACTGGAGTCTGATATCATTATTTGGTACTTCAGAAAATGGTGTTAGCATTTATTAGCATGTATTAGCCTTAATAAAAACCGACAATATATTTGATGGTTTGTTCCTTCAGACACGATCCACTGGTCTGAAACAATTTTTGAAGCTCTCATAGCAAAGCCATAATACAAAAGTCACACGGTAGTGAGGAAATTAGAAGAATGCTCATGTTTTTACATAAAATGTGTGTGCCAAGAAGTGGATACGCATCTTTCTATTGAAAACTCATAATTTGGTGCGCTTTTCTAACAATGCATTTGGAAATTCAGAAAGTATGCAATACAAATTTCAAAATGCATTACTGAATTGGAAGAAAAAGGAAAAAAAATACAAAGACAAAATTAATAATCAGCAAACGGAGCAAAAAAAACCCTATTGTATATGCAATCATTGCCTTTGAGTTTTTCTTACAAGTATGTCTCACCTTTGTTTGCGCAGACAGGTAACATCTGGAAGTACAAACACTAGCAGAAGAAATATCTGTGAGTTTTAAATTGTACATGTTTGCACCTTATAACAGCCAAAGGTGGATTCTGTTCATAGATTATGACAGTTCAAGGTGACTTGTTGTGAGCTGGGTGACTTAGTTCCCAATATACTCAATGGAAATCTAGACAATACATCAGAAATTGGTTCATTTGTCCATGCTCTGGACTTCAGTCTCATCTGAGATATCCTAGGGAATCCCACCCTACCTCCAGCCATCACCCCACACCATGCCCTCACGGCATGAGCATCACATCAACACTGACAGACCAATGCAGATTTCTCAGATGCTTTAGGGCATCAGAGATACATGAGATGCCTGAATTTACAGTAACTTAGTAGACCACTTCTTATGCCACATGTGGAGTGGGATTCATCTCTCTCCAGAGCAGACATCCACATGTCAGCCAAGCAATTTTGCCAGTCCAGGGGATACCATAGGAGTCTAGTTCTACTGGAGGTGCTCAGGAACAACCCAGACGTCTACACCAGGGTAGACAGGTACAACGCAAGGTTATGAGAGACTGCTCTTCTGAAACACAGTCTGGAGACTGACTGGCCTAAAATGACTCTATATCCATGTCAGTTCCTCCATAAATCTCTATCACTTTTAACAGACACTTCACATCCAATTCAGAAGTAGACACATAAGTGCAGCCATTTAGAGTTATTGAATCCCACCTCAATGGTCAGTCCACCAAAAAAAAAATAAGTAAAATTACTCTTTTTACAAGTCATGTTAAATAGTCAAAGGCAGGGGAGGGGAAAGGAAGGTCAAGGAATATCTATAAATTTTATGAAGGAATACTTATGATAGTGACTCATCCAGACTAACAATTCATAAAAGAAGAAGCAATAGAAACACTTTAGTTATTTATGTCTTTTTCCTTAAAAAAAAATCTGGCTTTGAACCCAACATTACTTATGGCATTTGTGAACAATTTTGAACACTTGGGGTCAACTGTATTAGAATACACATGGATCAACAGTAATGCAGGATGTTCAGAACAGTATAATGTGTCTTCAGGTTTTACATCTGATGAAATTCACTCGAAGATAAAAATATGAGGGGGAGCATCACTGGTAGTAAAAAGCTGAGCACTTGGATGCCTGCCATGCCCTATTCCCCATTGACAATGAAGTGCCTGAGATAATGCAGAACAGTACCTTGCAAGTCTTGCTTTAATTCTCCTTCATTGCATGTAAATGTTTCTCTTTCCTGCCCCGGCAACTACTTAAAAAGCTGACTGGTTATGTTACCCAACTTTTTCAAATATAAAAAACTTACTGTAAGGTTAGGAACTTACTATAAATATTTCCCACTTGTTTGCCCTGCTTAATGCTGAAAATGGATGTACAATTTCAACCATTAATATGCAAAGTGTCACCTTCCTCTCTCAAAGATAAATAAATGGGAAGATAATCTGAATTAATGCCTCCCTTGTGACAAAAGTGGTGGGGAGGGGAAGAGAGATTTCTCAATCGCTACCTGCCAAATGTCAGAAAGGGACTGTGCCACATTGGACATTAATGTTCCTCCAAGAGCTTGACACAGAGTGTTTATGATTGTAAGAGTGGGTGGGTGTCAACTCAGACAGCAGAAAGCAAGAAATGAATTAGCAACTGGTCAGGAACCTCCAAGCTGTAATGTTAGAATTCTGTAGAATTCTTCTCATTCTGTAGAATGAGAAGCTAACACACTCACATATTTTGTACCTCCTCAGCAACAGAAGAATTGTTAGGTAGGATCAAACCAATTGTCCTTGAGGTCCAAGCAATGCTGTTTCCAGACACATCATTCCAGAATCTCAAGCTCATTTCCCAGCTGCACTTGGCAATGTTATAGTTTCACAAAGGAGAGAAGTGCTTGTCTTGCAGCTTCCTGCCCAGGCACAACAGACTGTTCCTGAAATCACGAGTCTTCCCTAGGGTGCGTATAGGTTAAATGGGCTGATTTTCTCCCAAAACAAGAAAGTTTGAACTGATATATTACCTCTCTTCTGGAAGGCTGATCATATGCTTCTAAAGATATGACCCCTTCTTGGATGAAAAACTTGTTCAGGTAATTGAATAGTCCATGTCATCAAATTTTAAGCATCATTGCTTAAATGAATTCCATGATTTAAAATGACTTTACAGCAATTGCTCAAAAAATATGTATACACATTTGACAGTAAATACGTGTTGTTTTGAGCAGTGTTTTTCTCTTAGAAAACAATAACTACCTGATTCCAGGGGACGCAGTACTCTATAAGCCAATCACCAGTACTAGATGACCTAAAAATTAACTGTTGCCTAGGTAACAAGATCATGATCTGATTATATTTGTGATGCACAAACAGACATGGCACCAATACATGATGTATAAATATATGACTTTAAAAAAAACAGTTTTCTAAACATCAAAGCAACTGTTGGCATAGCTGATTAGTTTTAAATGTGGTACAAGAATGCTCTAAAATCAAAGTTTGTATAAATGCTATGTGCAAAAAGCTCGTTGCTTAAAAAAAAAGAGATTAAGTATTGCTGTTTAATAAAAATTTGAAACAAATCAATGCATAAAGATTTGATACATGAAGGTTTGGATGAAAGGGAATGCTGAAAAATATGGGTAAGGAAAGCAAAAAATCAATACTGATAAAGACACTAAAATCCAGTCAAAACACACTCAGAAGAAAACAAGCACATGCAGGTGGCACAGTGGAAAGCAATAGTATAAATATGTTCAGAATATATCTAGTCTATATTTTAAAACAAGTAAGAAGTTGTATCCACCCTATTTGATAGCGATGGAGAATGTTACTATTGACATCAAAAAGGGTGGTAAGGAAGTGATAAATTTCATATTTTCTGTTGCACACAAACAGATAATCCATATCTGAAAAGGAAGTAGGCATAGAGCTTTCTGAAATCATCCTTTTAATTTTAAACAGATATCGGGGAAAAAAGTGACATCTTCCAGTAGCTGTGCAAAATATCAAAATGCAAGTCAAAAAGATATACCGCTATCCCAAACAATACTGGGAGTACTTCAAGGACCTGGTACAAGCGACTGAAACTCCTAAACACAATCAGTGTAATTCCAAGCACTAAATGAGCACAAGGGGTTTACAAGCCAGTTTGCCTGATATGAATAAGAAAGAAAATAATCTAAAGACCCAAGCTGAACCATGGCTAACCATGGACCCTGCCAATAAGGAACTGAAAAGTCTGAGAGTGAGATGAAAAGTATTCAAGACATGAAGAAAATTTGAGAAAAACCGTGAGTGCCTACCTATCACACACATCTAAGGCACAAGGTTTTTGTTTGACTAGTGCTTTCCAAGTTGCCCCAATGTGCTGCAGTTTCGGTTAAACTAATCCTTAGTTTAGCATACATCTGTAGTTCAATAACCTATAAAACCTATTTTGTCCATAGAGACAGAGAGATGATATATAGAGATTAGACATGTCGAAAATTGTGCTATCACAACCAGGCATCCTCATATGTAAGTTAGGAGAAGCAGCCCTTGCCAGATATTCCAGAAGCTGTTTTTATGTACTTGAACAGCAGAGATCTTAGCTCAAAACATGCAGTAGCGGTTGTCCTTGTGTCTTGCATGATTGCCGAGTGGTTAGAACACTTCCACAAGGACCAGGACACAGGAGATATGGTTCCTCCTGAGTCTGCAGAGTCATTCATCCAGCTTGCCTCCTCTCCCGTGGCTTCTAGGTGATCAAGAACAGCAGGTCCTGAGAGGTTAAGCTCCGTGTACGTTCAGCATATGACAAACACTGAATGAAAAGCAGCTTCCAAATGATGTGCAGCATGTGTGGTTGGGTGAAATGTCTGTTTGAGATGGTTCTGCCAATTCTGCATCAAGCCTGGCTCATGCCCCTCTCACCACTTTTTCCTAAAATCTTCATACCCCTGGTTGTTTAGTCATGTCAAGAAAGTTAACAAGATCTGAGGCAAATTTGTTTCAAGCATCTGAAAGCCAACATACTGAACTTTGTTGAGAAAATGCTGCAATGGGTCCCTAATATTTCTCCTGTGAGGTCCTGGTTTAGAATTCACTGTAACGTGTCTTGACCATAATGCACTATTTCTGACTGACTTCTCATTCAGGTTGTCCAAAGTAAGTGGTTTGCTTCAACTCATCTCTCAATGAGACTGCAATAGCTCTCTGAACACCACTGCTCCTACCATCACAAATTGCAGATTCCATCAGGAGATCAACAATTTATCTGTCACAGAAAACTGGCATCTTGCTGCTAAAGGCAAGCTTGTCAGATCACTGCTGAAAAACCTGTCCTGATGCCTCAGGTGCTGCACCTGTTTTGTGGATAATAAGAGCTCTTCAGGCTCCAGGACTCAGACTGACACCTTTGACAAGCTCTAAATCCTGCAGTGGAGGGGGAATTTTCTTTTTATTTTTTTTAAGCAAACACTTATAGGTGCAATTGACTTCTTAGCCCCAGTGACAGTACATTGCTGTTGTTTATTAGCTGTCTCTCTACTCCTTGGAGTTGATGCAGACTGCCTGGGATGCACCCATACAAGTCCTAGCTGTTTTGCTGACTTGTTCCCCGCACTATAATCTCATTTCCCAGCTGGTGCAACAATTTTTGCTACAGCAATGACAAATGTCACCTTGTGCTGCCGACGTGCAACCAATAAGGATTTTCTCCCTAAATGTGTGACTTTGCCCTCTCATTCAACCACATATCCTTTCAGCAGCTCTGCCCTCTTAATTAAAGGACATGTATGCCCTCCTCTGCAATCTCTTCTTCCTTCTCCTTCCTTCAGCATGGGCAGGTCCTGGGAAGATGCTTGGCCTGCTACCTCCCTCATGTCTCAACACTTCAGTTGCTTCTTTAAGGTCTCTGTTATGCGGATATTAGGATTCCAAGCTGAGAGAAGAGATACTGTCTCTTTGTTCTGTATTTTTGTAACACACATTGACACAGAAATACCTCCTGGTTTTAGCTGCTTTGGTAATACAAATTAAACAAGAGCAGTGTCATAGCTGCCTCATTACTGTTTTCTTCCCTGTTGGCAACAATTTCATCAGATGAATTTTTTAATGGCAGAGTTAAGAGCGGGCATCATACCAAGTCTCTTTTTTGCCCTCTGATGACTGAGAGTTTCTAGGCATGGATCATTAAAGAGCTGATGCCACTGTGAAAAGTCACAAACCAGAGTTGTGTGCTCCTTCTCCAGATCTTTAGAATGACCTGCAGATGTTTCTATCCCCGTACCTTGACATATTTTGCCCTGGTGAGCACCAGCCTCATTTTCCTGCTTGAGCCCTCTGAAAGGAGGCTCTGGGTCTCTCCCTCTTTGCTCTCCCACTGTGGGAGGCAGCTCCTTCTGGTGTCACCAGCCATGTCCCAGGCAAAGGCCACTCGTGTTGCACTCCTAACACCAGCTGTGCTGCCACATTACAGCTATTAGATATTTTGCCACATTAAACATAAAAATGTGCCACTTCTTTGAGTTTGGCAGCCTGAGGCAGTGATAGATATGCCTCCTACTTCCTTTCCTGAGTGAACACTTCAGCATCGCTTCTAAGAAGCATGGCTGGCTGACAGAATCAGCCTCCTGAAACAAGTCCCAGGGAGAAGGAAAGATGGCATGGTGCCCTGCTTGTCTGCAGATCTGAAATACACAGGAACTCAAATGACTAATTCTTCAAAGTTTTCTAAATAGGATAGGAACCTTTAGTGCTGGTTCCTATCCAAACTACTTTTAGGTACCTTCCACCCAGGACCAGCTCCCCTGTATCCTTGTTTTGGGATTTTTTGTGGTAAACCTTTGGGTTCAGGTAAAACCTGGCCACATTCCTTGTGTAGACTGTGGGGCTCCCTGGGACAGCTCTCCTTAATGTGCTTCAAGAACTATCTGTAATAAACTCAACAGCTCCCCAGATGACAAACTTGCACCAGCACTTAACCAAGCAGCTAATTATCAATAGCCACCTATAACTCAGCTCAAAACTTTCTTGTAACCCAGACTGTCTTTTCAAAGGCAGATTTAACCTTATTTTTATTGCTCCTAGCTGAAACCTAAATAAAAAAGCCCATGAATCAGCAGACTAATT
Source organism: Phaenicophaeus curvirostris (assembly GCF_032191515.1). NCBI lineage: Eukaryota > Metazoa > Chordata > Aves > Cuculiformes > Cuculidae > Phaenicophaeus > Phaenicophaeus curvirostris. Next base: position 159,051,022 of record NC_091392.1, on the reverse strand, counting down.
GTCTTTTGTATTATCTGGGGACATTTAGTATGAGTGCATAGCTAAGTAAATATTGAGATTAGTGCTCTCAGGAGTATGAAATTTCTGCAGATGTTTTGGCTAGAATTTGAACATGATATGATGGCAAGCAAGGGATACTGAAGACAAAGCATATGTAATAACAAAGTAGACTTCACTTAAGGAATTATTTTAAGTAAGAAATGAGAGCAGAAGAAGCTGAGTGGTCACACAAATAATTAATGCAAAGCTTGCTTTTTTCTTGCTTTTTGACTTTCAAAGCAAAATGTCTGTTCATCCTGACTGATATGAAAATTAACAATGATCTCAGCTCAATGGCTTCCTTGAGGCATGGCACAATGCTCACATCTTAATGCTGTAAAAGCAGACATACCAAGTCTGTTTTGCATTTTCTAATGCAATGGGCTTTACTTAAGGCATCCCAGGTTCAGATACTAGATTTTCAGTTTCAGGTGAAATTTAGGTTCTTAGAAATACAGGAATTGCCACACAGAACTGGGCCAAAATCCTGTTTCACCCATTGTTCTGTCCCTGAAAATACTCAGAAAGCAATGCATCCCTGGGAAGTACAAATGCAGCATAACGCCTTTTACTAAGTCAGCGGGAACCCTTTTTTGCACAAGCATTTAGCACCTGATGAGGTTTGCTAGATACCTTTTTCAAGAAACCTTCTCTGAATTGCAGCAATTTACCTGACTAGATTTTTCATTATGTAGCTAACTTTGCCATGGATATGTGTGTAGTGTACATTTTAAAAGCTCCATATTTTACAGCTACAGCTCATAATTTGACAAGGCTTACAGTGTGGTCAGATGAAACCAATTGCCCACACAACAAGCGTAAATGCTTCTTTTCAGCAAATGCTCTTTTCCTGACAAATTCCACTTACAGCTCCAAGCCTTTTCACTCATCTCATATCATTTCAGATACAGCTGCTTAAAACATGTTCCCTTTTCAAATCTCCCAAACTCAAAAAAGCTTCATCATTTTTTTCCTACCTCTCTCCCTCCACACACTTAAGGCAGAAAATAAATATTTTATTAACATTTACATTTTATCTGTCTCATTCTGTAGAACACCACCTTCATAAATCCATAACAACAATCCACTGGGTTCTCAAAGGGGTATTCTAGAGAAGGGAGTATTTGAAAATTATCAGTAACTAAAAAAACAAGGACAAAGTGAAAAGGCTTCAGCAACTTTAACAAAAGGGATTAACGCCTCTCTTTTAATTGATGAAAGGACACAGCAATTTAAATTGGAACCTAGACAAGTAAATGCTCGAGTGTGGTTGATTTCTATCCCTTAATGAAGATAAATCAATGGATCTTTTGTGAAAGACAACTACTTACCCTGGGAGATTCAGCTGTTACTGTGTACTGCTAATATAAGAGTCTAATTCTAGTTATTACAGGCTTGATTTACTAAAAATAAAAGTGTGTTGAAAGCCAAGAAAATTAGGCTTACTTTTGTTATGATGTTAAATTAAATCACTTGGAACATCTATGAAAGCTTTGAAATCTACGCTGTAGGGAACTACTGTTTTGAAGTGCATAAATCTTACTGTACATCTTCATTGCATTAGAGTATTGTTTTAAGATCAGAAAAATAAATGATCTGTTGGCCATTACATGTCAAATAGATCTTGTCAAATTCTTTGTCAAAGTGTCATGCTATAGACCCATCAAGACACTGCTGTCTGTGTGATAGCCTTCCAGACTTTATCCTAGGCCATGATTAAGCACAGTGGCTAGTCATTGCGTCACTTCAACATGAGATTGCTTGCTACATTGGGGAAATCAATCTACCTGCAACCTGAACATTAGAGAGCACATGAAATTAAGTATGAGTCATACAGCGTAAGAACTACTATTCTCAACTGTTTAATAGTTTTTTACCACCAAGAAGATATGTTGCTGTACAGCCAGGTGTGGAGGAACATCCTGATCATGCTGACTGGGATGCAAAGTTCTTGTATTTAAGTTGATTTCTACTGAAAAATATTCCTCTATAACTGCAAGAAATTAAGACCTACAGCTATCCGTACGACACCTTGTTAGTCAGTTTAACAGACATTCCAGGAACTAAAAAAGGCTGAGATTAAATCATAGAATCACTAGGTTAGAAAAAAACTTTGAGATCATTGAGTCCAACCATACTTGTCCACTATTAAATCATATTCTTAAGCATTTCACATACCTGTCTTTTAAATGGCTCGAAGTATAGTGACTCAACCACAACCCTGGACAGCCTGTTCCGGTGCTTGATAACCTTTTCAGAGAACAAATTTTTCCTAATGTCTAATCCGAATCTCCTCTGGCGCACCTTGAAGACATTCCCTCTTGTCCTATCTCCTATAACTTGGGAGATGAGATCAAAACTCACCTTGCTACAACCTCC